>NC_056729.1:1219755818-1220095818 GCF_019279795.1 Protopterus annectens | reverse complement strand
TCCAATGGCAAAAAGTGACAAGTTTACCTTTGGTTATTGTCATGAAAATGTGCTTAGCTTCACTGCTCTATTGAATACAGACTTACACCTCTGTGAGGATATAGTTAAATGTATATGTTTATTAGGCTGCAGGATGTAATGTTGCAATTATCATTACTATGAAGAGGCATGATGCCTATATTGTCCTCCATTCTACATTGTTCCAGTTTTTTGTCACTGTCTCTTCGAACATGTAATTTTCACTTTGCGAAGTAAGACTTTCTATGTGGTCTGCTCGGATAATGCTAAGGTCTGTAGACTGTTATTGCATAATGTCAAGGATCTGAATACAGAAGTGTAGAAAACATTAAATGTTTTTTCATATTAATATTATGTGTGAAAATGTTGGCTACATATGTCATTAACTCACCATTATCCTGCTTATGTCTTAATCATGGTTCTGTTATGCTACCCCTGCCTGCTCCTTATTGGCCACACTTTATTGTACACAGCATGAAGTGAATTATTATGATGACAAACCTAGGAGTAACACATCACAAAGATGCAAAGAAATTGCCCATGAACGTAAACTTTCTTATCTCCGTCTCTCTCTTTCCCCTCGTATCCCTAGCTCTTTGTCCCCCCTTCATTAGTCTTTGTCCTTTCTTTTGTGCAATGCCTAGTATCAAACAGCAATGGTAATTCACAGTGAATGACAGTTCACATCTTATGGCGAAAGCTGGTGAGTTTTTGCCTTGGGCCACATTAGTCTGCTGCACTATTGTACTTAGCCTGGCTGCCCTATGGAAAGACAGACTGATAGCATTATGAGGAGTCAGTTATTATTATAAGTTAAATGGGCTGCAGAGTTAAATGTACACCATGTGGGGTATTTCAGTTGTCAGTACTGTTATGTAGTATGCTGCACACATACTCCCTTGTTTCATACTGCTTTCATTGTCCCTTCAAATGTGTGTGTTTTAGCACCTGACATCTGCCTTCCTTTGTGGTGTGATCAGCTAATGGTAGGTGTTTGAATCCAGTATCAGGTCTAAAATTATGAACATTATAATATTTCATTAAATTTTGCCCTGTTAAATTATGGATACATATGTTATTCCACCAGCAGTACCCTGCTTTGTCCTTCATGTGGTTCATAATCATCCCGATCCTTCTCATGACTTTTCAGTGATAAGTGCAAGACATCTGGTCAAATCAAGGATTTATGGGATGACAATATACAACACTAGGCACATTGTAAAAAAATGCTCCCATACCCTTAGAAGTTGATAGCATTAAATCTTTATCTTTCCCATACATTCTTTGAAGTATATGAAGTCTGACACTTGGATGCATGTTATTATATAGTAACTTTAATGCTCAGTGATGTTAGAAACAAAAAATTGCATAGGGAAAATAACATGCCTTCCTTTTTTAGACCAAACATCTGCTCTGCAACACAATGATGATGTCATTCTTTCAAGTGTGGATTATCTCACACTTGTGGTCAGACTTCTGCTATGATACTGTGGTTGATACAACGTTTTTGAAATTGTGTAGTTAGACAAGTAGATGTTTGAATTCCACAGCGACTGACTGCTATGAGTGTGTGTGTGTGTGTGTGTGTGTGTGTGTGTGTGTGTGTGTGTGTGTGTGTGTGTGTGCGTGTGTGCGTGTGTGCATGTGTGTGTGTGTGTGTGTGTGTATGCATGTATGCATGTTTGTGTGTCTAGTGTTAGATAGGGGTAGCTTTACCCACTGATCTGATGTGTACACTTTCACTCAGGAGAAACATTTACACTGGAAAAGGGCTCCTCCATCAATTTCTTTCCCTTTTAGCCCAAACATCTGCTCTTCAACACAATGCTGTTATCCTCTGCACATAGGCCACTACATCCATTGCATGGATATTGGCAGAGCTGGTTTACTATCATGTACTCAGCTCACAGGCAGTCAAGTCTTTGTATGCTCAAAACCATTCTGTGAAACTTGGAATGCCAAATTCCAGTATACTCAACACAAACACAGAACCTCAAAACTCCCTACTACTCTGGACCTAGGAACAAGTGTTACCATGGGTCCAGAAGGGGCAAGGTTGAATAGTCAGTAATGCTGGTTTTCAACATTCACAATGTGGCATTTAATCAGATGTACCTGACCGACTGTGAACTAAGTTAATGATAGTAAACTGGCACAGCCATGCCACGAGAGGCTACTTCTATTAAGTTCTAACAAACAATTAAAACAAATAAAAATGTTTTGACAAATAACAAATAATGACTATCTCATAACATTAATTACTTAACCTGCTTTATGCTAAATGGCACCAATCTACTACATCATTATACTGAACATGCTCATAAGGAAATACAGAAATGAATGCATTAACATCACCTACCCACCACAGAACCATAACAAATTATTATAACATAGGCCCAATCTCACTTTTCAGGATGACACACATAAAGAAATGATGGCTAAGCTATTCTTGCCTTTAACCACTATATAGTGAACAAAATAATAAAAGGCATATATAAATGTTTCCATTAAGTCATATAATAAATAGCTTTCATTTTGAGGAAACAAATCACACCTATAAGCATTCTCTGACATACTCAGTAGTTACTCTTTGCAAGATTTAAGTACCTGCCTAAGGTTTGACCATATCAACCATTATTGCCATAGAAATAATCACATCTGATGTGTCATGAAGTGCACACTTGAAGGGATTACATCACTAGTGGATTGGAATGGTTTTGGCTCCCATAAAATGGAATCTGAGGCCTCAAAATGTTGCTCTGTTAATGTGCCACATCCCAATTGTTTGGGGTAAGCTACACCTGTCTGTAACTATTGTCTGACAGACATATATTACCAGTTACAAACTTCTGCTTATCAAGCTACAGACTCTAGAGAGCTGTGTATTACCTGATTCTGAAGTGCACACTTCAAGGTCTGAACTAAGCAGTATTTTGAATGGTCATGCATCCACTAAAACTTTTTAGGGCTCAAAAGGCTTTAGCCTTGTTACTCTTCCCACAATTGTAGGCTTTAGCCTTGTTACTGTTCCCAAAATTGTGAGTTAGCCATATCAGCGTTTGTTGGGTAGGCCACTTTGCCTGTCAATATTGTTTTACACATATACATTACCAGATTTGAACAACTGCATAGAAGTCAGTATTAACTACATGCACCACAAGAGTCTTACCATGATGGTCACCGAACACTTATTTGAATAGGATGAAATCATCAATTGTCCTGAAAGGCCTATGTTAGACCTAAAAGGGATGACAAGAGTTTGTAGGAATGTTGGATAAAGCAATGTTTCATGCTACTACACTCACATTATGTTGGCCTTTGCTGGATTTGTTCAGTTACCTATGTAAGTCCACAATCTAGAGAACTGTGTATTACTTGCACACATCAGAGAAGTCTTACTGCAAGGATGAAAAAAAGCACATTTGAACAGATGTTCTCATCAGATTATAGCAAAGCAGATGTGTTAGGGAATGAACGTTATAGAAGAGTCCTCTCCTGGTGTAAATGTACACATCAGATCTGTGACTGAAGCCATTCTTACCAAGATCTAGAATCTCACATACACACACACACACACACACACACACACACACACACACACACACACACACACACACACACACACACACACACACACTAGTCAGTCATGCAGGATTCAAACACCTATAAGTACACAATCTAGTGTACATTGTATCAACCACAAGTGCCCCAAGAGAAGTTGGATTACAAGTATGAGATAATGTACACTTGAAAGGATATCATCATGCAAATACTTTTTTATGCAAAAAACAAAGGTCATTTCATCTCAGTTTACAAATAAAATTACTTTAAAAATTGCTTCCGAATGCAGAGGTCTAGATTTACACAAATACACAGTCATGTTTATGACATTAATATTAGTGGGTGGGAAGGAAGTGGTTATGTCACTTTGGGTTCCAGCCTTATTTATGGTGAATTAGCATGGGTAAGTAATTATGAATTAAGTTATATAATTGCTAAACTGTTAAATTAATAGCTTGGCAAAAATCTACCCATTATTTTTTTTTTGCCAAACTGTTAATTTAACAGTTTGTCAATTACATAACTTAAACACACAATTACTTACTCACACTAATCCATCATAATGAGTACGGCCTGGAACACAAAGTGACATAACCACCTCCTTCCCTCTCACTATATAAGTGCCATAAAGACAGCTGTGTAAGCTAATCTGTAATGAGATACATGATCTTTAAACCTCACTCCTCCTCCTCCTGAACATTATTTTGCATGTATTGTTCCCACAATTTCCATTTATTTCTATGTAATTCGTTCCTTTCATTTTCTAAAGATCCCTCTTCAGTTCTTTTTTCTCTTTTTATAATATTCAATACTTCAAATACAGTTGGTTTACAGAAATATGCAACACAATCCAATACACACTGGAAACACTGTGAAAAAAATGTATAAAGCAAGGTATTTGTATACAACTCCAAAAGATGGTTAAATGCAGCAAAATTTACACTTTGATTTCCAGTTTCTAATAATTGTCTTTTTTGGCAGCTAAAAAAACTTAATAAGGCCCTACTATGTGTAGATGATTTAGATCCTGTGTCCCAGCTCAAAAATTCCTTTCCTTAGTTACAGCCATTTGTCACCCAACATTTCTAAGTACTCTGTAGGGAATTTTGTAAAACTGGCAACTAATTGCACTCCAAAAACATGCTGTCAGTTACCTCTTCCCCATCACACCTCCAACATTTGCGATCTACCTGAGGAAAAATTCTTTGAAGTCTACTTGGTGTATAAAAGTACAGTACCATAGCTAGGGTTGGGTGAGAGGTGCAACTGCCCCTGGTGCAAAATGTAGGGGGGAGCCATCAGCAAATCCTGATCACTATTAAATGCTGGTATTGCATTTGTTGTCAAACCTGAGCATTGTAGCATCCCTGTGTTTGGTCTAGACTGTAGCAAGCAGTTCACTACAATTCAAAAGTTAAAAAAAAAATCTGTTTTTTTTTAAATTAAAACCAAACAGCTGTAGCACTTTGTGTAGGCAGGATATATAGTTTGCTGCAGTTTAAAAGAAGAAATTTTTAAAATAAAACATGAGACCTGTAGTGCTCCATGCAGGCAGGGTATAAACTGTAACAACTGTTTGCTACATTTGTAGCAAGAAGTTTGCTACAGTTTAAAAGAATATTTTTTTTACTAAAATGTGCTGAAGGAGGGCTGGGGTCAGGGCACATAAATGACACCTGAATAGCTGGGGTGGGGGAGTGGGGCATGTCATCCATCTAGCCACCTAGTTAGTGTGCCAGTAGAAGGGATGTGCAGTTTATTTTTATTTTTTTTTGCTGTACAATGGAAGCGCTGGGTGGACATGTGTGTAACTGTAATAAGCCAATTGTTACAATATAGCAATCAGCTTAATGCAGTAAAGTGCTTGTTTTTTGGCTCTACACTTGAAGAGCTGAGGTGGTGGAGTGCTGGTTCATGGTACCAGTGGAAAGGAGTAGTTGAGCCAACTACACGTCTGTAAAAATACTTATGCAAAAACATCCAAACAAAGATTCTAAACCTTCTGGCTTTTTTGTATACTTGGGGGCCATAGATATGTCCTCCCACTGTTCTATAGTAAATTGCTTATCCAGTCTCTTTCCCAATCTTTTCTAACCTCCTCTGATTGATTCTTATAGTTATCATACAATATTTTTATATGCCCTACCAACTATTACTTTTTTAACAGCATCTTTTGTTCTAGATTCAACTAGATAATGTACCAGAGCAGGTCTTTCACTTAAGCTTTGACTATCCCTTTTTCTTTGGCTATACTCTGATGTCAGTCCCTGATACTGAAGGCAGGTTACAGTTTGGAGTCCAAACATCTTCATGGCTTCAACCCACTCTATTACTTTTCTCTCTCTAGTTATTTGCTCACAAAACCTTGGTTCCTTTGCCAGTTTCTTTCCGTAACTTTTAGTTCTCTTGCCTATTTTCTGTACCTATACTTACAGTCATCTTTCTGGCAAAATCTCCTTTCTACATTCTCATGTTGGTTTAGTTCTTAGAATATGTTCTGTTACTTTATGAATATAATATTCTGTATGGTTATTATTCTCTTTAAAGATCTGCATCCAAAATCCCACTCTTTATTTCTTGAACTCCCCCCGCTTCATCATCCCTTTAATTTTGAATTATAACCCTCTACTTGTGTTATGTATATCGCCCTTAACTGTGTAGCTCTAAAATATCCTTTTATATCAGGTAATCCTAACCCACCTTACTCTATTGGAAGGATCAAAGTATCCCATTTAACTCTTGTCCTCTTCCCCTTTCAGATAAATTACTTAAACTCTATTAATTATTGTCCAGAACTTCTTCTCTCATTGATAAAAATATTCCTGTCCCTTATATAAAACTACTGGGACCAAAAACATTTCCACTGCTTCTATATTATTGTCTATAGCCATAAATATTATCTTGTATATCTTACAGTTTCTCGTTTTTTTCTATTATCTTTTGTTTAGTCTCTTATCACATATCCTTAGCTGCCATAACAGAAACCCTTTTACTCTACACTCCTAAATACTTCCTATTATCATGTCCCCATAAATATAGGTATTGCTGAACCATTTCATGTGTGAGTATATAATTTACGGCTATAGCATTTGTTTTATCTTCATTAATTGTATATCCCAAAAAGACTTGAAACAGTTTCAAAATGTCTACAACACTGAAATGCCCTTTTCTGGATTTATCAGGTACAAAATAATATCATCTGCAAATAAAGCCAACTTTTCTTGATTACCATGCCAATTGTATCCTTACATTTCTAAGCTCTTTATTTTCTTTGCCAATGACTCTAAATATAAAGCAAATGACAAAGGAAGAAGAAGACACCACCGCCTGGTTCCTCTGTTCAAACCCAACTTATCAGGGAGGAACCATCCCACCCACTTTAATTCTCACCTCTGATCCTTTGTAAAGCCTCCTAATTAACATTATTATTATATCAGGAAATGCAAATACTTCCATTGCATTACTTGTAAAATCCCAACTTACTCTATTGCATGTTTTCTCTGCATCAAGACCCTCTAACAACAGTGTTTTTTTTTACTTTCTGCCTCCCTCTGGATCATCATTGTTTTATTAATGTTGCCAAGTGCTTGCCTCCCCTCCACAAAAACCGTACTGATCTATATCTATCAATTTTAGCAACACATTTGCCATTCTTTAAGCTAGTATAGACATAAACACTTTGTAATTATGGTTTAAAATTGAAATGGGTCTATATGAAGTTGGTTCTGATGGGTCTTTACTATCTTTAGGAAATGCAGCCACTCATGGCTTCCTTCCAAGATGACGGTGCTTCCTTCACCTTTTAAAAATACTGCTAAATAAAATATTCTAGATCTTTGTCACTTTCTTCCCTCCTAAATTCCAAAATTCCACAGGAATACCATATATTACTGGAGACTTACCTTACATTTTTTCCTTGGTTTTTATCAGTGCATGATCTGAAATAGTTATTGGGTGTGAGTTGAAGCATTTTAATATAATGTGCATATTTCTGTGAAATATAATTTCTATCTAATCTAGCCCAGGTATTGCACCCTGGGGAATAATTCTGTAGGAGTTCCTACTCCTGAATTCACATCTTTCATGCCAAATATTTCAATACATTTCTTCAGAAGTCTACCCTCTTTTGTTATATTTCCCCTTCTAGGTCTCCCTGATACATCCTTACAATTGCAAATCATGTTCCAGGCTTCAGCTGTAAGTAATATTTCCTGCAGAAAGCTGATTTCTTCTCCCCAAAACTTATTAAGCCCCATAATAGTAATTTCAGTGGAATATAAATAGATGCCAGTGTAATTCTCCTCCCTTGCCAGTAGCCCCTTACTACCAAAAATATACCTTTATTATCTCTTTCCCTCTTCTATTAATATTCTAGACCCTCTACCAGTTAGCATAATTAATACCATTTTACCTTTTCTCTTTTATTCTGCTGAATATGCATCCTAAAATCCTTTTTGTCAAATTTACAAGGCCGCTTCTTTCCAAATATGTCTACTGCATCATTACTATTTGTACTCTACATTTCTTCACATAATTCAGTGCTCTTTCCTTTTTGTCTATCCCTGTAACACCATTTAAATTCTGAGATAATATGGATAGTGTATAGCCATTATGATAAAAAGTTGTTGCCCATGTATTACACGTCAGTTTTTTGAATGTGTATTTCCAACATTCTTGTTGCATGCACACACACTAATGTTTGGCAGAATGATCTTTTATACAGCTGTTTCTTCCCATCATCATTTAAACTTATGTCATGTTTTTTAAGACTTTTTGTTTTAATGAAAACCCTCAAAACATAAATACATTTTCAAACCATCTACATCCCCTGTTAACTTACAACAAACACACAAAACTATAGGCATCTACAAAAAATGAAGTTTATCCCTCCATATAGGAACAATTGCCTCAAATTGACAGCTGCACATAGGCATTACCTAACCTAAAATTAAGGTTATCCATGCTCAGTTGCATACTACGGCCTGTGTTCCCACTTACACTGATTGCTGTCTGTTCTTTTCTTATGTCTACTCCCCTCCCAGATGTGAAAAACAGCTTGTATACTTTCAGAAACATTGAATTTTAGCCCTAAGAAAAAGTGCACTGGTTATCTTTAAATAAAATTAAATTGTTCATTGTTCTATTAAATGCATTAAATAATTAATGCTGCTAGGGAGGCTATCTCTTATACACTTCCCATAATTTTGAACTGTATTTTTCACTGAACTGCTTGCTATTATACTTTTAAAATTTGCATACTCCGCAGCAAAGAATGTTCAGAACTCTCAGTATTAATTTCTTGCACCAGCAGACAGATTGTCTCCATGTAAAAGTAGTCAGCAATGAATCTTTGTAAATTTTACTCAGAACAGAATGTACAGCTGCCTTATCAGTATACTTTATGACTCCCACTGAATATTTGTTGATGAAAAAAAGATAATATCTTTGCAGATGTAAGATGCTTGGCATTTTTCATGGCTTACATCATTTTTCTTATTTTGCATGGTTACTTGCTTAAAAAACACTTGCTTATATCTTAAGCCAAGACCATTGATCTAGACATTTGCTCTTGTAAAAATATGGGAAAATATCTTAATTCTACATCCCATCACAAACTCAGCAGCCCAAGATTGCCAACATATTAACCTTAAACCTGTATCTGTTCAGCCCTCCTCTTTTGTTACATTATAAAGTGTATATTTTCTACAACTAAAAAAGTACTTGCTTAATTTAATTCTTTAACACATACAACAGTAACTGAAGAGACTCCCCCCACATTTAAAATGCCCCTGATTGCACACTACACAAATAGTTTTCTGCAATCCAGCCAAGGTATAGCTATTTCAAGAGAAAAGTTCTTGTGCTGGGTGTGTCTATTCACAAAGTGCCGTCATTACAGAGTGATTCTTGTACTGTAAAGAGTTGCCTAGCAAGGTACCCCATTTTGGAGACATTTCAGTGTGCTGTATGCAGTTATTTGCAAAGTATAATTACTTCGAAAGTTATTGAGTTTTGGGCAACGGATGTTCAATTTATTCACATTGTGCAGTTGCTTGATATGTTTCTTACACTGATAAGAGGTGTTTTCTTGCAAAAGATGACATTACAAGAGTATTACAGTGCTCATGAATTATTCAGTCATATCATAAAGTTCTCGAATGTTTCCTAAAGTGATGACTTTAACAAGTGATGATAAATGACTTTAGCATTTCTGCCTTCACCGATAAAATTCTCAAAGTAAAACAAATGATGGTGTATTACTTTAACATTTCTGCCTTTACCGATAAAGTACCAAAAGCATTGAAAAGCCCAAGAAGTTTTTTGCAAAGTCCAGCAGAATATCGAAATGTCTGAGAAGTTTATATCACAAAGACCAGTTATTCAAAAGTGCTATGAGTTCGTTCATTCGCATAATTATGAAAAGACCGATGAAAGTATAAGTTTAAAGCACGAAGGTATTGGACAAGTTCTGTTTATGCCAGAAACTTGTGCATATGTGTATGTGTGTATATTCATGGTTATGCGTAAACCCCTTCGTTGGTATGTGTTAATATGGCAGATGGATTTTGAAACCCCCTACCACTTGTGTTTGATCAGAATATTGCAGAGAACTGGAGAATATTTGAACAAGAGTACAATATTATCATACAAGCAGCTTATGCAGATAAAGATGCATGCACCAGGGCATTAATTTTTCTAAACCTAGCAGGGTCTGAGGCCATAGAAAGAGCGGTCATTTGTGCATGCAACAGCAGTGTATGAAGGAGAAAGTGCAGACCACCATACTGTTGTACAAGCTAAATCAAGGGAAGACCCCGAGTAGTTGAAGAGCAAGTTCAGAGAAATGTGCAACCTCCAGATGAACATTAAGTTAAAGAGGCATTGGTTTTACGCAAGAGATGAGAAACCAGGGGAAACATTTACAGCTTATATAACTGAATTGAGAAACAGAGCTAAGACGTGTCACTTTTGTAATCTAAAAGATGAGCTGATAAAGGACAGGCTTATATGTGGTATTAATAGTGCTGCTTTGAGAAAGATTTTACTTCATGACAGTGATTTAACATTGAGCAAAGCCATAAAGATTTGTCAAATCCATGAGGTGACAGAGGAACATGCAAGTATGCTTGCAAGTGACAAGAGCATGGTTTCAGTTGGCTCCAGAGCACATGCAGATAGTATGCAACATGTGACAAACAGGAGCAGGCCTAAGCATGTGGCAACTACAGGATTTCCAAAGAACCCATGAGGTTTTCTAGAAGGTTCCAGGAAAAGTGTAAACTCCAGCACCAGCTCAGTGCAACACAAACATGTATCAGCAAAACTCAAATCTAGCTTTATTGTTAACTGTTGGAATTGTGGTGTGAATCATGAGTCTAAAAGAGAGAAGTGCTTAAAATTTGGTCAGCAATGTCACAAGTGTAAAAAATGGAACCATTTCCAAAAGTTTTGTAAATCAAGTAAGCCTCACACAGTTGTAAAGAAAGATCACACAAAAAAAGCAAGTTGATCAAGTAGAGCCGAAACAGTCAGCTTTCTATGTAAATGGTGTATCAGTGCTTGGTGAAAGATTTGATGCAGTAAACTTATTAACAAGAAGTGAAGTATTTTGTACTGTCCGGATCAATGGAAAATCCACAGAGCTCAAAGTAGACAACAGATCAAAGTGCAATGTTATTATATCAGCAGGCACATTTGCAAAAGTGAGAACTAATAAACAACTCAATATAACCAGCAGTGTGAGACTTGTTTCTTATGGAAGTGAAGAAATTCAAACTGAAGGTTCATTTATACATTCATGTTATTTGGCCAAGAACTGTTACAACTTGTTATTCTGTGTAGTACGAAGACCAGTGCAATCTTTATTGGGTCTCAAAGATAGTAAAATAATGAATCTACTTTCTTTTGCTAAAGAAGTTCATCATGTGAGTGCAGTTCCGAGTTCCAATTTCTCCAAAGTCATTTTCTCAGAGTATGCTGATGTTTTCGATGATAGATTAGGCAAACTTCCGGTTGTGTATTCCATGAAGTTAGACCCAGAGGTCACACCAGTAGTCAGGCCAGCAAGAAGAGTTCCAATAGCTATGCAAGATAAAGTTAAAGCTCAACTGGATAAAATGGTGCAGCAAGGTGTGATTTGTCCAGTCCTGGAACCAACTGAATGGGTGTCATCCATGGTAGCCACTCACAAGAAAGGCTCAGATGAAATCAGAATATGCATTGACCCAAGAGATTTGAACAAAGCATTAAAGAGACCTTATCATCCAATATGCACAGTCGAAGAAGTTGCAGCTCTAATACTGAATGCCACTGTATTTTCTGTTTTGGATGCAGAGTTCATTTTTGGCCAGTGCTGTTTGATCACAAATTTTCATTTCTAGCTACTTTTGGTACTCCATTTGGCAGACACAGATTCCTAAGGATGCCATTTGGAATAAATTCTGCAAGTGAAGTTTTTCAGCAATTTTTTGGGGTTTTCCTTGTACCATAATACTAGACAATATATTGCTTGAAGGCAATGGTGAAGCAGAGCATGACAGAAACCTCAAGAAAGTTCTAGACAGAGCATGTGAAGTGAACTTAAAGCTCAATCCTCTGAAGTACAAAATCAGTCTTCCAGAAGTTACGTACATAGGACATTTGTTTACAAGTACAGGCTTGAGATCTGACCCGCCAAGCAAGCAGCTATTCTAGAAATGTCAGCGCCGGACAATGTACAAAGTTTACAGCATTTTCTGGGCATGGTCAACTATCTAGGCAAATTTATACCAGACTTCAGTGAGTTGACAGCATCTTTAAGAGAGATAACATGCAAGAATGTTGCATGATCATGGTTGGAATATCACCAGAAGGCATTTGAAAACTTGAAGCAGAAAATTGCCACCCCCACCTACGTTAAGATATTATGATGTGAACAAATCAGTTATTCTTTTCTGTGATGCTGCAAAATTTGGCCTAGGTGCAGTTATACTTCAAGAGGTCAGACCAGTAGACTATGCATCTAGAACACTAACCCAAACTGAGATGTAGTATGCTTAAATTGAGAAAGAGCTTTTGACAATAGTATTTGCATGCTCCAAGTTTCCTGATTATATTTATGGTGGAGCTATTCAGATTAAAACTGATCATCAACCTGTAGTTACTATTCTAAAGAAGCCTATGCATTCCACTCAAGAGAGATTACAAAGAATGATGCTCAAATTGCAAAAGTACAATTTCAAATTAATCTAGACTAAGGGCAAATTGCTCTAGCTGGCTGATACCTTATGCGGATCTCCCAGAAATATGACAGAACAGCTTGATGCAGAGTTTTGACTTTGATGTGAGTTCAGTGCTTGACATTTCCACCACTAGACTTGATGAGTTAAGAGATCACACCCAGACTGATCCAATTTCACAGAAGCTCCATCACTATATTAATGTTGGATGGCCGTCAAAGCAATCTAGTGTATCACCTGAGGTGCAAGTATATTTTCCTTACAGAGATGAATTGTTGATGGAAGATGGCATTATTTTCAAAGGTCCTAAAATTGTTGTTCATCCTTCCTTACAACAGGAATATATTCAGATTTTGCATTGTGGTCACCCAGGATCAACATCCACTAAAAGAGGAGCAAGAGCATTAGCATTTTGGCCTTTATTTTCAAAAGACATTGATAGAGTTCTTTCTTCTTGTTCAGTATGCAAAACTACTAGACTGCATCTGGAAAGAGAACCACTTCAGCTAAATCCAATTCCTGAACTACCTCGGTTTACTGTAGCAACTAATATCTTTGAGTGGAACAATCAGCACTACATAGTTTTGGTAGACTCTTATTCAAACTGATTTGCGAGTGATCTGCTACCAAACTTAACCTCAACTGCTGTTATTAATAAGTTGAACATTTGCAAAAGAATGGGACTATGTACATGTCACTAGTTGTCCTGAATATCCTCAGTCCAATGGTCTAGCTGAAAGTTTAGTACAGAGTGCAAAGCAATTATATGAAAAGTCAAAGCGTGACAATAATGATGCATTCTTGAATTTGGTTAAGCTCAGAAACATACCCTGTGATGACATACCTCTCAACCTGGGAACATCAAAAATCTGGACAAGGCCCATGAAAAATAGGTACAAATCTGTACACTGATTAACATAAAATTTGCATACACAATTAAGCAACACCACCCACTTCAATGGAATTGCGGGATACCAACTTTCAAACGCAAACTGAAGAACAGACAACCGAAATATGGCACCAGAGTCTCCCTGCAGCCATTTCAATGTTCCATTACCTGGCTGTTTCACCCCATTTACCACAAACATTAATGTGTGCATACTGCTTTACTTCTACAATGATTACTTTGATTTTATTTTTAAATTTCAAAGCACAATGCACATAAACAGTAATAGATATCTGCTGAACAAAGCAACACTGTCTCACAATGAAAATATACTTGGCATTAAAACGTCTCTGCCCTTGAAACTCACATTCATTGAAACATCATTGAAACCCACACCGCATCCAAAGAAAATGCATCTGGCCAGTGGCGGATATAGATTACCATTGGGCGGTTTTCAAATCGTAGTCCCTCGGCTTGCGGACAAAACAAGAAACATGAATGCATTCTTTGATACACCTTCCTGACTTTATTAAATTATATTCCTTGTATAATACAGCACAGTGGTTAGACAAGTTAGAGAGCATTTTAAAATTCATTGAACATTTTTCTAGTAGGCAATGAAACAAAATGCATGAACCAATAATAACAAAACTGCCCAATTCATAACATTTCCATCATAAATATTCTACTTACACAGACACACACACACACACACACACACACACACACACACACACACACACACACACACACACACACACACAAAGAAAGGGTACAGAGCACTGCAATGTATTCTTCTCAAACAGTTTTGCATGCACAATATTTTGTTTCAAAAATAAATACATGAAGGTTTATATTACAGAAAACAGTTTCAAAATGAATGTCCACAACTCAGAGAATATTTTTGAGAAACAAACTTTTGGCTAACCCACAATAACCTTTTAGTACGTTATATTTTCCTGATTTAATGAGCAGCTTTGAATCTCAGTTTTACTTTGCTTTCTTCATTTATCACACGTTATTATACTATGCATTGAAACATAAGCATTCACTTTCTAACAAAATATAAAACAAAATTAAAGAGGTCATCACTAAAAGATAAGCCTTAATGTCTAAAAAAAAAAAGCACCTCTGCATACTCAGCAATTTTTACTTCGAATGGTTTGCTACTACAAAACTCATCAATGTAATCTTCATAACTTCATTTTAGACATGTAGCTAACAGAAGAAAAGAACAATCTTAAAATAAGGTATGTTAAAATCAGTGGCACAGACCTATATAAAGCTAACGGTCTTGTCATATGTCCATCTTGTTCTGCCAAAACTGATTATTAAACTAGCAAAATATAATCACCTCAGCAGGGTCCATCACACATTATGTTTCTTCAGATCTCTTTGAGTTAAACTTGTAATAGAGACTTCAACTTGTCTACCACTATGTAGCCAGCTACATTCCTGATACACAAAGCAGCACCATGGGCCATGGCAGAGAGTTACTCTGTGAATGTGCAGAAGAGAGTCAGGCTTATTTTCATAAAAAGGTCAAAAAGTCATGTTTTGAATAAAATAACCTACTAGTTTAAAGGCATGGCTGATGTTAAATGTTTGCAACATTAACTGAAGCTAAATTTGTTCTAGCACTGAGGTTACATGACCCATTAAATACTCCAAAGAAATACTAATTTTGGAATAAAGTCCACAGTCTGCTTACTTACCTGAAATTATTTAATTTTAAGCAGTGGGCACTATGAGACAGACTACACTTTGTGAAAAGCAATTTTGCCTTTTGATAAAACTAATGACAGTATGACTTGAAATAACTGTGAAAGGTTATACAAGCAAAACTGAAATCTGATGTCATAGGTTTGCATCTGGGGCTTATTTTCTTTGTTTCCTGACTTACACACATTCTCACCCTTGCCTGTACATCAGCTGGATAATAAAATGTGTGCTTTGTAACTGAAACTGAAACAAACAGGAAGCTCATCAAACTTACAATAGAACAGCAATGCATTTATGAATCCTGAATATGAACAGATTAAATTGCCCCAAGATATACCACATGAATATATGCACTCACCCACACATGCACAACTGAAGGCATCACACCGTACCGGACAATAAGTGAATACCCAGCCACACACACACCTTCTTTCCTTACCTAATGCCTTCCCTTGCTTCATCCTGTTCTCTCAGCCTGCAGCACAAAGTCCAATTACGTCGGCAGAAATTTTCAAAAATAAAGTAACGCCAGCCCATTCTCAGCATAGCAGACTATTAGCAGTTTAAAAAAGTAAAATAAAGCCAGCCCATTCTCGGCAGCATTAGTGCTGTTGCTGTTTAATTCCCATTTCCCGCCCGCTCACAGCCAGCCGGAAATAATGACGTGAGCTCCTTGAGCTCAATTCCGACTGGCTAGTAGCACTGACGGAGCTGACGTCATCGCGCACGTGATGACATCAGCACCGACAGCGCAAAAATTCAAAACATAAAAAAAAAGAAAGCAAAAAAATCGGAAATGAAGGGGTGCCACTCGGGAATCGTGGCACCCTTTCATTTTGACCCCAAAACTCGGTAAAAACCGAGTAATTTGGGATGGTTGGGAGGTCTGTGTGATGATATTCTTGGCTCACCTGCACAAAGACTACTTTCCAGGCAAACTAGAACTAGTCTACCTATTTCTTCAAGTTTGCTGCAGCCTAAATCTAAGAACACTAAAACCATCAAGGCTCAATTGTTTAAGAAGTGTAATATCCAGATATCTAGTTGTGACAGATCAAGCTGATTACTTTGTCTGTTGAGGGAAGGAGAGATGGTATGAGTCCAGATGACAAAATGTTTTGATCGAATAGGACAGATTACAGGCATCTGTGCCAAGCCGAGATCTTACTTGGTAAATTCCAAATGTGTGGCATATAGGAGGCATCTCAGACATCTTCTTCCTGTATCAGAATCAATGTCATTGCAGTCTCAACATTATATCAGTGATGCAAACTCAAAATCAAAGAATGAGTCAGACACTGTTTCCAGACCAGAATGTGTTTGAAAGTCTGTTTCTGTTCCAGAAAGTGATTCTAACATTACACAGGTCAACCATTTTGCAATGTAGACTTGATTTTGTGTGTGTGTGTGTGTATATATATATATATATATATATATATATATATATATATATATATATATATATATGTATATATATATATATATATATATATATATATATATATATATATATATATATATATATATATATATAACACACACACACACACACACACACACACACACACACACACACACACATATATATATATATATATATGTGTGTGTGTGTGTGTGTGCGTGTGTGTATTTAGTATTGTATAATGCATGTCTACAGATTACCTGTGACTTCTGCATGCCAAATAATCTCATGACAAATTGCATCTATTTCTCAAAGAGGGAGGACGTAGATCGGAGTGTAACATGTGTTTGTGCTATGTCTTTAAGAAGCATGTGAGGCTGTTCTTGCACGTATAAATTCCAGACACATGCAATCCCTAGTGTCATTTTGTATAAGCACTCAGAGGGAGAACATGCATGATTGCAGTTGTTAGTTTGTATATAAGTTACTTAAGTTATAGTCATGGTCAACAATAGTAATGTGTTTGTATGAAATAAAGCTGCTTGAACAGAACCCACAAAGACTTGTTTATTCATGCCCTAACACAAAAGTGACAGGTGGCATCCTGTATCATATCAGCGACCTGCTGTGCAGTTTTAACTGTGGTCCTGCCCACCAGCCACATTAACATTGGTGACATTCTCAGCCCAGACATGGTCACAGCAAGGCTGTCAGCTGCATGCACATCAAAGAGCCATTACCCATGGAGTCGTAAGGCCAGGAGCACTACTTCATTCTTCACATCAGAGAATTTTGGCTTACATGTGGATGCAGCAGATACTCTTTCTGCTTGCCCTGAGTTTTAGGCATTGATGTTTGGTATGGAAAACAGTAAAATTAACAGCCTTGTTCTTGTATGGCCCTTACAAATGATGACACCATTACTATCCTCCTTGGCCATATACCATGCAGCTGTTAGTGCTTCACAGTCACATCTCTGTATCCACACTCTTTAACTAATGTCAATAAAATACATTTCTGAGCATGTTCCCCACAAAACAATCACAGATTTGCTACTGACCAAGGACACTATCGCTGTTACAGATTTGTGGCTAATGACATATGTGCAATGCATACAACACTAAACTTGTATTGCACAGTTCTCTCGCTATGAGCTCAGAGGTGTATCTCACATACATATTAACAATTCTGCAGCTAAGTAATTGCTGAACACTTGCAGTCCCCCTTTCAATACACTCCAGGCAGCACATTTAAACTTACATCCCTTATAGTCAACTGGCTGAACAGTACTTAAAAGTTTCCATAGCACAACTGAATATAGTACAGTGCTAAGAAGTAGCACTTATCTTTTAGAAGCAGATATTTTTTGGTGAAAGATTTTTTTTTCCAAAGTCACCTTATGCAAGAATCAAACCCTAAGCTCCAATGTTTTGTTCTGTAGCATTATGAGACTGTATTATTACATTGTGTAGATTCACCTGGCTTAGAGTAATGATTATAGTAATTAGGGATCAGCTCATTATTGTTTTTGCATCACTCATTTGTATGATGTGAAAACCTGTTAAACATGGTGCAGACATCTCCTCATAGCTGTGCACATGTGGATCCCTGTGGGCAGTGCTGCATACATGCAGTCCAGTCCATGCTTTCAGGAGAGGTGCGGCAGTTCCATATTTAACCAGGTGTATATATATATATATATATATAGTCACTGTAGTACCTGATTACTTTGTATCATACACACGGACTGAGGACTACCACATTTCCCACTTTAAAGTGCTATTATGATCCACAATAATACAATACTTATATTTTCTGATTTTGCCATGCATCACATAAATGAAGCATTTATGTTATGCTCATTGGTGTGTGACAGATTTGAGCACTCATTTTTGGCCATTTCTCTGTGAGATTTTTTAAGGTGAGACCTCGTAGCTGGAGAAGGAGTCTGAATTCAGAGCTCAGAGGTGGTGTGTGGAAGAGTTAAAGATATTTCTTTATCTTCTCCATCAGGATTATAGCCAAAGATGTATGCAGGAGGAATATGAAGAACCTCATTATAAGACTGAGGTATGGAATAGTTTAGCCCAGGCTGTTGCCCATACAACTGCTATCCCACACATGGGGAAACAGTGCCATCACCATTATTGTGACATGAGGTGCTGCAATTCTCACCCTTTTAGCCACTGGGAGGATGAAGTTAAAGAGCAGGTACCACTTATGTGCTGTAGGTAGACCTATTATGTAAGTTACACATTTAGCCTGCACTGCATACTGTGCAAAGATATACTTTGCTATGTGTATAGCCCTTGAAGATGTTTAAAGGAATAGGCAGCAGCACAAGAGATGACTGGAGCACCTAAAAGACCACCTGGATAAGCATACCTGCTTCATAATGTCTCGCTTTTAATATTAACAGTAGTAGGGATTCATTCCAAAATGTATACCTTTCATACACCTGTGCCACATCTGTCATTACTGACAAAAGTCAAAGGTAGCAGTATGACGGTTCAGTGTTAATTGGTGTGATTGTGCATACATCCTCTTGTATATGTGATGTTAAGGCTCTGTTCCCACATTGTGAGGATGACTGTGGGCTCAGCACCTCCCCTCAGCAGTTGGGTTATTATGAAAAATATTTAAGGTTTATTTTTTTACCCATTATTATAACTGCAGCATTACGCAGGGGGGTTCCTATCACGAAGTCAAACTTTTACAAGTTCGAACCACATATGGTCGAGACCATACATTAGAATTTGTAAAAGTTCGAGCATTTAAATGGAAATCTCCATAAGCAGAGGTTTCCATTCACTTTAATGGTGTGATCTCGGAGTTGTTATATTTAAGTAGCGGTGTGGTGTGAGGGGGTACAACCCCCCCATGTGGGTGGTGCAAGGGGGCTTACCCCCCCTGCTTACAACAATTTATTTTGTTGTCCGTTGTTTTTTTTATTTTTTTTTTATGCAGTCAAAGTTCTGTAACTTTGAACATAATGATTTGACCATTAGGTGTTCGGAGTTATGGAACTTCAGCTATGTGATATAGACCCCTACGGAGGGCATATATGTTAAGCTATTTATTATCAGTTGAGTGGACATGTTTCAGTATCAAATAGAAGGCTGTTTCCTTTGCATATCACCTACAAGTGAAATGTATGTCAGAACAGCATGTTTTCATTTTTTATGTACATTTGTTTTAGCCATCATTACTACAGCTCAGACTATAGACACCTGTAGTTCTGCAAAATTGCTCATCATTTTAGTTCTCCGTCTTTCAGACTGCATGTGATGATATCTGTTGGTTCTCGTCTCCCCTCACCTCTGTATACTAACAGCCCTGTTACTTTCATGCATATTTTTTAGTACAAAAAGTATATTATGTTTAGCTGTAACATTCTCAACATAGTAAGAACTTCAGATGTTCAGTGCACTTGTACTTGTCTCTCTGCCTTTGTTGCTATCCTTTCACATTTAGGTTTATATGCAGATACAAGGCCTGCTGCCTTTGTGGACCATTTTAAGCCTAGTCATCCTGTACCTTGTGTCCACACTGTGAGCACCTTACTCATTATGTGCCAAACCCCAATCCTACATACACTTATTGTGTTTATTATTTTGTTTCTCTCCATTTTTCATTATTATATGCAGAAGCATCATGACCTGCATCCATTCCTGTCTCAAGGCCTGCCAGCTCCCCGGTGGTAACAGCAGCACCTTCACTGCCACCAGAAGCACCCAGCACTTTTTGGTCCCAGCCTGCAACAAGCACCTCCACACCTCCTGTATGTCATTTAAACGTGTTTCTACACTGTCTATATGAGCATTTTGTTGCTGGATCATACTTCTCTTAGAAGATCAAACTGTTTGTTACCATTCTCTTGTATATAATCCACCTTTTATCCATATCATCTAAGGTTTTGTGTGCGTGACAATATTTTTTTAGACATTCTCTTTGTAGAAATGGTCCATTGCCTGGGTCTATATTAGAACATCGAAGACACTAACCATCGAACAGCCTAAAGGCCGAAAATCCTGGAACTTGAAGTCACACAGCCCCCCATACCCCCCGCTAATTATATATACCAACTCCGAGATCGCACTACAGTGAGGAAAGGGCAAATATTCCAATCTTCATTGTACTGTGATCGCACGAAAAGCACATCGTTGAATGGCATTTCCGGCGTTAAGGCTGTTCGATGCTTAGCCTCTTTGACTTGGTAATAGGAACACTCTTGCCCAGTAGTTTGGGAAACCTTCAAGTAGTCTCTTGAGATATATTTTGACAGATGTGTTTTGAATTATTAATTTTTTGCTAATATAATTTGATCCTAAGACAAAATGCTTGTTTTCCTTCTCTTATTTCCTTCTCTTCTAGTACTGATATTACTATCAGATTTCGTCCAACCAAAAACTTTCTAGTAGTACACAGCAACTAAAACCTGCTGCACTCCCAATAGATTTAGTTCACCATTTCTTAAACTTGAATCATTGCACGGAACAAATCTGCGATGCTTGTTAAAGTCCCTGATTAGTAGAACTCAGTATAACCCATGTGTATGACAAAGTATTACAGCTCAATTAATTGTTTGCTATATATTGTTAATAATCCTTTCTGCCTCTCTCACCTTCCTCCTTTCACACCTATAATATTCTTATAGGTAATTACTACTATAAACCGGATTTTGACATCATAATTTTTAAATGCTCATATCACTTTTCTCATCTGACTCTTTATGTCTTACTCAAGCAGAAAAAAAATCATATATTTATTATGGCACTGTTGTTGTTGTTGTTGTTGTGTCTTTCGGCTTTTCCCAGTTAGGGGTCGCCACAGTGGAACTCCGGTCCGCTAATGATTGGCAGTAGATTTTTACGTGCCGAGTTGCCGGCCCTGACACACAACCTTCAACGAAGGTACGCCCATTCACGCATGTCTCCACACAGAAGACGCTCTAGCTGAGAATCGAACAGGACAACATCTTACTGTGAGGCGACAACGCTGTAAAGATGTGTTTTATTTAATGTTTTAAATAATTAAAAAATGCAAGTGATGTTTTAAATGAGTATGGTTTGTTGATTCACTGATCAGAAATGCTTTATCATGCAAACCTAATAAGCACGATACAACAGTGTACCAGTTAGCATGCATACCTCGACTGCAGAACAAAGTATTACAACCTTTTAAATGCACTCATGTGCATACTGCTAAAGAAATATATACATTAAATATAATGTCTTGTAAGTATTTTTCAGAGGAAAATGTATGACCTGGCATGTTGTTATACACTTGCAGATTTTTTCCTGACTTTAAATGCCATCTGAAGCAACACCTGATACATAAAGGGATCTGCATCTACACCACCTCTGGTTAAACTGGTACTGATATCTGAATTCATGCCATAGCTCTCTACTGCATAAAACTTAATGTACTATTATCACAGCTATAGCCCCCTCTATCATCTCATCTCCTTTGCACCTCCTCCCCTCTTTTGGGCTGCTCTAGCTCTTTATTTAAATTTGTTGTCCAGTGTAGAACATTGATCTTTATGGACCTTTTCAGATTTGGGCCAGGATCAATGGCTGCTCAAGTGACTTACTCAGACTCAAATAGGCAATGGAGGCTGCAGGAATCAAACCCGGAACCAGCAGACCACAGGAAACAGTTCATTAGCAGCTCCTTAATCCTTTAAGCCAACTGCCAAACATGTTATATTCCTTTTCCTACATTTTGATCAAATCTTTATACTGACAAATATTCTTATGTAAAACCTGACAATCTGTGTATACTGATGATATTGCACCACATAATCTATCTGTATTTAAAAAATATATATATTCTTATACAACCCACGTAACTGTCATTGTTAATGAAATCTGTAAATAATGTAACTGATGTGAAGGAAGCCTGAGCTTTCCTCACCAGGCCACTGCTGAAAAAGGACACTGGTCAGTCAGACTTCCAGTTAAACAAATGCAAATAAATAAATAAATAAATAAATAAATAAATAAGCTCCATCATAGTCAGTGAGACTACAATATTGGTTGCTATTTTAAAGGTGTCTGTTTTATTTATTTATCTTTTTATTATTTTTTCTCTCAGAACTTTTGCAAAAAGGTAGGTACTAGATAATTGAGTGATTTCTCATTATTTTTTTAACCATGCAGTTTGTAATATTTTTTTGGCTGAATGACAATGAATGTTCAGCTTTTGACAGGGTTGATGGTTTTATTTTTGTGTATTATATGTTTTACTTCTGTCAGTGCTCATTTGTAGCACAAACTCAGAGTCTTAAATGACATTATGAACATTTTCATGCCGTTTAAACTTCTGATATTATAGCTAATGCATTTTTTCTGATAATTGACAGAATGGATCACAAGTACTTGTGTGTTATGTTGTATTAAATCACTGACACAGATGAAACATAAGTAACTATATATCAGTCTTGTAACTCAAAATGTTGAAATTATCCTCTTTAGGAATGACAGCTTACATATTCTTGCCTTTATGGTCTAATTATGCCCATGAAACTACCTTAAAGGAGGTGATATTATAATTTTACCCAGTAATTATTTTACTTCTTGAACAGATCATGCTTTTAATTACGTGATTTAATCTGCCTTTTTTCCTAATTCTTTCCGAACTTCCTGTATATTTTCTTGCTAAAAGTATTTCCAAGACCTGTGTTCCCCCAATTTGTAATTACTTCAGATTTGCATTTAACCTGTGGTGAACGAGACATGTATTATGCTCTGTTGTTATGTAAATGCACATCAGTTTTACAAAAGGAGCATTAATCAAAAAGAACATAAAGCTTCTGTTATGCCATATTTTTGTGATGTATGTAAGTTAGACATGCCTTGAACTCACAAGGTACCCATCTTCTGAATAGGCTGTGAGTTATCAGGCTTAAGATATTTCTGTACAAAAGACTTACACAAAGAGATTTTATTGTGCTGTACAATCGATTAGCTTAAAGAGGTTTATTTTCCCGAGATACCTTTTTTGTGCTGTTACATTGATGTAATGTGACTTCAAGAAAATAAGTCTGCCTACACCCTTATAGGGTATAATGTATAGCCTATGATCCCAGATCTAAGGTATAAAAAGGCAGGGTTCCAGTTTTAGTGTTTTTGAATGACTTGCTCCCAGTAGCGGACTATTTTTTGTGTTGCTCATCTTTCATATTATTCCTAGTTTATGCATTTATGAGCTTTCAAATCTGTCACAGCAATGCAACACTTGTGTTGTTACTCTTACAGATATCCGTGGTCATAAGACTGTTGAAGACAGTAACTGTTAGTGTTTCTACATCTGATCATGAGATTTTGGGTCTGTCTTCATGTGCTTTTTCATTCATTTTTTTCTACCTCAAGGGATGGCCAGGCATGTGGGATGGTACACTTAGAGAGTATTGATGTGAAAGATACATAACATGTGAAGGTGATTAACACATGCTTGTAGTGTCCCATTGAGGCACAGTGATGTCTACTGCTAAAAAAACAAGACTATCGGACCTGTTCATCAGAAACTAAGGCAGACAGATCCAGTTATTAATGGCACTCTGAATAAACAGTTCTCAGTAAATCATATTACAGCAGCTGTGCAGGTTGGTAACAAGTGTGCACCCCTCTCTATTCATTTTGCACTGTGTTTGTATCAGTCTTATTGTCCTGTACTCAGTTTTGTACTTTTTTAAAGACTTTGCCCAGACCTGCCGGAAGATTTATTCTCTGGCTAGCAGTTTACACAGAATGAATGTTATCATGAAATGTGTCAAGCAGGGCAGACTACAGCTAGGTATCAACCCTTATATTGTTAGATGGGTCGCTAACTGGCTCACTGATAGAACTCATGTAGTCAAAATATGTTACTCCACCTCCAACAGCAGACCTGTAACCAGTGGTGTTCCACAGAGATCAGTCCTGAGACCACTACTGTTTAGGTAGGTACTGGGCTATCTGCCCAAAGGCATATATTAGCCCAGCCACATTGTGCGGTATTCACCGCCCCTTTGGTTAGTTCCCTAGGCCCTTGATCTAGCAGCTAGTACCCTTGAATCTATTTCTCCACAGTAGAAGCAAAAACTAAACGTCTGTGGCTGACAAAGTTTGCTGATAACTGCAAACTGGGAGCAGCCACAGAATCTCCAAACAATGTCAACATCCCACAAGAGGGTCTTACACAAAGAAATACTATTTTTATTTTAATATAATATAATAATAATAATAAATAATATTATTTATAATATACATATTAAATATAAATTTAATTATATTATTATTATATTATTATATTATTATATTAACATTATATATTAATATAATAATATTATATTATATATAATATAATATTAATATAATTTCCTGTTTTCTATTTTATTTCTCCTTTTATATGTTTTATTTTTATTTTATGTCTCCTGTTTTCTATTGTATTATTCAACTAGTATTATATAATTAATTAAATTATAAATATATAATATATATGTATATATATATATATATATATATATATATATATATATATATATTATATTATAATATAATATAACTATATTATAATAATATAAATATAAATAATATAAATATATATATTTATAATAAATAATAATATAATATTTATTAAAAGCGGTAGTGTTCTCACCTCACAGCAAGGGGTTCTCCGGTTCGATTCTCGGGTGGGGAGCCTTCTGTGTGGAGTCGGCATGTCCTCCCTGCATTCGTGTGGGTTTCCTCCGGTTTCCTCCCACATTACAAAGACGTGCATCTGGAGCCTTTCTCCCCGGGCCTCTGCTGAAAATTGGCCTCGTTCCAAGTCGGACTTTCCCGGTTAACAAATGATAAAAAAATAAATAAAATAAATAAATAAAAATGACTGGTGCCAAAGTCATGGCCTTAAACTCAATGCAAAAAAATGTATTATCATCCATTTCAGTATGGGCAATGTTCCTGTTAACTACCACATCCTGCTAACTACCACATCAATAGCAGCACACAGGTTGACACCAACCTCACCTTTGACCACCCTGTCTCCACAGTGGTAAGAAGGGCATTGTATATTGCACATTTCATAAATAAGGGCATTGTGTCCAGAAAAAAAGAGGTTATAACTTCCCTGAACTCTTCCCTCATCAGGCCAATAACTGAGTGCAACACCCCTTTTGGTATGTACCTTTCCAAGCACCTGCAGCAAATGGAGAGACCACAAAGGTTCCTCACAAGGAAAATTCTATATCCTCAGCATCTGTCCTATGTGGATCATTTGAAATTACTGTCACTTTATTCTGTTTCATAGTTCATAGGTTCATAGGAGGGTACTAGGCTATTGGCCCTAGAGCCTATATAAGCCCAGCCAAAAATGTACCCTTGCTTTCGCCACCCAAGAAAATTATTTTCTGTGCTCCTGTCGAGCAGAGCCACAGAAGTGATCCACGGGGTGAATTTCCTATCTCCCATCCAATCAACAAGATTTTTCTTGAAGAGTGCTAATGAGGAACTCTGTTTGACATAGATAGGTAGTCTGTTCCAGAGTAAGGGAAGTCTCTGGGACAGGAATCTATCCCTCCAGCATGTTCTGTTTATTGTGGTGATAAGGTTTAGGTCCCTAGAGTGTGTAGCTTGGAGGGATTGGGATTTCTTTAAGTGGAGCATGTCCAACAGCTCTGGGTTTGACATAGCTTTGTATGTTAGGCAGAGATCGCCTCTGACTAGGCGATATGCGATGGAGTAAAGCTGGAGTTTTTTGAGACGGTCTGTGTAGGGCATCTGTTTGAAGCCAGTAATCCTCTTTGTGAGGTATTTCTGTAGCCTTTCCAGTTGTTGTACATGTCTTGTGAGGTACATACCAAAAGGAGCGTTGTACTCTATAATGGGTCTAATGAGTGATGAGTAGAAGGGAACAATGACCTCTTTTTTTCTGGATGAGAAACCTTTTGTGATGAGGTGAGCCATGTAGAAGGATTTCCTGACTACTGTGGTGATGTGATTATCAAAGGAGAGACTACTGTCCACCTGTGTCCCAAGGTCTCATCACATTTTCGGCATTAAGTAGACTACCAGCTATGTGGTAGTTCATGGGTACAGAGTTTTTACCAAAGGGGATGACAATACACTTTTTGGCATTGAGCTTCAGGCCATGGCTTTGACACCAGGCATCTGTCTCAGTGAAGCTCTTTTGTAGTATGTCCACATCATTAGGAGTTTCGATTATGGCTCCTAGTTTGCAGTCATCTGCAAACTGTGTTAGCCAAAGACCTTCTGTGTTAGCCTGTACTTAAGAAAAGTAGATACCAAACAGGACAGGACCCAGGACTGAACCCTGTGGTAGTCCACTTGTCACAGGTCTGAAGTCGGATTTTTTAATCTTCTACTTTCACAGTGTGGGTTCTGTCCATGAGCCAGTTGGCAACCCATCTTGTGACATAAGGATTTATACCTAGTTTAGTGAGCTTATCTATAATTCCAGAGTGGGGGATGGTGTCGAAAGCCTTGGCGAGATCTAGATAAGCTGCGTGAACCACCTTACCCTCATCTATGGCTTTGGTGACTGCTTCAAAGAAGTCAATCAGGTTTAGGAGACATGATCTGCCTTTTACAAATCCAAACTGGTTAGGGTCCAGAGTTTGGAGATTTCCAATGTCTTTGTTTATGAGTTCCATGATGATAAGTTCCATGGCCTTGCAGACCAGGTTCATCAGGCTAATGGGGCAGTAGTTCCCAGGGTCCATTGTGGCTCCCCCTTTATGGAGTGGGATAACCGTCGTGGTGCGCCATTCAGTGGGCACAAAGCCTGAGGTGAGGCTATGACTGAACATGGTACTTAGATAGGGTGCTAGTTCATTCTGTAGTTCATGTAGAACGCAGCCTGGGATATTGTCAGGTCCCATGGATGCTGTGTTCTTGGCTTTGGAGAGAGTGTTTTTTACCTGTGCAGCCGTGATTACAGGAACTTTGCATTCTTCCGGTATAGAGATTGGGCCTCTAGGGGGTGAGGGGGGTAAAGTTAGAACTGAACCTATCTGCCAGAATGTTGGCAATACCAGTTGGTTCTGTATATTTAGTGCCATTGTGCTGTAACTCAGAGCAGATCTGAGTGTTGCCATTGAGATTCTTGACATAACTATAGAATGCTTTGTGGTTGTCTTTAGAGTCAGTGGCAGTTTTGCTTTCGTAACTAGCTTTGGAGGATTTTATGAGGGATCTCAGCTTCTTACTGAGGTGACCAGGGCATTCTTCCAGTCATGGGATTTTACTCTTTTTTGCTACAGTTTCTTTCTTCTGTTGTAGAGTTTGTTTATGGCAGGGGACCACCAGATTGGCTTCCTTTTTTTGGAGGCTAGCATCTTGGTTCTATTAGGGATAGCATGATCCATGCACTCGTGTAAGTGCTTATAAGGATTCAGTAGTCGTAACTCTATTGTCTGTCTGCATGGGTGTCATGAAGTTTGCCACTTCTGTCTTAAGAAGTGTGAAGTTGGCTTTGGAGAAGTTTTTTCGGTGGTTTCCCTAATTTGGGGTGGGGGCAGGATGTGGATGTCTAGGGCGATTAGCTTGTGGTCGGATCTGACCAACGAGGAATTGACCTCTGGTGTGGAACACCGGTTGCCCATGTTAGTAATGACCAGGTCTAGGATATTAATGCCCCTGCTGGGGGTGTGAATAAGTTGATCCAAGGCACTGGAATTTATGAATTCCAGAAAACATTGAGCAAAAGAGTTGGTACATGAGTAGTTTCCCCAGTTAATGGTGGGGTAGTTTAAATCGCCCATTATTAGGGTGTTAGGTTGTACCCTAATACTTTCCAGTGTATCAAGAAATGAGGAGTGGGAATCCTGGGGCATGGTGGGGGGGTCTGTAGCAAGCTATAATTTGGATTGTGGTCTTGCCCAGAGTTGGTTGCACTTGGATAATCTCAAATGCATTATGCTGTTCAACTAGCCTGGAGGTGTGGATATCCTTAATGAATATGGACACGCCTCCAATTTTAGTGCTTTGTTCTGGGTTAGGTGGCCGAAAGGTGTGGCATGAATTATAGCCTGGCAATGCAGGGGTGCTCTCTGGAGCTTTGAACCACGTCTCTCTCACTGCACAGATGTCAATGTTCTCCATTTTAAGAAGTGCCTTGTGTGAGTGCATTTTGAGATTTAGACTTCTAGCATTGAGCAGCATTACCCTCAGATTTTGCTTGCTTGTACCTGTTACGGTGGTGAATTTGTCATTTGAACCTTGCCTAAAAAAGGCACTATGGGGTGGCAAGAGCTTAGCCAGTACCCGGAATCCCAAGGGTGACAGGTGCAAGCCATCTCTGGCAAAGCATCGTGGTCTGTCGATCATGTCATCCCAGGCAGACAAATACTGGATCCCCTTAGAATGACACCAGAAGCTTAGCCAATTGTTGAAGTCAATCATTTTGTCCTTGTACTGTGGCATCATTCTGGGTGATGGCAGGATGCTACTCAGGGCCAGGGTCATACCTGCCTGGGCTACAAGATCGGAGAGCTCCTCCATGTCTCTTTTCATGTAGTCCAGGGAGGTACATCTCAGGTCATTCACACCAACATGGACAATGACAGTGTCATATTTGTACTTCTTGTGGAGTGACCTGAGTGCGTGCATTATATGGCGGATCCTGGCACCTGACAGGCAGCTGACAGTAACTATCTCCTTGTTTAGCCTGGTGAGTGGAACATCAGTGTGCCTGACTATAGAGTCACCTATGACTAGAGAGTTGGGTACGTTGTTAGGCCTTATGGGCTGTGGTTGAGTGGCACACTGAGTTTGTGGACTATGTGTCATTTAGGTTGTGTTGGGGGGTGGAGTTTGCTTGCGTTTCTGCTTTGGAAGTCCCTGATGCTTGGGCAGGTTTTTATTGAGAGCCTCCGTGAATGCAGGTGTGTGTTTTCTGTTTCTATGTGTATGTTTTGGTGGCGTAGGTTTTGAGGGACTATGTGATGAGTGTGGTGTGGTGCAAGTGTTTACTTTCTCCTCTTGATTGTCTAGTCCAGTCTTGGATGAAAAGAACTTTGCTTCCAGTTTGGCAATGTAAGTGCATCTCTCACAAGTTGTAGTGTTGGGTGGTAGGAGGAGAGGGTTGCCTGTGTACATGAGGCAATTGCAGCATTGCCCTAAGATGCCCAGATTCATCAGGTAGACAGGAGAAACCACCGGGAGCTGACCCTTAGACATGCCTGGATAGGTGCTTATTTATTAAGTACTAAAAACTGCTTTCCTCTAGACAAGTGCGGAAAGTTGAGTGCTGTAGTAATTTGCAACTTATTTAGTGCTTACAATGAGTTCTGAGCAAGTGCTGAGTTCAAAGAAACAGATTTGAGTGCTGAAACTAGAAAACTGGCTAGTTCTAAGAAACAAAATTAAGCTAGAAGGCTTCCCTCCAAAACAGAAAGGCTTGGAGGCTCAGAAGCCTACAAACAGTCTAGACCACTTACAGGAAAGGTGGGAAACAAGCTTAAACATTTTTTTTTCTTTACCAGATGCTCTCTTTGTACACAGTAGGAGTGCCTGAAATCAGAATATGATCTCACTGCACTCAATTGAGTGAGCAAATCAGATGGGCCCAGAAGGAGTATCCAAACACAAAATTACAAGAGGAGCGTGCGGTTTCAAAGCCACCAAGATTAACACCAAAACAACAACAGGGAGAGTGGGTAGAAAACTGACAAAACAGAGACAAAACTTCCAGTTCAGTTAATATTCAATGTAACACAAATACCTCAATTTAAATGCCATTTTATTTGAAAAATGTGCAGATAAAAAGTACTTTACTTCTCTTATATGTCCAGTTGAATACAGCTAGATCTTTTCCGGCCAAAGCTGAAGTTTTTAAGCAGAAAATATTCCTAAATGTACCATTTAAATAGGCAGTGACAGGCTATCAATGAATGAGACTTCCCCGCCTGCAATTACTAACAGCAATAAAATCTAGCAAGCACTAACTGACAAAACAAAGTCAAAACTTCCAGTTCAGTTAATATTCAATGTAACACAAATAACTCAATTTAAATGCCGTATTATTTGAAAAATGTGCAGATAAAAGGTACTTAAATTCTCTTATACATCCAGTTGAATACAGCTAGATCTTAGCCGGCCAAAGCTGAAGTTTTTAAGCAGAAAATATTCCTAAATGTACCACTTAAATAGGCAGTGACAGGCTATCAATGAATGAGACTTTCCCCACCTGCAATTACTAAGAGCAATAAAATCTAGCAAGCACTAACTGACAAAACAGAGTCAAAACTTCCAGTTCAGTTAATATTCAATGTTACACAAATAACTCAATTTAAATGCCGTATTATTTGAAAAATGTGCAGATAAAAGGTACTTAAATTCTCTTATACGTCCAGTTGAATACAGCTAGATCTTAGCCAGTCAAAGCTGAAGTTTTTAAGCAGAAAACATTCCTAAATGTACCACTTAAATAGGCAGTGACAGGCTATCAATGAATGAGACTTCCCCACCTGCAATTACTAACAGCAATGAAATCTAGCAAGCACTAACTGACAAAACAGAGTCAAAACTTCCAGTTCAGTTTATATTCAATGTAACACAAATAACTCAATTTAAATGCAGTATTATTTGAAAAATGTACAGATAAAAGGTACTTAAATTCTCTTATACGTCCAGTTGAATACAACTGGATCTTAGCCGGCCAAAGCTGAAGTATTTAAGCAGAAAATATTCCTAAATGTACCACTTAAATAGGCAATGACAGGCTATCAATGAATGAGACTTCCCCTGCCTGCAATTACTAACAGCAATAAAATCTAGCAAGCACTAACTGACAAAACAGAGTCAAAACTTCCAGTTCAGTTAATATTCAAGGTAACACAATAACTCAATTTAAATGCCGCATTATTTGAAAAATGTGCAGATAAAAGGTACTTAAATTCTCTTATATATCCAGTTGAATACAGCTAAATCTTAGTCGGCCAAAGCTGAAGTTTTTAAGCAGAAAATATTCCTAAATGTACCACTTAAATAGGCAGTGACAGGCTATCAATGAATGAGACTTCCCCACCTGCAATTACTAACAGCAATAAAATCTAGCAAGCACTAACTGACAAAACAGAGACAAAACTTCCAGTTCAGTTAATATTCAATGTAACACAATAACTCAATTTAAATGCCGTATTATTTGAAAAATGTGCAGATAAAAGGTACTTAAATTCTGTTATACATCCAGTTGAATACAGCTAGATCTTAGCTGGCCAAAGCTGAAGTTTTCAAGCAGAAAATATTCCTAAATGTACCACTTAAATAGGCAGTGACAGGCTATCAATGAATGAGACTTCCCCCGCTTGCAATTACTAACAGCAATAAAATCTAGCAAGCACTAACTGACAAAACAAAGTCAAAACTTCCTGTTCAGTTAATATTCAATGTAACACAAATAACTCAATTTAAATGCCGTATTATTTGAAAATGTGCAGATAAAAGGTACTTAAATTCTCTTATACGTCCAGTTGAATACAGCTAGATCTTAGCCGGCCAAAGCTGAAGTTTTTAAGCAGAAAATATTCCTAAATGTACCACTTAAATAGGCAGTGACAGTCTATCAATGAATGAGACTTCCCCGCCTGCAATTACTAACAGCAATAAAATCTAGCAAGCACTGACAAAACAGAGTCAAAACTTCCAGTTCAGTTAATATTCAATGTTACACAAATAACACAATTTAAATGCCATATTATTTGAAAAATGTGCAGATAAAAGGTACTTAAATTCTCTTATATGTCCATTTGAATACAGCTAGATCTTAACCAGCTAAAGCTGAAATTTTTAAGCAGAAAATATTCCTAAATGTACCACTTAAATAGGCATTGACAGGCTATCATTGAATGAGACTTCCCCCACCTGCAATTACTAACAGTAATAAAATCTAGCAAGCACTAACTGACAAAACAGAGTCAAAACTTCCAGTTCAGTTTATATTCAATGTAACATAATAACTCAATTTAAATGCCGTATTATTTGAAAAATGTGCAGATAAAAGGTACTTAAATTCTCTTATATGTCCAGTTGAACACAGCTAGATCTTAGCTGGCCAAAGCTGAAGTTTTTAGGCAGGAAATATTCCTAAATGTGCCACTTAAATAGGCAGTGACAGGCTATCAATGAATGAGACTTCCCCACCTGCAATTACTAACAGCAATAAAATCTAGCAAGCACTAACTGACAAAACAGAGTCAAAACTTCCAGTTCAGTTAATATTCAATGCAACACAATAACTCAATTTAAATGCCGTATTATTTGAAAAATGTGCAGATAAAAGGTACTTAAATTCTCTTATACATCCAGTTGAATACAGCTAGATCTTAGCTGGCCAAAGCTGAAGTTTTTAAGCAGAAAATATTCCTAAATGTACCATTTATGTACTATTCATAAAGACTTTTCAGAGGTGACCTCTGCCTTGCATACAAGGCAGACTCTGACCCTGCTTTATTGAAAATGCTGCATCTCCGTAACTCAAATGGTACATGGGTTACTCGGTCTAAAGACCTTAACCAGGTATGTGACCTTAATAGAACATGCTTTAGGGGCAGATTTGTCTCCCAGAGGTTACCACCCATCAAACAGTGCACCTCATTGGCTCTCTTCAAATGCAGTCTGGATGATTGGATTGGTAACCGTAAATTCACCCTGGGGTTCCACCTGTGTCAGTCTTGGAAATGGGCAATAGGTGCTGATCATGGAAATAAGGGTAGAACTTGTCTAGGCTTGTAAGGACCCTATGGACATTAGCCTAGTAACTTGCTATGATCCTATGATTTCTAGTTCATAGGTTCATAGGTGTGTACTAGGCTAAAGGCCCTGGAGCCTTTACAAGCCTAACCCATAGAAGTGCCCTGGCATCATGCTGCCCGACGTTAGTTCTCAGTGCTTCTATCAAGTAGAGCCACTTGAGTGATCCCTGGGGTGAACTTTTTATTTCTCATCCACTCATCAATATTTCTCTTGAAGAGGGCTAGTGAGGAGCTCTGCTTGACATGTATGAAAAGGCTATTCCAGAGCATGGGCAGTCTCTGGGTTATGAACCTGTCCCTCCAGCATGTTCTGTAGATTGTGGTAATGATGTTGTGGTCTCTAGAGCATGTGGTGCTGAGGGATTGGGATTTCTCAGATATAGCATTTCTAACAGAGTTGGCTCAGACATGGCTTTGTAAGTCAAGCAGAGATCGCCTCTTAGCAGACGATATGAGACAGAAAATAGCTGGAGTTATTTAAGTCTGTCCATGTAGGACTTGTGTTTAAGGCCTAGGATCCTCTTTGTGAGCTACTTTTGTGGCCTTTCCAGCTGTTGCATATGTCTAGTGAGGTACATGCCAAATGGGGCATTATCCTCAATGATTGGCCTAATGAGGGAAGAGTACAGAGAGATGATGACCTCTTTCTTCCTGGATGCAAAACCCTTGGTAATGAGATGTGCCACATAGAAGGACTTTCTGACCATAGTGGCAATGTGGTGGTCAAAGGAGAGGTTGCTGTTAACCTGTGTCCCCAGATCTCTTATAATGGCTTCAGTGTTCAGTGGGCTCCCATTGATGTGGTAATTAGTGGGAACTGAGTTTTTCCCAAAGGGAATGACGACACATTTTTTGCTATTAAGCTTAAGGCCATGGTTTTGACACCAGTCTTTGGTCTCAGTGAGGCCTTTCTGTAAGATGTCTACATCACTTGGGGAGTTAATAATGGCTCCCAGCTTGCAGTTATCTGTGAACTTGGTCAGCCAGAGTCCCTCCGTGTAAGTCTGGACTTCTGAGAAGTAGATGCCAAACAGGAAAGGACCCAAGACCGATCCCTGTGGGACTCCACTTGTGACTGGTCAGCAGTCTGACTTGGAGTCCGCTACTTTTAAACTGTGGGTTTTATCTGTGAGCCAGTTTGCAACCCACCTATTGATATAGGGGTTGATGCCTAGTTTGGTGAGTTTATCAATTATTCTTGAGTGGGGAATGGTATGAAAGGCCTTGGCTAGATCAAGGTAGGCTGTATGAACTGCCTTGCCCGCATCCACAACTCAGGTGACTGACTCAAATAAGTCAACCAGATTGAGCAGACATGATCTACATTTCACAAAACCAAATTGCATGGGATCTAGAGTTTGGAGATTGCCTATATCCTTGTTAATTAGGTCCATGATGATGCACTCCATAGCCTTACATATCAGACTTGTCAGGCTAATGGGGCGATAATTACCAAGGTTTGTAGTTGCTCCCCTTTAAGGAGATGGATGACTGCAGCAGTGCTCCATTTGGCAGGGACAAAGCCTGAGCTGAGGCTGTGATTGAACAGGGCACACAGATGAGGTGCCAGTTCACTTTGTAGTTCATGTAGAACACATTCAGAATGTTGATGTTTGAGTTCAAAATAACTGGAGGGTCTCAAATTTCTTTTTCTTACAGTCTAATATTCCACACATTAGTGTATAAAATGTTCTGTGACTCAAGACAGAAAAATCCTTTGTGATAATGAATATATGTACATTTTTACATGTGTCTTTCACTGACCAATATGTGTTTTCTTCAGAAGCTGTTTACAATGTTTGCTGAAATTTTTGAATGTCAGGTAAAATTTCCATACAGTCTGTTTAGTTGCATTTGTTTCAGCCACACTGCCTGACTTTAAAATGTTTTTACACATGTTGATCTTTGAAAATAGAGCATAATAAAAGATCTTTCTTTCTTTCTGTAAGCTGTGCCTGGTATACATCCCACAGGAGACACACGGGGGGGTCATTCCTACAAAGTGCCCTAATTATCTGAACAGACTCCTTTCAACATGGAGGAACATACACAGAGAAACAACTCCTCATCTCTATATCTTTGCTGAGCATACCTGCATCAGAAGTGCACCCGTAATATTGACTGCTCTCTTTTTATAATGTTCACTTTTACTCCCCAGTGAAATTTTATAAGGTTTACTTTTGTGAATATGACAACTGTTTTTCGGCTTTTAAAATGGTCAGTAATTTTCCTTCTTTTCTAGTATGCCCTTTATTTCTGCCACTACTCAGTTGCAATACAATGGACATTCTCAGCTGGCAACATGAGATTTTCATGCCATTTGAACCTGTGATAGTGTGGCTAAGGCAGTCTTCTGGTAATTTCAACAAATGGCAGGATAGACTGGCAACCACCCGATGGTATGTAGTACTAAATCACTGACATAGGAGAAACATAACTGTAATTGTATATTGGTCTTGTCATTCAAAAATATTGACTATACCTTATCAGCTGTAGGAATGACAGCTTACAATTCTTGCCATTAATGTTTAGTTATCCCAATGAAACTGCCCTAAAGGAGGTGATAGTATAATTTTATCTCATGCATATTTTACTTCTCAGTCAAATCAGTCTCTTAAATTACGTGATTTAATCTACTTTTCTTCCTTCCATCTTTCTAACTTCCTTTATATTTTCTTGTTGAAAACATTTCTGCATTCTTCCAACTATAATAACTTCATATTTTTATTTAACCCGTGGCAAAACACTGATGTATTGTGATCTGTTGTTAAGGACCTGGCACTTCAGTTTTATAGAAGAAGCATTCAACAAAAGCCCATTAACTTTCTGTTATGCCTTTTATTTCTGCTGCATCACAAGTTAGAAGCATGTCTTGAAGTCACAAGTTGTCTGTCTTCTAAATAGGTTGTCTGTTATCAGACTAGGAACATTTCTGTACAAAAGACTTACAGAAATAGGTTTTATTGTGCTGGCAATCCGTCAGTGCATAGATATCTATTTCCTGAGTTGCCATTCCTGTGTTATTTCATTGTTGTAATGTGATGCAATCAACTGCCTAGCTTAGTCACCCTTATAAGGTATAATTTATAGCCTATGATCACAGATGTAAGGTATAACAAAGCAGGTTCTATTCTCTGTGCTCTTGAAGTGAAGGTTTGCTCTCTAGTAGTACTCTATCTTTTGTGCTGTTTATCTTCGATATTATTATTATTATTATTATTAGGTAATTTCATTTTTGCTACTCAGACTGGAACTAGGTTTTCAGAGACATCGTAACAAACACACTTATCTCTCACCCTTTTAGCATAAGAAATCTAAACAGCTCCTAAAATAAAGGGGGGAGGGCAGCAGAAAGGCCCAAAAATAGGGACAGATTTTAAATATTGCTCTTATAAACTTAGAAAGTTGCTAGAAAAACATTTTTGTTGTTAGGTTGCATTTTCCGAAGGTATATAGTCTGAAATTCAGATATGTGTCATTATTAAGTCACTTTAATAGTCAGTGATTTGCCAGAGAACTACAGATTTCATGAGGACAGACCAAAATTACAAGGCAAAAATCTGGACATTCTGAGAAAATTTGGACAGTTGAAAGGTATGGACACAATATTTATGAAACTTCTCATATAGAAATCCACTGACTGTTTTTATGCTGCAACTGTTAGTGTTTCTGCATCTAATCATGAGCATTTGAGTCTGTCTTCGTGTGTTATTTCATTCATCCTCTGCCTATTTCCTTAGAAATCTTAACATTTATGGTGATGGTGCTGCACAAAGCATGAGCAGTCATGTGGTAAAATACACTTACAGTGCACTGATTTGAAAGATATATAACACGAGAAGGTGATTTAAACATGCATGCAGTCTCCCATTTTTGTGTATGTATGTCTACTGCATAAGAAGCCAGAACAATTTTATCGGTCTGGCAGAAAGTCAGACAGAACCACTTACTGGTGGCAGTCAGAATAAGTAGCATTTCTTCTTTTTTCTTCTGCTGTTTAGAAAAATATGGAGGGCTAGATAAAAAAGAATGCTAATATTCTCTTAACATGGGTTATTGTCTATAAGATAATTCTCTTTATTCCCTGCCCTGCTTTTCTCTAAAAGACTTTGCCCAGACCTACCAGACAAGTTTTTCACTGGCTAGCAGCTCACACAGAACAAGTTGCTACATGAAATATATCATGCAGGCAAAATAAGGGTTTTTAGCTATATCCAGCATATTGGTACTTGGATTGTAAAAAAAACTGAAGGGTCTGAAACGTCCTTTTCCTACCTTTGAAGAACCTGTGTGTCTGTTCATAAAATACCACTGAAGAATGTCCAAAGGTCAGGCAATATGTTATACTAAGCAAAATAAAAACAAAAAAACAAAAAACAAAAAAAACAAAACAAACAAACAAAAAAAAACAAACATGAAAGAGACAAATTTGGCAAATCGTTTTGTATATCCATCTCTTTAATACTCAAGACTTCTTCAGAAAAATATTTCTAATGTAAATTGTGTATTACAAAGAAAAAGTCACTTAAACTATTTACAGAGTTTGTCTCTTGTGTTTTTTTTATTTTGTTTAGAGAATGCTGCTCCACTGAGATGGAAAAATCTTTTGTTATAAAGAATGTCATATGTACATTTTGCATAATTTTCTTTGACTGATGGATGTTTTCTGCTGTAGCAGTTCACAATACCTGCTGTCATTTGTGAAGCATCATCATCAACCCCTTTCTCACAGTTTTACATGGGGTAAGGTGTTGCATTAACTGCCACAACCTCTCTCAATTCAGTACCAGTCTGCCACCTTGTTTGACAGTCCTATTTGACTTTTACAGGCTTTCTCTCAAGTGATCTATCTTTTGCTGGAAGTCATAATCTCCTCCTGCCTTCTTCCTGTCTCATTTTATCATTTACATGAGTATGGTAACAAGGATGGGTGAATTGACAGCACCCTGGGCACAAGCTTTTAGAGGCACTTGATTAACAGCTACTGATAATCCATGGTTGCAGAACTGGCATTCATTTATGATGTATGGAGAATATTGTGGCACTGGGGGGGGGGGTGGTACATGTGTGCTTCAAGTGTAGTGCTTTTTTATTTTGTAACAGTCAGCTTGTTACCCTATTAGCAAGAAAGACCTTTTCTTTACAAAATTTTTTGCTCTTCAGCTTGAGGGGGTGCTAGTCAGGGGAACTGCCTGGAGCACCAGATGAGTTAGCAAGAGCTCTGATTTGCCCCATGGTTTCCTTTGGCATTCTTCTCTTATGAACTACTTCTAACACTTTGTGCCAGTTAGCTGCAGCACCTCTGATCCTAGCTGTGAACAACTGCACTGGCTCAGTAATCAAAGAGCCTCAGTCCTCACCACTAGCAACAGTGAGGGACATACACAATGGGAGGATGACAAGTACATGCACAGTAAAGTACAATTTCCCTTAAGAGCACACAGAGATCATAGTCAGTCTGGGGCTGATTTCTGCCTCTTTCTCCAGATCCCCAATAAGACTCCCCACTGGCACAGCTATAGGGATGAGATCTCAGCCGAGTGGCCAAGCAAAAATCTCCAGCACTCTCTCTGTCCAACCAGTGCTTCGTGTCCCTGCCCAAGTAGCTGACACACACACACTTTGAGATATGACATACACAAAAACAAACACACCCCTGGGAAAGGTTGGCACAGGTTTACTAGCTATGCCCCCTTCTGCCCAGACTATAAGGTAGTACCAGCTGCCACCAGCCACTACTTATCAACTACTTTTAAGGCCCTTACCAAAGCATGCCCAACCTTACTGTGTAATGTTGCTATTAATCCAAATGGTAAGTGTGACCAAGACTAAGGCTATTTAGGAGTAGCCTATACAGTGTCACCAAATACATATGCAAGTACTCTGAGTGCTTAAATATGTCTCAAAAATATCAGCCACCAAGATAGGTTTAAATATATTTAATAATAAGTAATAAAAGAACAAGACAATACTCAACCAACACAGTAACTACAGAGTTCAGAATCACAGGAAATATTTTAAAACAACATTGCAGGACAGTCTCAAATAAATACAGAAAACATCTAAACTAATCTTTCTATATTCCTATCTATCTCTAAAAGAGATACTATGCCTAAATCATATTTACAGAGCAACACACAGGCATAAGTGCTGACTGAATGTTTATAGGTCCAAGACAAGATACAAAATGCCTAGTCTTTCGCTAACAGAGTTCTTAAATTAATTATCAACATTACTGCTGGGTTAGCTTGGATGACATCACTCTTTGTCACCTGACTTTAGTTCCCAGGCTAAACAGATACTTAGAATTTAACACCTCTGTGTCAAAAATACATATCTGTCAGAAATGTACAGCTGCTAGGAAGTCATAGAGCAATAAAAACACTTTTACATTTGAAACCTAGTAATTATTTCTGTTTCAAGACAATAGGAAAACCTCTAGCTCTAGACATTGTGTCTGCTTGCTGCATTGAAACTGAGATAACAGAATTATAAAATGTTTTCCACTTATTTTCTTGAAGTTTTGCAAGTTAACTCTGTATGTTCTAGATTCTACTATTAAAACATACATTTGCACAGGTGTACAGTTCATATACATTTCTGTTCTTTTCCAGTAGGGTGCATTGGTAACATTCTTGAATCTCAGTACATAACATACAGTTCTCCTACATTTGTAAGACAAGCATATGAATCATATTACTATTCACAAATGACATATGATTATTTACAAAATTACAGATAGCTGGGCTGGCAGTGTCACATTTCTATATAAATCATATTAATAATTTCAAGTGACATATAATTATTCACAAAATTCCAGCTAGCTGGACTGGCAATATTTCCCTGGTGTCACATTTCTCTCCTCCCCGAAAACTCAAGCTAGTTTTTCAAGTGACCCTTGAGAAACATTGCTTGAGAGGGTTGAGCCTATCTGGGACTACCTTACCCCATTCCCTGTCTTGAGATTCCAGTTACCTTGGCATTGCTGACCCCAATACTGTGCTGCATTATCCCATCATATGCCTGCAACCCTAGGCTCCACCATAGTAATTTGGGATTTTCCTGACTGACTCCCTGTAGTCTTAGATCCTCCTCAGACTCCTCCTGCCTTTTACTGGAAATACTTAGCACAAGATCCTCCCTGTCATGGTAAGGTTTCATCATGTTAACATGATACAATTTGCCCCCTGCCTCCTGCCTCCTGCCTAGTAATTTTACCATGTAGTTAACATCACTGACCTTCCTTACCACTTTGTAGGGTCCCTCCCAAGCTGCTTGCAGCTTTTTGTGTCTGACAGGAATGAGAGCCATTACCTTTTACCCTACAGCATACTCTCTAGCTCCAGCATTCCTGTCATACCTGCTCTTTTCCTGCTGTTGGGCTTCTGCCAAGTTCTCCTGGAGAAAGCCCATGAGTTCCCTAAACCTTGTCCTGAGGTTTAAGACATATGCCACAACAGACTCCTTGTGGAATTCACACTCACCCTCCCACTAATCTGGAATCAAATATAGAGGTCCCATCACCCTGTGACCATTCAGCAACTCAAAGGGTGAAAAACCTGTGATTTCCTGGGGAACCTCTCTGTAAGCAAACAACAGATGGGGCAGATATTTGTTCCAGTCCCTCTTAAACTGGTCTGCAAATGCCTGTAGCATGGACCTGAGTGTAGAGTTTAACCTCTCAAATGACCATTAGTCTGGGGATGGTAGGCGGTGGTCTTTAGGTGCTTCACCCCACAGTACTTCCACAGATAAGCCAGTAGGTCTGACATGAAATTGGCACCTCTGTCAGTCAGTATTTCTTTTGAGAAACTTACCCTGATGAAAATCTCTAACAAAGCATTTGCCACCTTTTCTGCCTCAATGGAGGACAGAGCCACTGACTGCATCAGGGTATCTGATAGCATGATCTACTACCACTAGGATATACATTTGTCTCTGATAGCATAATCTACTACCACTAGGATATACATTTTCCCTGGGGAACTTGGGGTACTCGGAGGCCCCACAATATCCATAGCTACCCTCTGAAATGGCTCCTCAATTACAGGCAAAGGCATCAAAGGAGCTTTCACCTTATCTCCTGCCTTGCCTACCTTTTGGCAGAGCTCACAGGTTCTACAGTACCCTGTTTCATCTCTGGAAATCCCAGGGCAATAGAAGTTCTGCATAATACCCCTCTTTGTACATTTTATGCCTATATGACTTGTAAAGGGAATATCATGGACATGGTTAGAAGTAAGAGATGGTAGGCTCTGGGCACTACCAACTACTGTATTCTCTCACCATCTATCCCTGCCCCAGGGGTACATTGTCTATAAAGTAACCCTTTGTCTCAGTATACAGATTATCCTTTCCCTTGAGAATCAGACGCCTCACTACCTACCACCTCCAGGCCTTGTAATATAGGGTCTGAGAGCTGAGACTGTCTCAACTCTCTCTTTGTAGCCCTTCCCAGCTCCCCTTTCACAGGAAGTCTGGCATCCCCTGAGAGCAGTGCCTCACTGTCAGCTTGGGTACATCTACTCACCTCAGCCCTTGCAGTCACTCTGTCCAAGGGAACATCAGCACCCACAAGCAGCTGTGGCTCACCTTCAGCCTCACTGCTACAGGGTAGCTCCCTCCCTGAAGTAACCACCTCACCGGTCCTGGCTGCAAGTGTGCGGTCTGTCTGGGTCTCCCCCAGACTACCAGAACCACATTCTTGTCTCCAAGCCTGACTGCTTGTAACTGCATCCACACAGGGTATGGCATTATCAGAATCATTCCCTATCAGGACATATGTAGGGATATCCTCAAACACACCTACTTGTTTGCTTCCTTTTCCACCCTCCCAGTCAAGGTGAACCCTAAGTAAAGGAATTTGGAATGGGGTCCCTCCTAAAGCTCTGACTGGGGAAGTCTGCTCAAACAAGTACTGCTCGTCTGTAACCATTGTAGGTTTCACAATGGTTAGGTCAGAGGCTGTGTCTCTCTCAGCCATGGTCTCTTTCCCATCCACTAAGATCGGATATAACTTCTTGTGGTAGTTTGATACCCTTGTTGTCTAGAGACAACTAACTACTGGTATTTTGTCATTCCCACTTACTGTCTCTCCCACCTTTTGTTCCCCACCTTGACTCTGTGGACATCTATAGGCTATATGGCCACACTAGTTGCATTTAAAACATTTAACCCTTGGTCCTGGATGTGTACCTAGACCAATGGCTTCCCCTGTTACTGGCAGACTCTGTTGAGGCAGTCTGGACTGCCCACCATGGGTTCTCTTAGATGCATGAGCAGCTCTGGGTGTCCCTTTCCTGTGCAGTGATGCCCTACTTGCTAGTCATAGGTCTCCCTTCTTCCCCAACTCATCTACAGTATTGCATTATCTATCAGCTAACCAGATTCCCATGTCCTCAGGCAAAGTGTTAATGACTTGTTCCCTCACCAAAGGCTTGCCAGCCCTTCAAAAGTGGTGATGTGACATCCACTCACCCACCTATGAAAATAAGTGCTTGCACACACACTTTCATCTGCCTTGTGTCTATGCTCATGAAACTTTTTCCTATAAGCTTCAGGTGTTAACTTAAAATATTCTAGCAAACAGTTATTTACAACATTATAATTTAGACAATCAGTATCAGACAGCTTAGAAATTATAGTTACAGCTGTAACATGGAATAAGGGGGTCAGAACTGTACCCAGAGCCCTTGGTCAACATTATACTGTTTACATACCCTCTCAAACGTGAATGAAACTATCAAAATTATCCTCCTCTGTAAATTGTGGAAGAAAGTTACTGACTTTTGTTGCTTCTGGGGTTCGGTTACTCCCTTCCACATTACTTCCATTACTCTGATGAAGAGTCAGCATCTCCTTTTCATGTTGCCTCTGCCTCTCATTCTCCTCAGCCTTAGACATCTCAGTCTCCCTGCTGCTTCTATTTCCAAATTCTTGACCTCCAACTCGTCTCTTTAACTATAGACAGATGTTTAAGTCATCCGTGGAAAGGTTGAGCTGTCTATTTTCTGAGAGTTGTACATCTCCACGGCCAGTCTGATTGTCCTCCTGGTTGCCATTCTGTGATGCAGCTTTGAGATTTGATTTATTCACAAACACAAACACACACCTAGGAAAGGATGGCAGAGGTTTACTAGCTGTGCCCCCTTCTGCCCAGACTATAAGAAAGTACCAGCTGCCACCAGCCACTACTTATCAACTACTTTTAAGGCCCTTACCAAAGGGTGCCAAATCTTACTGTGTAATGTTACTATTAATCCAAATGGTAAGTGTGACCAAGACTAAGGCTATTTAGGAGTGGCCTATACAGTGTCATCAAATACATATGCAAGTACTTTAAGTGCTTAAATATGTCTCACAAATATCAGCCACAAAGATAGGTTTAAATATATTTAATAATAAATAATAAATAACAAAAGAAAAAGACAATAATCAACACAGTAACTACAGAGTTCAGAATCACAGGAAATATTTTAAAACAACATTGTAGGACAGTCTCAAATAAATACAGAAAACATCTAAACTAATCTTACTATATTCTTATCTATCTCTAAAACAGCAACACGCAGGCAGAAGTGCTGAGTGAATGTTTCTAGGTTCAAGACAAGATACAAAATGCCTGGGTTAGATCAGATGACATCACTCTTTGTCACCTGACTTCAGTTCCCAGGCTAAACAGATACTTAGAATTTGATACCTCTGTGTCAAAAATACATATCTCTCAGAAGTGTGCAGCTGCTAGGAAGTCATAGAGCAATAAAACACTTTTACATTTGAAATTAAGTAATTATTTCTGTTTCAAGACAAAAGGAAAACCTCTAGCTCTAGACATTGTGTCTGCTTGCGGCACTGAAACTGAGATAACACAATTGTAAAACACTTTCCACTTATTTTCTTGAAGCTTTGCAAGTTAACGCTGTATGTTCCAGATTCTACTATTAAAATATACATTTGAACAGGTATATAGTTTATATACATTTCTGTTCTTTTCCAGTAGGGTACACTGTGGTTACATTCTTGAATCTCAGTACATAACATACAGTTCTTTTACATTTGTAAAACAAGCATATGAATCATATTACTATTCACAAATGACATGGTATTTACAAAATTCCAGATAGCTGGGCTGGCAGTGTCACATTTCTATATAAATCATATTAATATTTTCAAGTGACATAATTATTTACAAAATTCCAGATAGCTGGACTGGCAGTATTTCCCTGGTCACACTAGCTTTGACCTGCTCATTCCAATTTCATTTCTCCTTAACCACACCTCTCAGATCACTGAAGCTATTAACCTGTTCCATTTTGCTGTTTTCTATTTCAATTTTCAGTTTCTATTGATTTCCCCCATTTGCTGCCATGACCACTATCTTGTCTGTAGTCAGTTTCATCACATGTTTAGCTATGCATTCCAGTTCCCTATTATTTGCTGAAGTTCTTGTTCATAGTCTGCTTATAGTGGCACCTCTTTTGCATACAGCAGCATCTTTGTTAAGCTGTCCTCTCTGACCTGTTTGCTGATGGTGTCCATCACCAGCATGAACAGCAGTAGGCTCATGGGTGCCAGAACCATAGAGCCAGGTGGAGCGGGACCACCCCCAACTTTTACAGCTGCAAGACCTGTTGAGAAAAATTAATGAAGTGGAGTTTTCACTTTAATGTGGATTCACGCAGGGAAGTTAAACTAACTAAGCTAGCTGTTCTTATTCTATTATTGCTCTGTGTTACAGGAGTTATGCTGTCGCTGTTCCATTGGTGCTGCCAGAGTCATGCCGGTAAGGAGAGTTTTGTTCTTTTATTTGCAGGAGTTATGCTGTGCTTGTGCGCATGTGTGTGTGTGTGTGTGTGTGTGTGTGTGTGTGTGTGTGTGTGTGTAAAATGCCCCAGTTAGGTATACCTGGTGGATAGTGTTACTCAGGGTCAAACAAGAGCCTGTATTCTCTACACATACCACCACTTGTGATGCAGGGAGTTGAGTCCATAGCTCTTCACTGTCCAGATTTTCACAGAATATTTGGCTCATATTTTTGGTCTGTTCCTCTTAAAATTTGTGTTTTTCTGGCAAATCAGTGAGAACTGAATTCATTAAATAATGATAGCTGTTTAAGTTTCAGTCTTCCTATCTTTCAGGAAACACATGATAACACAAAACACTTTATTTTGGCAACTTTCTAAGATTGTACTGGTTTTGGGCCTTTGCCCCCCCCCCCAAATAAATTTTGGCTTTTCCCAGATTTCTTGTGCTGTGAAGTTGAGTGATTTAGTTGCTCGTCAAGTGGATTTTACAAGGAGCTGAGAGCTTCAGGGGAAGAGAAGTTTAATGCTACTTATGCTAAGTTGTTTGCATTGTTAGTAGAACAACAGGTAGCACACTTGGTTTTGATGCAGAAGACTGTGGGTACTACTCCCACAGTATGTAGATAGATTGCTGATACCGTCCTGTGTTGTACTTTAATGGGAGTGGATGATACAGTCCTATGAATGTCTTCCTTTGGAGGAGTTACTTAGTAACTATGAACCCATTATCAGTTTGCCATCCATTCCCCATTGCAAAATTACTAGCTTATATTTTTTTAATGTAGCATAGTCAATTTATTCTTCAAGGGCAACAGGCACTTTGTAGATGAAACAAGGAAATATAAAGTTGTTTGCTAGCAGCAACCTCTTCTTAGTTATAGATCTCTTTAATGTGGAATTATTTAGATGACTTACTTCTGCAGAGATTTTGCAATGTTACTGATATTGGTGAATTGTAATGACAGAAGTTTGAGTGGCCTTTTATGGTTGAAATTTTCTGAAATGGGTAGTTTTGTCATTATTGGTTCATACATTTTGTTTCATTGCTCACTAGAAGACTGTTCCAAACTACAAATTTAAAACACATTCTAACAAGTGGTGCTGTATTATACAAGGAATATACTTTTAATACAATCAGGTTAATACAATCAGGAAGTTGAATCATTGAATGTATACATGTATGCTTGCTCACAGGATGCAGGAGATCAAAATAGGGGACGGGACCAGTCACCAATGGTGTCCCCCAGGGTTTGGTGCTGAGAGTTTTTATGTTTGGCATATACATCTCAAAAGTAAAAGGAAATATCAAAAGGCTTTGGCCGACTCAGTTTGAGATGACTGCAATCTAGGAGCAGTTATTGAATCCCCAAATGACTTAACCATCATGCAGGAAGGTTTGCCCCAAACAATAACTGGTGCCAGAATCATGAATTGAAACTAAACTCCAAGAAATACATTATAATATCCTTTGGGAAGCCATCTACTCCAGGGAACTGCCAAATTGACAATGCCCCCTGAGAACTGACCCAATTGTTTGGCATTTGGGAACTTGTGTGTACAGTGACCTAACTTTTGACCAACATGTGCCTAGGGTCATAAGAAAGTCTTTCTATATTGCACAGCTTATAAACAAATTGATTGTGACTAGATCTAGAGATGCTATTGTTCCCCTTTACAAAGCCCTCATTAGGTCAATAATTTTGTATAATGCTCACTTTGGCATGTATCTGTCCAGACCCATGCAACAATTGGAATACCCACAGAGATACCTTACTAAAAGAATACAAGTCATAAATAATAGTTCTTGCATGGACCACCTCAAAGATTTATCACTATACTCAGTATCCTACAGAGTGCTTAGAGATGACATGTTTGGCATACAAGGCATCGTCTGACCTAATACAGAAAGACCTACTGAACATCAACAAGTCAAATGGCATCAGAAATACTCAGGCAGGTATCTAAATTGAATGTTGTGGAAAGATGGATATCCAGAACAGACTATCCATGCAAGTAAAACAAAGCTTATCCCTGTCCTTATTCAAATGCAACTTGGATCTAAGGATGGGTAATAGAAAATGTACTCCAGAATTATCCCTCGTGCCACTAATGGATAGAGGCCATTCCTAAATGCTGCATGGGTTTCCTCAAATTATCTACAGTGTGATCACATTTATTCTCACTAGGGCTAATATACAATTATCATCCATGAGATAGGTAAGACCAATCAGGAAATGTTAATTCAAGCACCAAAATGGAAATTGGCTAAGCTTAAAATGTCCTCCAAGTGAACCTATTTTATGGTAGTAAATAGTTTTACAAAATTGCCCTTTTTAGATCAATAAGTGCCCCTGTCATCCTTTGCCCCCCTCCAAGTCTTCAACAGCTTCCAGCACCTATGAGTAGGCTCTGAAATGAACTCTAATACACACCCACTCCCAATGGAAACCTGACTGTGAGTCTGAACAAAGTCACTAGGTCCTTGTACACAGCTCTCACTAATTCCAACAATATTTTCTGGACTTTGCATCATCACAACCATGCTGAAATCAGCTTTCTTGGGACCTTGTCATATGCTTTCAAGTCTAGTGACAGCCAGTTGGACTCTTTCCTCATGTTCAGTTTCTTCTCCAGTATTTGCCTCACTGCAAACATTGGGTTAAATATACTGTATCCTGATCTGAATAAGAATCACTCATCTCCCATCTTACTTTCTATTACTGTTACATGCATTTGCTACCATTTCAGATTGACAGATAAAATCTGCATCTGTTTTAGCCCCACTGCCTGTCTTTAACATATTTGCACACATACTAATCTTTTACATCAAAATGCCTTAAAAGGATCTTATACATGACACTACAGTATAGAAGATTAAAGCTATGCGCTCTTAATAAGCTTTATCTTGTAGTTCTGTGTTTGAGTCTCTCGGTCTTCATTTGTCTACTATGCATGTGACACAAGAGCGAATCACTAAACAAGACAGTATTTCTGAGTTGCCCCTTAAAATATATGCGTAGTTAATACGGTCTTCTGTATCATGTCTCTTGCAATTATTTTCTTTCATTTCTTCCCTTCTCACATGTTATATTTTGGTGTAATTTCTCCAGTTCTTTTGGGTATCTAAAACCATGACTGGAATGAACCCCATTCCTAATCCAAGTATGATTGTCATTAAATTAGTATTGTTTCAGTCTTTGATGTTAATCAAAAGTGTTTTTCGCAGCGCCCACGATGTGCCCAGAACTGACTCCTTCTTCTGCAATTCATATGGAGTTACATGTACAAGTAGCATCTCTAAATACGACTGTAATTTCCTTTTTATTAGGTCCATTGCTCCTACTACTATTGAAACTGTCTAGGTATCCTTCTTTCAATTTGCCCTCGTTTCCATCTGGGAATCCTGGTATTTTACAACTTTGTGTCTCTCTGTATGTAAAACACTGTAATCATTGGTTGTAGCAATTTCAATAATCAATGCTACTTTTGTCTTCTTTTCATAGACTACTATATCTGGTTTTCTCATATCTATTTTTTGAACTGTTGGTAATAGGTGATCCCATGTGATATAAACGTCATCATTTTCTATAATGCTTCGTGGCTCATGTTTCTAATGCTTCTCAACTACTTCAGTATTGTAATGTTTGCACAATCCCCAGTGCAACAGTCTTGCCACATTATTAAGCCTTTCAATTTACAGGCCCTGTGCCATTAGTGGCAACAGGATGTGCAACTGTTGCCAATTCTATTTTACAAAACCTGCATTTGTCTATTTCTCTGACATGTTCAATGGACTTTGTAAACCAACATGTATGTAGTCCAATATCCTGGGCCACCAATATTAACCTTTTGTCTTTTGGTTTAAATTCACCTGTCCTTAACCATTCCTGTGTCAAATCCCAATCAACATGAGGTTGTTCCAGGAGTTTTCTCTACCTGCAACTATATTTATGCCTTCTCACCTGATTCTTCGCCTTATATCTTTTCTTTATTTTGTTTTTTTGGTATATTCAGTTGTTGCCTTATTTTTGTCTATTTTTGGTTTGATTTCCATTCCTACTTGACACCGATATGCTTCTGCTAAACTAAGGGAAGTTATCGTAGAATTGTTCTCCTCATGTTTTAAAACTTTTACAATATTTGGGTTTTGTGAGGTTAGTAGATATGTATGCAGTCCTACCATTGCCGATCTATAAATGTAATGAATTTTGAGGAGGCCCATACCTCCTTAAGAATGGGGATTATACAATTTTGGTGTACACAGATTTTTATAAATCATTTGATAACCTTGAAGCATTTTTCTTGTTCTTATGGTATCTTAGGATTGTGACATTATTGGTGAAGGAGATTCGTAGTTTATTTACTAGCCAGTAACTGAATTTTACTCAAGCTGACAATATCACTGGCTCTTATTTCTCACTTTCTTTTTTCAACACTGGGAGAGCTGAAATTAAGCTGTTGATCAGTGTGCAGCCATCTTGGAAGTCTGAGTTAGTACTTCCTTTTAAAGAAACTAGGATCTTCTCCACCTCCATGAAAAATGGTACACTTGATGGCCCTTCCATCTGTTGCCCTAAATTCTGATGGCATGACGTCTGCTGTTTGGGTGGCATCCTGGAGCATATCTGTGACCTGCTATGCAGTTTTAACTGTGGTTCTGCCCACCAGCCACATTAACATTGGTGACATTCTCAGCCAAGACATGGTCACAGTGAGGCTGTTGGCTGCATGCACATCAAAGAGCAATTACCCATGGAGTCGTAAGGACATGAGTACCACTTCATTCTTCATATCAGAGAATTTTGGCTTACATGTGGATGTTGATGTCCTAGCAGATACTCTTTCTGCTTGCCCTGAATTTTAGGCATTGATTTGTTGGTATGGAGAACAGTGAAATTAACAGCCTTGTTCTTGTATGGCCCTTACAAATGATGACACCATTACTATCCCCCATTGTCCATATACCATACAGCTTTTAGTGCCTCACAGTCACATCTCTGTATCTACACTCTTTAACTAATGTCAGTAAACTAGGTTTCTGAGCATGTTCCTCACAAAACAATCACAGAGTTGCTACTGACCAAGGAGATTCACTATTACAGATTTTTGGCTAATGACATAATGTGCAACGCATACGACACTAAAATTGTATTGCACAGTTCTCTGGCTATGAGTCAGGGGTGTGTCTCTCATGCATATTAACAATCCTGCAGCTAAGTAATTGCTGTACCCTTTCAGTCCCCTTTTCAATACACCCCAGCCAGCACATTTAAAGGTACTGACAAACTTACATCTCATATAGTCAACAGGCTGAACAGTACTTAAAAGTATCCATAACACAACTGAATAGAGTACAGTGCTAAGAAGTAGCACTTACCTTTTAGAAGCAGATATTATTTGGTGAAAAATTTTTTTTTTTCCAAAGTCACCTTATGCAAGGATCAAACCCTAAGCTCCAATGTTTTGTTCTGTAGCATGATGAGACTGTATTATTACATTGTGTAGATTCACTTGGCTTAGAGTAATGATTATAGTAATTAGGGATCAGCTCATTATTGTTTTTGCATCACTCAATTTGCATGATGAGAAAACCTGTTAAACATCGAGCAGACATCTCCTTATAGCTGTGCCCATGTGGGTCCCTGTGGGCAGTGCTGCACACATGCAGTCTAGTACATGCTTTCAGGAGAGGTGCGGCAGTTCCATATTTAACCATGTGTATATATAGTCACTGTAGTACCTGATTACTTTATATCATTCACAGGGACTGAGGGCCAGCACGTTCCCACCTTAAAGTGCCATTATGATCTACAATAATACAGTACCTATATTTTCTTTTTTTCTCATGCATCACATAAATGCATTATTTATGTGATGCTCACTGGTGTATGAAAGATTTGGGCACTAATTCTTGGCCATTTTTTGTGAGATTTTTCAAGGTGAGACCGCATGTCTGGAGAAGGAGACGGCAATGCTCTTTTCAGAGCTCAGAAGTGGTGTGCGGAAAAGTTAAGGATATTTCTTTATCTCCTCCATCAGGATTATAGCCAGAGAGTTATACAGGGGGAATATAAAGAATCTCAGTATAAGACTGAGGAATGGAATAGTTTAGCCCAGACATTTGTCCATACAACTGGTATCCCATACATGGAGAAACAGGGCCATCAACATTATGACATGAGGTGCTGCAAGCCTCACCTCCTTGGCTACTGGGAGGATGAACTTAAAGAGCAGGCACCACTTATGTGCTGTAGGTAGACCTGCTATGTTAGTTACACATTTAGCCTGCACTGCATACTGTGCAAAGATATACTTTGCTATGTGTATAGCCCTTGAAGATGTTTAAAGGAATAGGCAGCAGCACAAGAGACGACTGGAGCACATAACAGACCACCTGGATAAGCATACCTGCTTCATAATGTCTTGCTTTTAATATTAACAGTAGTAGGGATTCATTCCAAAATGTATACCTTTCATACACCTGTGCCACATCTGTCATTACTGACAAAACTCAAAGGGAAGTATGACTATTCATTGTTAATTGGTGTGATTGTGCATTCGTCCTCTTGTATATGTGAACAACTGGGTCAGGATGTTATGGCTGTGTTTCCACATTGTGAGGATGAATGTGGGCTCAACTCCCTCACAGCAGTCGTGTTTTTATGAGAAGTATTTAAGGTTTATTTTTTGGCCCATTATTAGAACTGCAGAATTACACAGGACATATATATTAAGCTATTTCTTATTAGTTGAGTAGACATGTTTCAACATTGAATAGAAAGTTGTTTCCTTTGCATATCACCTACTAGTGAAATGTATGTCTGAGCAGCGTGTTTTCATTCTTTATGTATGTTTGCTTTAGACATCATTACTGCAGCTCAGACTACAGACGCCTGTAGTTCTTCAAAATTGCTCATCATTTTAGTTCTCTATTTGTCAGACTGCAAATGATGATGTCTGTTGGTTCTGGTCCCCCCTCACTTCTGTATACTAACAGCCCTGTTGTATTCATATGTGTATTTTATTCCAAAAGGTGTATTAAGTTTATCTGTAACATTCACAACATAGTAAGAACTACATATTTTCATTGTGTTTATACTTCTTTGTCTGCCTTTGTTGCTATCTTTTCACTTTTAGATTTATATGCAGATACTAGGCTAGCTGCCTTTGTTGCCCATTTTAAGCCTAGTCACCCTGTACCTTGTGTCCATAGTGTGAACACCTTATTCATTATGCCAAACTTCGAACTTACATACACTTATTTTGTTCATTATTTTGTTTCTCTCCATTTTTTATTATTATGTGCAGAAGCATCATGACCTGCACCCATTCCTGCCTCAAGGCCTGTCAGCTCTTTGGTAGTAACAGCAGCAACTTCACTGCCACCAGAAGCACCCAGCACACTTTGGTCCCAGCCTGCAACAAGCACCTCCTGTATGTCATTTAAACGTGTTTCTACACTGTCTATATGAGCATTTTGTTGCTGGATCATACTTCTCTTAGAATATCAAACTGTTTGTTAACGATTCTCGTGTATACAATCCACCTTTTATCCTTATTGTCTAAGGTTTTGTGTGCGTGACAATATTTTTCTAGGCATTCTGTTTGTAGAGATGGTCTCTTGCCTAGTAGTTTGGGAAACCTTCAAGTAGTCTGTTGAGATATATTTTGACAAATGTGTTTTGAATTATTAATTTTTTGCTAACATAATTTGATCCTAAGAGCAAATTGGGCAGCCATGGTGGTGCAGTGGTTAGCATTGTCACCTCTCAGCAAGAGGTTCTCCAGTTTGATTCTCAGCTGAGGTGCCTTCTGTGCAGAGTCTGCATGTCCTCCCTGCAGTCGCATAGGTTTCCTTTTGGTCCTTCGGTTTCCTCCCACATTCCAAACACATGCAGTAGGTGAATTGGATACTCTAAATTGGCTGTAGGTGGGGGTGAGTGAGTGCTACAGATGAAAATACCATGGCATGGCTAGCCACCTGGCAGTATAAACCTTGGCTTGAGATGATTGTTACTGTTAAAGTGACACCCTGACCCCATGTGTAAAATGGGAAAAGGGGTTGAGGTTGGATGGAATTTGACCCTAAGACAAAATACATGTTTTCGTTTTCTTCTAGTACTGATAAGATATTACCATCAGATTTGATCCAACCAAAAACTTTCTAGTAGTACAGAGAAAATAAAATCTGCTGTACTCCAATATATTTATTTTAGCATTTCTTACACTTATAACAATGAACAAAACCGCAGTGCTTGTCTCAGTCCCTGATTGGTGGAAAACAGTATAGCCCATGTGCATGACAAAGTATTACGGCTCAATTAATTGCTTGCTGTATACTGCTAATAATTATTTCTGCCTCTCTCACCTTCCTCATTCACACCTGTAATATTCTTACAGGTAATTACTACTAAAAGCCAGCATTTGACATCATAATTTTTAAATGCTCATATCACTTTTCTCATCTGACTCTTTATGTCTTACTCAAGCAGAAAAAAATCATATATGATGCTAATTTATTATGGCACTGTAAAGATGTGTTTTATTTAATGTTTTAAATAATGAAAACACGCACGTGATGTTTTAAATGAGTACGGTTTGTTGATTCACTGATCAGAAATGCTTTCTCATGCAAACCTAATAAGCACGATACAACAGTGTACCAGTTAGCATGCATACCTCGACTGCAGAACAAAGTATTGCTGCCTTTTAAATGCACTCATGCACATACTGCTAAAGAAATATATACATTAAATATAATGTCTTGCAAGTACTTTTCAGAGGAAAATGTGTGAAATGGCATGTTGTTATACACTTGCAGATTTTTTCCTGACTTTAAATGCCATCTGAAGCAACACCTGCTACATAAAGGGACCTGCATCTACACCACCTCTGGTTAAACTGGTAGTGATATCTGAATTCATGCCATAGCTCTCTACTGCATAAAACTTAATGTACTATTATCACAGCTATAGCCCCCTCTATCATCTCATCTCCTTTGCACCTCCTCCCCTCTTTTGGGCTGCTCTAGCTCTTTATTTAAATTTGTTGTCCAGTGTAGAACATTGATCTTTATGGACCTTTTCAGATTTGGGCCAGGATTAATGGCTGCTCAAGTGACTTACTCAGACTCAAATAGGCAATGAAGGCTGCAGGAATCAAACCTGGAACCAGCAGGCCACAGGAAACAGTTCATTAGCAGCTCCTTAATCCTTTAAGCCAACTGTCAAACATGTTATTTTCCTTTTCCTACATTTTGATCAAATCTTTATACTGACAAATATTCTTATGTAAAAACTGACAATCTGTGTATACTGATGATATTGCACCACATAATCTATCTGTATTTAAAAAATATATATATTCTTATACAACCCACGTAACTGTCATTGTTAATGAAATCTGTAAATGATGTAACTGATGTGAAGGACGCCTGAGAATGGAACTGTTGCTCATGAATGAAAGTGACTGCAAATGATGAAACAATGCAAATGATGTCCATGATGTCAGTATACTGAGCTTTCCTCACCAGGCCACTGCTGAAAAAGGACACTGGTCAGTCAGACTTCCAGTTAAACAAATGCAAATAAATAAATAAATAAATAAATAAATAAGCTCCATCATAGTCAGTGAGACTAAATATTGATTGCTATTTTAAAGGTGTCTGTTTTATTTATTTAGCTTTTTATTTTTCTCTTGGAACCTTTGCAAAAAAGGTAGGTGGTACATAATTGAATGATTTCTAGTACTTTTTTAAACATGCAGCTTGTAATATTTTTTTGGCTGAATGACAACTGATTTTCAGCTTTTAACAGGGTTGATGGTTTTACTTTTGTATATTATATGGTTTACATCTGTCAGTGCTCATTTGTAGCACAAACTCAGAGTCTTAAATGACATTATGAACATTTTCATGCCATTTAAACTTCTGATATTATAGCCAATGCAATGTTTTTCTGATAATTGCTAGAATGGATCACAAGTACCTGTGTGTCATGTTGTACTAAATCACTGACACAGATGAAACATAAGTAACTATATATCAGTCTTGTAACTCAAAATGTTGAAATTATCCTCTTTAGGAATGACAGCTTACAGATTCTTGCCTTTATGGTCGAATTATGCCCATGAAACTACCTTAAAGGAGGTGATATTATAATTTTACCCAGTAATTATTTTACTTCTTGAACAAATCATGCTTTTAATTACGTGATTTAATCTGCCTTTCTTCCTTCTTTTTTCCTAACTTCCTGTATATTTTCTTGCTAAAAGCATTTCCAAGACCTGTGTTCTACCAGTTTGTAATGACTTCAGATTTGCATTTAACCTGTGGTGAACGACAGATGTATTATGCTCTGTTGCACATCGGTTTTACAATAGGAGCATTCAGACCTCTCAACCAATTGGGGACACATTTCAACAGAATCAGGGACAAATTAGGCAAGTAAAAAATGTTACCAGTTCAACAGCTAACCTTTGCTAAAAGATAAAAATCAAATAGAAGTCCAAAAAGCAAAGGTATGGCTCCAAACTTCAAAATCTGTTGAAATACGAATCCAAAATCCAAGAAGTTGATGTCAGCTCAGCTTTATTCACACAAGCGCTTTCACATATAGCTTCGTCAGGTGCATAATACATGCTGATTAGAACACCTATTTATACTAACAGTTAATCATGTGACAAAACCTAGATGCAAATAATTAAAGTGAACATGTAGCTAAAAAATGTCATAAAAAATTTTTATATAAAACATTGAACAATATTACATACTCATGTATACATACATAAATATAAAATAAATGTTGTTAAAATAATTATAATTACTTCCTCAAAGACCTTTTCTGTAATGTTGGTTTAATAGGAACATGGTCATTTAGACCATGCCCACAGTTGGCCCTTAATCTAATAATCCAACCTGCTTCTAACTCTTCAGTTCTATGTCTTACATTACCCCTTCTCACAGTCTCGAAAGTTTTAGCTAGTACTGAGAACATAAAAACATGTTTTATATCTGTTTGCATAACATGCTTGGCAAGTGCATTAGTACCATTCATTCTCTTAATGTTATATAAATACTCTCTAATCCTCTCTCTAAGACTGCGGTCAGTCTTACCTACATAGTATTTATTACATAGGGTACAGACTGCAAGATATACAACATGCATGGTGCCACAATCAGCACTAGTAGTAAGTTTGTAAAATTCACCTGTATCTGGATGTTTAAATTCAGAAGCTGTGGACACATAACTACAATAATTACATGTCCCACATGGTTTGGTGCCCAAATTATTGGTTAAATATTCATTCTGGGATTTATGACATAACCTAGACTTTAATGATTTCATATTCTTAAACGAAAATTGAAATGTTGTACCAACCAAGGCCTTAATGTTGTCATCCGTCATCAGAATGCCCCAATGCTTATTTATAATTTCTGTATACAATTTTACATCTCTAGTATAATGCATAGACATTCTAAGTCGATTATCAATGGTTCTATTCTTTTTACTAGAGTGTTCAGAAAAATAGGGTTTAGCTACGGTGGATCTCACAATAGGACCGCAGACCTCTCAACCAATTGGGGACACATTTCAGCAGAATCAGGGACAAGTCAAGCAAAAATCAGGGACAATCAGGGACACTTTTAAAATATTAGTGCTATCAACTTGAAACATTGACAGAATCAGAGCATAGGAATTAATACACATTTACTAAAGTAAAAGAAGTTTATAATTCTTAATTATTGTCATTATTCATTAAGTGTAATTCACCACCTTTCCTCCAAAAGTCACTAGTTTTAGGAGGGAGTAAGAGGGACAGAGTTAAAATTTGAGTCAAAATCAGGGACGTCCCTGAAAATCAGGGACAGTTGAGAGGTACGGGACATTAATCAAAAAGAACATAAATCTTTGGTTATGCCTTATGTTTGTGATGTATGTAAGTTAGACATGCCTTGAACTCATAAGGTACCCATCTTCTGAATAGGCTGTGTGTTATCAGGCTTAAGGTATTTCTGTACAAAAGACTTACACAAAGAGGTTTTTTTGTGCTGGAACTATCGATCAGTGTAAATATATCTGTTTTCCTTGAGTTGCTGTTTTTGTGCTGCCTGTCTTAGACACCCTTATACAATATAATGTATACCCTATGCTCACAGATCTAAGGTATAACAAAGCAGGTTTCCATTTTTAGTGTTTTTGAATGAAGATTTGCTCTTAGTAGCGGACTGTTTTTTGTGTTGCTTATCTTTCATATTAATTCTAGTTCATGCATATCCTTTTGGCCTCTCAGACTGGAAATGAGCTTTCAGATCTGTCACAGCAATGCAACATTTGTGTTGTTACTCTTACAGATATCTGTGGACATAAGACTGTTGAAGACAGTAACTGTTAATGTTTCTACATCTGATCATGAGATTTTGGGTCAGTCTTCATATGCTATTTCATTAATTTTTTCTCCATCCCCTTACAACTATTACCAGTTAAGACATTTTGCTGCCCAAGAGATGACCAGGCATGTGGGATGGCACACTTCGAGAGTTGTTGTGTCTTTCGGCTTATCCCGGTTAGCAGTCGCTACAGCGGAACTCCGGTCTGCTAATGTTTGGTAGTGGATTTTTACGTGCCGAGTTACCAGTCCTGATGCACAACCTTCAATGAAGGTATGCCCATTCACACATGCCTCCACACAGAAGACGCTCTAGCTGAGAATCGAACGGGACAACGTCTTGCTGTGAGGCGTCAACGCTACCGCAGCACCACTACTGCGGGTACGGCACACTTCGAGAGTACTGATGTGAAAGATACATAATATATGAAGGTGATTAGCACATGATTGTAGTCTCCCACTGAGGCACAGGATGTCTACTGCTATAAAACAAAACTATCTTACCTGTCCATCAGAATGAAATTCAGGCAGACAGATTCAGTTATTAGTGGGAGTTCTTCTTCTAATAACAAAACCAGATAGTCTGATGATAGGACTCCTAATTTTCTCTTAACACTGTTTTATCTTCTGTAGAGAATTCCCTGAAAAGTTCTCAGTAAATTGTATTACAGCAGTTGTGCAGGTTGGTAAAAAGTGTGCAACCCTCCCTGTTTATTTTGCACTGTGTTTATATCTGCCTTATTCCCCTGTACTAGTTTTTGTACTTTTTTAAAGATTTTGCCCAGACCTGCCTAAAAAATTATTCTCTGGCTACAAGTTTACAAAAAATGAGTGTTATCATGAAATGTGTCAAGCAGGGCAAACTACAGATTTCTAGTGACATTCAGTACATTGATGTTTGAGTTCAAAATAACTGGAGGGTCTCAAATTTCTTTTTCCTACAGTCTAAGATCCCACACGTTGGTTCTTTGTGTTCTGTGACTCAAACAGAAAAATCCTTTGTGATAATGAATATATATTCAATTTTACATGCTTCTTTTATTGACCAATATGTGTTTTCTTCAGAAGCTGCTCACAATGTATGGTGAGATTTCTGAATGTCAGGTAAAATTTCCATACAGTCTGTTTAGTCGCATTTGTTTCAACCACACTGCCTGTCTTTAAAATGTTTTCACACATGTTGAGCTTGTAAAACAGAGCATAATAAAAGATCTTTCTTTCTTTTTGTAAGCTGTGCCTGGTATACATCCCGTAGGAGACACACGGGGGCATTCCTACAAAGTGCCCTAACTATCTGAACTGACTGCTTTCAACATGGAGGAATACTAGCTGTACTACAGGGTCTTGCTGTACTGCCCAACTCATCGCTGTGTCAGAAAGAGCGATTCCAGTGGTCCTAGGAAGGAATCCTATATCTACGATCTCATTATTTTAGTCAATACTCAAAGCTTATAATCATACATGAGGATGGTGGTCATAGATTGGCCAATAAATTGTGAGCATTGTCCATTGACTCAGCTTTTGCTCTCTGCAGCAGACATGTATAAATTCTATAGTACTGCTATCACTACACCAGTCTGCTATGAACTTTCTGATCTCCTTTAACCTCATGAACAAGACCTCAAAATAATCTCCTCTACTGTGGTAGCTGCTCCCCTCACCTGGAAGGAGCAAACACTCTTATTTCAGGAGAGAACCATTGCGTCTCTTTTTCAGGTACAGATTTTCATCCTACCTGTTTTGTTGATGCACAGTAGTGTACACTGCAGACTGCAGTCACTTGAGGCTAAGAGAAAAATGCCAAAGATAAGTAAATAAATAAATAAAAATAAAAGAATAAAAAAATTCAGAGTATATAAGCACCTATTTTATAACGAGGTGTTTGGATGTCATATTGGCATATCCTTACTCACTCTGAGATTAACAGAAATTCTTGTCACCAATGATAATTATCTAAGGTGGATTTATCAATTGGAGTCATTGTGAGAATCTTGAGTTCAGAGATGAGGTAAGGAACCCATTATTAGCAGCTACAGTAGGAAGGTAACTGGAATAAAGAAGCTGACCACGACAAATTAAAATCTTTTTTAATACAAAATGAAGAGCGCTTTCGCAATGGTAATCATTGCTTCATCAGACCTCAGACATCAGTCTGATGAAGCAATGGTTACCATTGAGAAAGCGCTCACCATTTTGTATTAAAAAAGAAGACTTTACTTTGTCGTGGTTCAGCTTCTTTATTCCAGCTACCTTCCTACTGGGCACCTGTGTTTCAACATTTTCAACTTCTGTGCTGGTTTGGATTTATTATTAGCAGCTAGTTAACATGTCACTGAATTGAACTCTGTGCTGTTAGACCTGAATGTAGTAGTGATCCTTCTAGTAGCCCACAGATCACTGCAGCATAGGCATTCCAAAATTGTGCACGTGTGTATACACACACACACACACACACACACACACACACACACACACACACACACACACACACACACACACACACACACACTGGTCTTTGATACCTATGTGTGCTAGCCACGACCATAGCATAGGGGTGAATGACATCAAAAGATGATGTTTATTTTTTCCTCTCGGGGAGAGCAAGATTCTTTCTACTACACTATGTTAGCATCAGAGCCATTTACGGGTCCAGGGTCAGCATATAGCTAATTTATGTTAGCTACTCCCCTAGAGTCTCACATTTGCATATGGCTTTGTCAGAGAGACTGCTTTCCATGCTAAGGTCAGTGCCGGCATATAAGAGTAGCAGGAGAGTGATTTCTGAATCACTCAGGCTTTCCATGATGTGTACAATTTTGGAATTAAGGATTGCACATTGAGGTAAGATTTTCTGAATACCAGGAAAAGGTTTCCTAGTATTTTAAACTGTAGTAATGGTGCTACTCGATCAGATGTGCAATTTGTCATTTGATGTACCCTTATATGTAATTGCAATATTATAATACAGAGATTCATGCCAAAACTAGACTTAGTCATGCTTTTATTTCAGTATTCATTTTCCCATATCCATTTCATTTGTTTATGGTTTCTGTTTAGTATATAATGTCACTGATTTTGATTTAAACTTGAAATTCTTGCTTTGTATTTCCATTTCCTTTTTTGGTTTCTTTTTTGTTTTTGAAGTAGATTAATAGATTCTCCCATTTCTTTCACATAAAACATAACAAGGAGCAAAACTATAATACTTAGCTCTTAGTAAATCTAAATTCAGCCCACTTGCATGACAATATACTACCACTCAATTCATTGTTTTTGTATACTGCTAGTAATTCTCACTTTCACTTCCTTCCTGTCACACCTGTCATATTTATGCAGATGATTCCCATTGCAAGACAGCTTTTGACCTTATATTTTTAATATTTATATCATATTTCACTTCTGTCTCTTAGGTTTCATTTAACTAGAAGGATTTCATACGTGGTGCTAATATGCTGTGACACTGTAAAGATGTGCTAACATTTAATTTGTTAGATTCAGAAAAAGGCTCACCACTTGTGGTAATTGTCCAGTACAGGTTGTTCAATTACTGCAACTGTCAGAAATTATGATTTAGAGACAGCTATGGACATAGCAAGAAAGTCCTCATAATTAGCACCTTCCTGATGCTCGCATACCCATACACATCAACAAACAAGCCCCCCCCGTCAATCAGAGTAAGAGAAACACCCATTTATACACACTCATGCACCAACAGATACGTGCACATGCACAGTCACAGACACACATGCACACACACACACACACACACACACACACACACACACACACACACACACACACACACACACACACACACACACACGCACACACACACATCCAGACTTTTCGATTTCCTGCCTAATCCCCCTAGTGTGACCATCCTTCATTTATGGCCCTGCAAACATGCAGACATACATCCACACACATATACAGAGAACCCCCCCACCCCATGTTTTTGCTGAGCATAGCTGCATCACATGTACTCTTGTAATATTGACTGCTCTCTTTTAGCAATGTTAACATTTTCCTCCATCAGTGAAATTTTATGCGGTTGACGAATTCACTGAAGTGCGTGGCAGAGCAAATCAATAGTTGCTGGCATTTCTGGGGGAGAGCACATGGCTAATTAGAACTAGTCACTCTCCCAGACTGCACCATTATCATACATCTGTGCCTGCAAGACCTCCCTCTGACTTGAGGCCTGCACAAGTGCAAAACCTCAGCAGTAGGCTTACCACAATGCGGAAAACTGCTGTGTTAAAGCTTCTCCAAGACTTTGTGAATCTAAGCCAATGTTTCAAGGAATGAAAAAAATATACAAGTCATTTTTTTTACTGAGCCATATTCATTGATTCACTGGTGCTGTCTTAAAAAACTCAGAAGCATTTTATAGAATAACATCAGTTCCTAGGTATACCAAGATCCCAGAGAAAAGTTTTACATCCTTTTAAATTCACACATTGAAGCAGTTTATGCATAAATATAATTAGTGGGTATATCTAGAGATCAAGTTTTTAATCCTTTTTAAATGTATACACTGAAGCAGTGTGCATATAAATACAATATTGTTTATGTAATTTTTAAAAAGAAAATATGTGGCTGAATATATTATTACATATTTGCAGATTTATTTTGCTAAGTGACATTTAAGACACTGAAATAGAAAAACTATGCCTTTTTAAATGTGCTATATGTTGTTTTTGCTTTTTCTCTAGGTGCTTGAAATCCATTGATTCCCAACAATGTCTCAGGCATGCAGCTTCTATTATAAGTTTTTTTTTGTGAATATGGCAACTGTTTCTAGGTTTTCCTTCTTTTCTAATATGTGCTCTATTTCTGTCTCTATTCAGTTGCAATACAATGGACAGTCTCAGCTGGCAACATGAGATTTTCATGCCATTTGAACCTGTGATAGTGTGGCTAAGGCAGTCTTCTAGTAATTTCAATAAATGGCAGGATAGACTGGCACGCACCTGGTGGTATGTAGCACTAAATCACTGACATAGGAGAAACATAACTGTAATTGTATATTGGTCTTGTCATTCAATACTGACTAGACCTTATCAGCTGTAGGAATGCAGCTTACAATTTCTTGCCATTAATGTTTAGTTATCCCAATGAAACTGCCCTAAAGGAGGTGATAGTATCATTTTATCTGATGCATATTTTACTTCTCAGTCAAATCAGTCTCTTAAATTACCTGATTTAATCTGCTTTTCTTCCTTCCACCTTTCTAAATTCCTTCATATTTTCTTGTTGAAAACATTTCTGCATTCTTCCAACTATAATAACTTCATATTTTTATTTAACCTGTGGTGAAACACTAACACATTGTGCTCTGTTGTTAAAGACCTGGCACATCAATTTTATAGAAGAAGCATTCAACAAAAGCCCATTAACTTTCTGTTATGCCTTTTGTTTGTGCTGCATCACAGGTAAGTTAGAAGCATGTCTTGAAGTCACAAGTTGTCTGTCTTCTAAATAGGTTGAATGTTATCAGACTAGGAACATTTCTGTACAAAAGACTTACAGAAATAGGTTTTATTGTGCTGGCAATCGATCAGTGTAAAGATACCTACTTCCTGAGTTGCCTCTTCTGTGTTATTACATTGTTGTGATGTGACTTGAACAAAACAGGTGATTAAATCAACTGCCTATCTTAGTCACCCTTATAGGGTATAATGTATAGTCTATGACCACAGATGTAAGGTATAACAATGCAGGTTTCTATACACTGTGCTCTTGAACTGAAGGTTTGCTCACTCGTAGTACTCTATCTTTTGTGCTGTTTATCTTCAATAATAATAATAATAATAATAATAATAATAATAATATTGTTATGATTATTGTTGTTATTATTATTATTATTATTATTAGGTTATCTCATTTTGCTGCCCAGACTGGAACTGGGTTTTCAAAGCCATCATAACAAACCCACATATCTCTCACCCTCTTAGCACAAGAAATCTAAACAAAGACTAAATTAATTGGGCAACAAAGGCCCAAACATAGGGACATATTTTAAATATTGGTCTTATAAACTTATAAAGTTGCTAGAATAACGTGTTTTCTGTTAGGGTGCATTTTCTGGAGGCTATATAGTCTGAAACTCAAATGTGTGCCATTATTTACTCACTTTAATAGTCAGCGATTTACCAGAGAACTACAAATGTCACGAGGAACAGACCAAAACATGAGGCAAAAAATCTGGATATTCTGAGAAAATTTAGACAGGTGAGAGGTATGATGACACAATATTTATTATACTTCTGATATAGAAATCCATAGACTGTTTTTATGCTGCAACTGTTAGTGTTTCTGCATCTAATCATGAGCATTTGAGTCTGTCTTCGTGTGTTATTTCATTCATCCTCTGCCTATTTCCTTAGAAATCTTAACATTTATGGTGATGGTGCTGCACAAAGGATGAGCAGTCATGTGGTAAAATACACTTACAATGCACTGACTTGAAAGATATATAACACGAGAAGGTGATTTAAACATGCATGCAGTCTCCCATTTTTGTGTATGTATGTCTACTGCATAAGAAGCCAGAACAATTTTATCGGTCTGGCAGAAAGTCAGACAGAACCACTTACTGGTGGCAGTCAGAATAAGTAGCATTTCTTCTTTATACTTCTGCTGTTTAGAAAAACATGGAGGCCTAGATAAAAAAAATGCTAATATTCTCTTAACATGGGTTATTGTCTATAAGATAATTCTCCTGATTCCTTGCCCAGCTTTCTCTAAAAGACTTTGCCCAGTTCTTCCAGACAAGTTTTTCACTGGCTAGCAGCTCACTGCACGAAATATACCATGCAGGCAAAATAAGGATTTTTAGTTACATACAGCTTATTGGTACTTTGATTATATAGAATTGAAGGGTCTCAAATGTCCTTTTCCTACCTTTGAAGAGCCTGTATGTTTGTTCATAAAATAGCACTGAAAAATGTCCAGAGATCAGCCAATATGTTATACTGAACAAAAAAGAAGAAATAAAAAAAAATATGAAAGAGACAAATTCAGCAAATGGTTTTAGACATCCATCTTTTTTAATAACAAAACTTAATCAGGAAAAGTATTCTAATGAAGATTGTGTATTAAAAAGAAAAAAAACACTCAAACTATTTACAGAGTTTGTCACTCACGTTTTTTTCCCACTGAGAGTCCTTTTTCAGCAGAGTCCTGGGGAGAAAACCTTCACAAGGTTACAGAGTAATTTAACAAAGTTTAACAATGTTTAGCAATAGTTAAAAACATTTAACAATAGTTTGAAAAAGTTTGGCAAGTTGATTAGAAGAAAATTGATCTCAGAACATTAGGAGAGCATAAGTACAGTATATATATATATATATATATATATATATATATATATATATATATACATATATATATATTATATATATTATATCATAGTATATATAAAGAATTATGCGATATGTGCATTTTTAGTGCATAATTTTCTTTGACTGATGGATGTTTTTTGCTGTAGCAGTTCACAATACCTGCTGCCATTTCTGAGTCATCATTATCAACCTCTTTTTTACAGTTTTACATGGGGGCAGGGTGTTGCATTAACTGTCCCAACTTGTCTCGATTCAGAACCACTCTACTACCTTGTTTGACAGTCCTGTTTGACTTTTGCAGGTATTCTCTCACGTGATCCATCTATCCTTTGGCTGGATGCCCTCATCTCCCCTTGTCTTCTTCCTGCCACTCCTAAATATTCTTTACCAGGTTGTCTTTTACTTTCCTACACATGTGACTGAACCATTCATAATCTGTTCTCATTGACCTTCGCTACAACTGAGGTTACTTTGGCTTCTGTTCTGATGTTCATAGGTTCATAGGTTCATAGATTAGTACTAAGCTAACTGCCCTTGCGAGCCATTTTAAGCCTAGCCAATTATCCCTTGTGAGACTCAAACCCTGCACCTTGTGTTTGTAAGGCAAACACCTTAACCATTATGCCACCCTATTGTTTACTCCAGTAGAGTAACTAGGGTGGGTGAATGGGCAGCTGCCTGGGGCGCAAGCTGTTAGGGGCACTTGATTAACAGATACTGATAATGCATGGGTGCAGAACTGGTATTCATTTATGAAGAAGGGGGAATATTGTGGCTTCATAACTAAGAACTTATACAACATTCACTCTTGGGTGGGGTCGAATGTGTGTGCATCAATGTGCTTGTTACCTTTGTAGCATTCAGCTTGTTACACTAATAGCAAGAAATACCTTATCTTTAGAGATTTTTTTTGCTCTTCAGCTTGAGAGGGTGCTAGTCAGGGGGAACTGCCTAGAGCACCAGATGAGCTATCTAGAGCTCTGATTTGCCCCATGGTATTCTTTGGCATTCTTCTCTCATACTACTTTTGACACTGTGCCAGTTAGCTGCAGCATCTCTAATTCTAGCTTTGACCTCCTCATTTAGATTTCCCTTCCCTTTAACCACACCTCTGAGATACTTGAAGCTGTTAACCTGTTCCAGTTTTCTGTCTTTATTTCAATTTTCAGTTTCTATTAATTTCCCTCTTTTGCTGCCATGACCACTATCTTGTCTGTAGTCAGTTTCATCCCATGATTAGCTTTATCCAGTTCCCTATCATTTTCTGATGTTCCTGTTCGTAGTCTGCTTATAGTGGCACCTCTTTTGCATACAGCAACAGCTTTGTTAAGCTCTTCTCTCTGACCTTTTTTCTGATGGTGTCCATCACCACCATGAACAAGAGTAGGCTGGCTCTGAAATGAACTCTAATACGCCCCCACTCCCAATGTAAACCTGACTGTGAGTCTGAACACAGTCACTGGGTCCTTGTACAACAATATTTTCAGGACTTTGCACCATCATAGCACTGCCAAAATCACCTTTCTTGGAACCTTGTCATATGCTTTTTCTAAGTCTAGTAATAGCCATTTGGACTCTTTCTTCATGTTCAGCTTCTTCTCCACTATTTGCCTCACTGCAAATACTGGGTTAAATATACTGTATCCTGATCTGAATAAGAATTTCTCATTCCCCCATCTTATTTTCTATTACTGTTACATGTTATGATGATGTGAGGTAGTGCCAGCTCTGCCAGAGGGAGTAGGGCAGTCCATGTGTAACATATGCTAGCATATTCAGCTGGAGTTTTGTAAATAATTATATGCCATTTGCATATAAAACTGATTTGTACAGATGCTTGTGTTAAAATGTATTTGTAAAGTTGCTTGTGTTAAAAATGTATCAACAGTGGGTCCTGCTGGACAGAAAAGAAATATACATGTATGTCAGACTGTATTGCTGTAGCTGATGAAATGTATATATTTTAACAGAGGATACTGGAAGGGAAGGGGTAAAGCTGAGCCCAGCTAACCTTAAAAAATAGCCTGAAATTAAATTAATTTGTTTAGGCCATAAAGATTTTATTTCACAGGCCTTAAAGCAGTCAGAGAATGACTTGTTAGTTTCTGCAGGAAGGATGGAAGTGTTGGACTTATGTTACCATTTCCAGATGCTATAATAAACCTTAACTAAAGTTCTATGTGTGTATTATGACACATCAGTGCCAGATGTCAGATCCTGGCTCAGTCTCTAGTGAGAGGATAGTGTGAGAAACACAGAGTCAGGTGCTCAGATGTGATATCATTCTGTAGCCAGCAGTGAAATTGTATTTGAATACTAGTGAGAAATGTGAGGTGTGCACTCTGTTTTTGGACCTGATGAAACTCATCCATGTTCAGCTTGACTTGCTTCAGTAAGTAACTAGGGAGCAGTAATTCTTCAGTCTATTAGAAAAAAATAATGAGATTAGCTAAATGCAGTTTTTCTATATCTGTCTGAGTCTTTCCATCTGTGTTGTTTTTTGTATTTCCTGTGGTTCAAACTCTGGTGTTTATTGCAAATAGATATTCAATATTTTCATTTTATTGTTTATTATTAAATATATCTAAACCTTTCATTGTGTCTGGTCTTTTAGAAAATATTTAACCTTTGAAAGTACTTGCATTTATTTTGTGGCACTGTGGCTCCGCATTCCTGAAAGTTTTGCTGCTTGACTAAACACTGTCATTTGTATAAGTAGCTGGCTTCAGGTGTTCTGGTGGTAGTAAATCTACCTTATAGTCTGGGTAGAGGTGGCAGAGTGTTTAAGCTGTGCCAGCATTTCCCTAGTGTGTGTGTATGCATGTGAAATCAAACCGCAAAGACAGTGTGTATGACAGCTACTTTGAACAGGGGCACTGAGAGCACTGATTTCATAAAGAGGGTGGTGGAGGACTTGGCTTGGAACAGGTGGCTAAGGACTCAGCTCTATAGTAGTCAGTGTGAAGTCATATTTGGGTAAAGTTCCCTGTGTGCTCTTTTGGGAAATTGTACTTGCTGCAGAGAGCTGCATCTGAAAATACTGTGTGTGTCTATTGGTCTCACAGTGAACATCCCCCAGTGGTGTTAGTGGTGAGGATTGAGGCTCCTTGATCACTGGCCCAGAGGAGGGTCGTCACACATGTATTTGTTACCATTTCAGATTGACAGATAAAATTTGCATATGTTTCAGCCCCATTGCCTGTCTTTAAAATATTTGCACACATACTGATCTTTTACAGCAAAACACCTTAAAATGATCTTATACATGGCACTACAGTATTAAGATTAAAGCTATGAGCTCTTAATAAGCTTTATCATGTAGTTCTGTGTTTGAGTCCATCAGTCTTCATTTGTCTACTACCCATGTGGCACAGAGCAAATCACAGCATTTCTGAGTTGACCCTTAAAACAGATATTTATGCCTAGTTAATACAGTCTACTGTATCATACCTCCTGCAATTATTTTCTTTCATGTCTTCCATTCTTGCGTGTTATATTTTGATGAAATTTCTCCAATTCTTTTGGATTTCTAATACTATGACAGGAATTGACCCCATTCCTAAGTCAAAGTATGATTACAGTTCACAAAATTGGTATTGTTTCAATCTTTGATGTTAACCAAAAGTGCTGTTTGCAGCACCCACAATGTGCTCAGAACTGACTCTTTCTGTAATTCATATGGAGTTACATGTATTGGTAGCATCTCTAAATATGACTGCAATTTATTTTTTATGATTCTCATTGCTCCTACTACTACTGAAACTGTATGGGAATCCTTCTTCCAATTTGCCCTCATTTCTGCCTGCAAATCCTGGTATTTTATGACTTTGTGTCTCTCTGTTCTTAAGACGCTGTAATTACTGGGTGTAGCAATTTCAATGATTGATACTACTTTTGTCTTCTTTTCATGGACTACTACATCTGGTTTTCTCACATCTGTTTTTGGAACTGTTGATAATGGGTGATCCCATGTGATATAAACTTCTTTTTCTATAATGTTTTGTGGCTCATGTTCCTAATGCTTCTCAACTACTTCAATATTGTAATGTTTGCACAATCCCCAATGCAACTGTTTTGCCACATTATTAAGCTTTTCAATATACAGGCCCTGTGCCATTAGTGGCATCAGGAGGTTGAACTGTTTCCAATTCTATTTTACAAAACCTCCATTTGTCTATTTCTCTGACATGTTCAATGGACTTTGTAAACCAACATATACGTAGTCTGCTACCCTGGGCTGCCAATACTAACCTTTCATCTTTTGGTTTAAATTCACCTCTCCTTAACTATTCCTGTGTCATTTCCCGACTGAGATGAGGTTGTTACAGGAGTTTTCTGTACTTGCAACTATATGTATGCCTTTTCCACATTTTTTGCCTTCTTATTTGATCCTTAACCTTGTATTCTTTCTTTCTTTCGGGTTTTGGCACATTCAGTTGCTGCCTGATTTTTGTTTGCTTCTGGTTTAATTTCCATTCCCACTTGACACAGACATGCTTCTGCTAAACTAAGCAATGAAGTTATCCTAGAACTGTTATTCTCATGTTTTAAATCTTTCACAATATTTGGGTTTTGAGAAGTCAGTAGATATGTATGCAGTCCTACAATTGCAGATCTATACATGTAATCAGTTTTGAGGAGGACCATACCTCCTTAAGAACAGGAATATACAATCTTGGTGTACACAGATTTTTATAAATCATTTGATAAGAATGAAGCATTTTTCTTATTTTCCTGTCCATCTGCTCTAATACCTTTGCTTTGTATGAGTTTTTATGCTTTCTTAGGATTGTGACATTATTGGTGAAGGAGGTTTGCTTGGATCTGTCATCATTAGATCTTTATTGTAAGGTCACCATTAACAAACTTGTCTAATAGGACTGATCAAACAAAGAATGAAGAAATGATTTGTCCCAATGATGGTTTCTTCAGGCACTAAAAGAACATCACGCAGCACAGGGATATTAGAACCCAACTGTGGAGCCAGGCCTTGAAGTGATGTTCACCAGTGTACTTCTAGTGGCTGGGTAGCCCACAAAACTCAATTGAACTTAGTCCAGTAAAACTGCATGGAGGTGAAATGTTGGATTTCCAACCTCAAGGTAAAGGGTGACGTTCAGGAATGATGAGGGTAAATTTCAGGAGTGATGAAATTTAAAGTACAGGCAGGAGGGAGAATGAAATGGGTAAAGCCACTCTGTGGAACAGAGGGATACATCTCTTGACTACAGCCAGTCAACCCGGGTTCAATTAGCAGCTTGGGTGACTGATAAAGTGGCAGGGATAGGTGGGTTTTCCCATTCCTGGGATGGGGACTGGGTAGTTCTCTGGGTGTCTTCTGTGTTGATCTCTGCTGGAGGCTGGAGATGACACATTGGGAGGTATGTCTATAAGAGAAGGAAAAGGGTGGAAACTTAGCTAAACTGCCAAGGAGGCAGGGTGATGCACCACACATCTGCATTGTGTGCTCACCCTTTGGACAAATCACAGGGGCTGCAGAAGGGAAGGAAAGAAACAAGGGGTAGACCAAAAATGAAAATAAATATCAACTAGATGTTGGACAGGGTGACCACTCTGGACATCCTTAGGGTCACTGCTGGCCCTGGTGATATTGCCAGCATTGGACTAAGGGTTGATTGGAATGCTGGCAGACACAGCAAAGATGTGGGTCATAGGGACAGCTGTTGGAATGAAAGAAAGGGGAGAAAAAGATGGTCAAGACACTGGCAACAGAAATTTGAGACATAAAATGTCACTTCACTGAAGTGAAGGAACACAAGGTTGTTTTTGATATTGAAAAGTTCCACCATATCATCATCATGCTTTAAGCCATTTGTCCTAATGGTCACAGAGGTAAACAGCTGAGCCATGTAAACCAGACTTCCTAATCCCTAGTAATAATCTCTGTCTCATCATATGAGACCCCAATCATTCCCAGACCAAATGACAGATAAAATTCTTCCCAGTGTGTTCTGGGTCTGCACAGGCGCTCATCTCAGTAAGATTTGCCTGGTATCTATCCCACAGGGGGCACCCGTGGGCTATTACCACAAGGTGCCCAAACCATCTGAACTGATTCCTCTCAACATGGAATAGTGGCTGTACTCCAGATCCCCAAGGATTGCCTGACTCATCACTATGTCACAGAGAACAGTCCAAGGTACCCTATGAAAGTATCTCATTTCTGCTATTGGCATTCACAGTTGTATCATTTTAATTGGTACCAAAAACTCAGGATTACAGATGAAGATGGGAGGCATAGATTTGCCAATAAATTGAGAGCTTTGCCCATTGACTCAATTCTTACTTCCCCCAAGTAGATTGGAATAATATATGTAGTACTGCTCTCACTAAACCAGTCTGCTGGTCAATGTTCTGATCCCCTTTACTCTCATGAACAAGAACCCTGGACATTTAGACTCCTTTATCTGTGGTAGTTGCTTCTCGCTCATCTGTAGAGAGCAATCCATTCTTCTTTCTGAAGAGAAATATGATATCTTATTTGGAGTTCTATTTTTACCCTGGTTGTTTTCCTGTTTCAAACATAGAAGTGAATTACTCCATACTGGGAATCACATCCACTTGAGGCTAAGATGTTCATCATCTGAAAAAATAAATAAATAAAAGAAAAAGATGCTGTTAAAAAGGGATAATTAATTGCAGGGCATATGTAATAATGCATGATATAAATAAGAATCAATCAGAAGAGGTTAGAAAACACTGGGAAGTGAGACTGGAAAGGGAATCCACAAAGGATTAGTTGGAGGACATTTATATGTCTCCCTAGTACACAACAAAATCTTGAAGGTTTAATGTTTTTGCATAGAAGTATTTGTTGAGGTATTTTTATACCCCAAGCAGACTTCACAGAATTTTTCCTTACTGCAGATAGCAAATATTAGAGGTGTGGTAAGAAAGAGACAAGTAATTGGGCACATGTTTTTTTGGGGGAATATAACGAGTTGACAAATTTTTACAAATCCCTACAGGGTACTTTGTCAGAGATAGTGGGGAGCAAATTATTGTTAACTAAGGAAAAAAAGTAAGGAATGCTACTAAAAGAAAATACAAAAAGACTGAAACACATCAAATGTGATAGCTTTTATTTGACCAACATAAGTTTTGCAATTATTCAACCTTTTGAGCGCTCATGAACCCTTCATTGAGAGTTAAGTTACTGATGTTAGATACACTGCTTAAAAATCCACAAGTACATCATTTATTTCCAGTTATATAAAAAAGAAACTTGAAGAATGCTAGTGTGGAAAAAATGTGCAGCTCAGATGTCTCAGATAACTACATCTCACAGCAGACCTCTCAACCAATTGGGGACAAATTTCAACAGAATCAGGGACAAGTCAAGCAAAAATCAGGGACAATCAGGGACACTATTATGTCAGGGATATTATATCATATATTATATCAGGGATATATTATATCAGGGATATTAGTGCTATCAACTTGAAACATTGACAGAATCAGAGCATATGAATTAATACACGTTTACTGAAGTAAAAACAGTTTATAACTCTCAATTATTGTCATTATCCTTTAAGTGTAATTCACCACCTTTCCTCCAAAAGTCACTAGTTTTAGGAGGGAGTAAGAGGGATAGAGTTAAACTTTGAGTCAAAATCAGGGACGTCCCTGAAAATCAGGGACAGTTGAGAGGTATGTCTCACAGGCAGACAATGTGTGTTTGTGTGTCTGCCTGTCTTTCTGTCTCTGTGAGAGATACCGTGTCAGCCTGAAACTGTAGAAGGCCAAGTCATGCCATGCTATAAAAAAATAAAAGTTTGGCATGTTGAATTACAGTTGAAGGCCCAGTGTTCATTTAGCAGAGAAGAGAACACACTGAGAGAGACTGTTCTGACATTTAATTACAGTCAATCACAATGCAAGAGATGTGTAGGAATGAAACAATGAGTTATAATTTGCAATTTGGTAATCTGTCTGAACAACCATTCTTTGTGAGGTTCACAGAAAATATGAATTAGCAATAATGTCCAGTTTAGAGTAAAAAGAAAGGTGGGGATTACCAGGAGAATAAGATACAAGGTTAGAATGTTTGCATGTTACATGCAGTTAATACACTGCGCAGGTTGTGGTTTATTAAAGGTAGAGACAGAAAAAGATAAGATTTAAGAAAATGGGTTGTTATGTCAGTCAGTGGTTTTGACAGATGCATCTGAAGAACACCAGTTATGGATAATTTTTTGTTATACTGTTAAAGCTGTCTGGACATTATGATGATTGCTAAGTTTATAGTTACTGCAGCTTGATCAGAATGTTGCCTTATGTGAAAATAACTACTCTCTTGTTATGAATAAAACACAGGTGCAAAAACGTGCTAAAACATAGAGTCCTGAAATCTTAACAGTCACTCTTAACATCCTGAGAAAGTCAGTAGTTCAGATTTTGGGTAAATTCATAATAAAAGCAGGCATAAACAGAAAAAGCAGCATTTGTTGCTCTTCAGTACACATTACTTATGTCCAGTGTTAGTTGCTCAGAGGGAAAGTTATTAAGTACTACAGTGTCTCATAAAACAAACATGCAGGTGCAACCACTGACTGTCAGACTGAACAATTAATTAGCTTACTTGTCATTGTCCTTTCAAAGGTGTACGGAAATGTCCTTGAAGAACTTAACTGTCATATCTGATACAGAATGATCAGAGTCAGAAAAGTCTGCTGACACTGGCTTGTCAAGTCATTTTACTTGTAACTATGAGTCTATGGGCATTCATCCTAGTTCTGAATAAATGGCCTGTCTCTCCTATGGAACCTGTCTCTAGACATTCCCTGCATTTGATTAGATAAACTAAATTATTAGAAGTTCTTGTAAATGAACCCTGCACTTTGAAACATCTATTCTGTGACATGTTTTGCACCTTGGATTGTTGCAAGGATTTGTACCATTCTGGACTGTGTTCTATCTTGGTCTAAGTGTGCATCTCAAAAGAAGATTCTTTAGATTTGGTGGTTGTTTAAATGACAGCAGTCAGAGTGCCTAAAAATATCTCTCAATTTGTCATCCTACTCTGAACATCGGTTTGAGGTCCGTTACAGTTTAGTAGAGTTTTTTAAGTACTGGATTTTAAACCTTCACTAGTGGAACTCTGTCACAGGAGGTTCTCTACTTATAAAGAAGCAGCTATTCATGTGGTAGCTGTATCACTCTGTCTACAGCTCTCTCAAACTCCCTGGCACTGACTCTGATCACACATGGCTTCTTTCAGCTGTGCCATCTGTGTGTCTCTTTCTGCCTCATTAGAACAAATATGGTGATAACGAACTGCATAACTATAAGGAACTGATTTCTTTGTGTGCTTCTGTGCAGATACTTCTGCAGATATATCTGTCAATTGGTTTTCTGTAGACACATCTGTAGTTTCTCACTGTGTAAAGTAATATTTTTTTTTAATTTGTAACTCCTTTATTGAATTATCACTTAAGACATAGGCAAACATACATTTATCTAAAAGAAAAAAATCATATTAACATATTCACAGTAGTAAACATTATGCATTACATATATTCTTTTGTATATTTATCATCAATTCAGCATTACATAAATTGGTCATTTTCTACCTTACCTTAAAACTCACTCTTCCAAAACATTATTCCAGAAGTATTGTTCCCACAATTTCCATTTTTTGTATGTAATTTGCTCCTACCCTTTTATAAAGATCCCACTTTTAGTTATTTTATCTCCATTACAATATTCGATACATCAGGTGCAATTGGTTTAGACTTTAATTTCCATTTTCTAGTAATTGCTTTTTTTGGCAGCCCCCAGAATTAAACTTAACAAGGCCTTATTATGTCTAGGCAATTCAGATCCTATATCCCAGCTAAAAAAAATAATTTCCCCAGTTACACCCATTTGCTCACCCACTATCTCTGACAGATTACTCTGCACAGGATTCTCAAAGTCTACCAAGCCATCACACTCCCAAAACACATGTTCCCAGTCACCTCTTTCTTCCCATCACACCTCCAACACCTGCCATATTACCTGAGGAAAACTCCTCAGAGTCTGCCTATGACACAAAACACCAATGCAAACACTTTCAAACAAAAATTCTAGATCTTCTAGACTTTGTTGCATATTTGGGAGCCAAACATATGTCATCCCATTGTTTCCGTGGGAATCACTTATCCACTGTCTCTTTCTAATCTCCCTTAACATCCCCTGGTTGATTCCTATAGTTATCGTGCAGTATTATGCCCTACTAATCATCCTTTTTTCAGCAGCAGATTCTGTTTTATATTCAAATAAGAACTTTACCAGAGCAGGTATTTCACTTAAGATTCCCTATCCCTTTCTCTGCCTATACTCCGATGGCTTCTTCTCATTCTATTACCTTTCCCTCTCTAGATATTTTATCCCAATACGTTGGTTCCTTTGCCAGTTTCTTCCAGTAAATGCTAGCTCCCTCTTGCCTGCCCTCTGCACCCCCAATTGCAGCCACCCCCATCGGGAAAATCTCCTTTCTTCATTCTTGTGTTGGCTTAGCTCTTAGAATATTCCCTGCAACTTTATGAATCTGTGTAGCCTAGCCTAGTTATTGTACCTTGGGGAATAATATGTAAATTCTCTGTGAGGTACGACTACTAAATTTATGTCTTCCATACCAAATATTTTCATAATTTTCTAAAGAAATCTACCCTGTTTTATTATATGTTCTCTTCTAGGTTCCCCATATACATCCTCACTATTGCAAAACAAATTCCAGTCCCTAGATAAAAGTAATATTTCCTGATGAAAGCTGATTATTTTTCCCCAAATTTTCTTAAGTCCCATAATAGCAGTTATAGTTGGAATATAAGCACATGCTAGCGTAATCTACCTGTCTTGCCTGTACCTCCTTACTACCACAAATCTACCATTGTTATATTTTTCCTCTTCTATCACTATTGGAGCTCTACTAGCAATTAGTATAAGTACTCTCCTTTTTCTTTGTCCCTGATACTCTGCTGACTATCCTTCCTGAAATTCTTTCTTTTTCAACTGTACATGGTCATTTCTTTCCAAGTGTGTCTCCTGTAGCAGCATTGCTATTTGCACTCTGCATTTTTTAATATAATTCCATGCTCTTTTGTTTCTGTCTATACTTGTGAGGTCATTCATGTTTCAAAATAATATGTTTAGTACAGTCATTATGTTAAGAAGTTATTATTCCCACCTAATATATATATGACATATTTTTAAATGTCTTTTTCCAGGTTTTGTCTTACAGACACCCACTAATGTTCTACAGGTTGATCTTGCCTTCTCCATTTGAGCCTATGTCACATTTACAAGACCGTTTTAATAAAAACCCTCAAAAAACACCCCCAAAACACCCCATAAGCTATTAACTTGAAACAAACACACATAGCTATGTATATCTTCAAATAATAAAGTTTAATCCCCTTGATAGGAACAATTTTCCCAAAATGACAGCTGCAAACACAGGCAAAACCTAACCTAAAATAATGTTATCCATGCTAAGGTGCATGTTGGAGCCTCTGTACATACTTACACTAATTGCTGTCTGTTCTTGTCTTATATTTATCTCTCACCCAGATGTGAAAAAACAGCTTATATTTTCAGAAAACATTAACTTTTAGTCTTAAAAAATGCTTTGGCTTTTGTTGCAGCTTGTCTCCATGAAAACCTAAGAATAAAATGTGCATCTGCCCTCAGCTATAGGCTTCTCAAACTGCACATTAATTTGCTAAAGGACACATTTTCATTACATTCATTGTTCTCTTATTTACTTGTTTACACAATAAATGTTATTAGATTATGCCAAGGACCTTAATCTAGACATTCACCTATACAAAAGTAAGGAAGAACATATCAACTCTACATGTAGTATAATCTCTACACTTTTTCACCCCATCTCCACCTCAACAAATCAAGGTTACAGTGTATTAACTTATACATTTCTTTGTCCAGCCTTTTTTCTCTTTTTACATTACTTAGTAATAGTGTCTACTTTTCTTAAAACTAAAGAAGAACAAGAAAAAAGCACTCTTTATCATATACAACAATAACTGAAAATACTTTACTATGTAACATGCAATTTACATCATGAAAGGTTTTATGGAAATACTGTTACGAACAAAGCATGTTTTGCTTACAGTTACTCCCCCCCCTTCCCCCAGTGTCCTTCCAAACATTAATGACATGAAGTGGACAAGTTATTCAACACAATTCCAATGCTTCCCCTTTTTGTTATAAAGCCAGATTTCACAAATTCCTCAGAAGAAGACAAATAAAACAGCTAAACTGGTCTGTTCAAATACTCAGTTAACAGGCTGCACTAATTTATCTTAATTAAAAATTAGTAACTAAAATCATGAATAGTACTAAAAAACTCCTGAGAGTTAGCAATATATTGTGTAATGAGGACACATGAAATATTACAATTCTCATTGAGACCATCTAGCCTAAAATGCATCTAAATCACTGCCCATGAAAGTTCCATCCACATTTAAATGAACCACTAGGTCTTATATAACCATAAGTGTTCTTCTATGACCTACCCTTGTTCAAAATTGATAGACAGTATCTTATCAAAATATGTACATCAACAGTATTAAGTTTGACTTTCAACTGCTTCTCAAAAAGCTGAGTGCCAGTTTTGAAAGGAATGTTCTTAAACCATGGATACCCTGAATGAACTAGTACACCAAAATTCCTTATTAATCAGCAGAGAAAATTTTTCTTAAGTTTTATAACTCAATTTAATTTGATTTTTACAGGAATTTGGGGGCCATTTTTTAAAAAAAAACTAGCTATTATTAATTCATTTAATTTTTTTGACAAGTTACATCAAGCAGAGGATCACTTGTGAATCAAAAGTCAGTAGTTTTAGTAACCCTGACCACTCCTTTAGCTTTATGGGTTGACCAAGTACCTTTAACTGATATTTAGATGCATTTAGGCTAGATGGTCTCAATGAGAATTGTAATATTTCATGTGTCCTTAGCTAAAAGAGCTATTTTTAGTAAATGCTATATGCACATATTTTGTGGGTATATTGCATAATATTTACAATGTAAATAATACAAATGTATTAGTTTTGACTGTTTGTAGATTTCACAAATGTGATTGATTATTTATAATCTCAAATGTATCCACTAATTTCAGTGTAGCTGTTTTTCTTCCTGTTCATCTCATCTCCCAACACCAGACTCCTGTTCAAACCCAAGAAACTCTTGATTCTTCTAGTCATCTCATGTGCCTTTTTCTGTCACTCAAGCATTATCAGAAGAATGAGAAGCAGAATCTCCTTCTGTTTGTTGGCTCAGTTTGTGTAGGCAAACTTTTCTATTTCTTCCTTACCCTGTTCTGCATCAAAAATGACTTTGATCCTCCAGGAAAAATATTTTGAAGATAGCTGGATACAACAACTTGAATCTTGCACCTGACTCTCAACATTCTTTGACTGCTGGGATAAATTTGTTTTTCTTCTGCCTGGTGTAAATTGAATAATCATTTTCCACAATTATTCTACTGCCTGCAATTTTTAATACTTCACCCTTCCACCACAGTTTTGTCAAGATCATCTCTTTCTGTTGGTATGATTGCATCTTTACTAGTCCAGGAATTTTCTGCTTTCTCATGGCCAGCTTTCAAACACTAACATGATGTGCCCTTTTAGTTAACAAATCCTGATGTGGAATACCAGTCTACTTGCTTGTGTGCTTGCAGAAAATCAGTACAGTCTGTTCATCCCAGTTTCCCTTGTTCAGCAGAAAATTTGAGGCTTTCCCCTGTGCACTCCCTCCTCTAACTCTACCATTTTTAGAAACAGCTCTTATAGGTTCATATGTGTGTACTAGGCTAATGGCCTGGGGCCTTTGCCAGCCTAGCCCATAGAAGTGCCCTGGAATTGTGCTGCTCATTATTAGTTCCCAGTGCCTCTATCAAGTAAAGCTACTGAAGTGATCCCCAGGATGAACTTTCTATTACCCATCCACTCATCAAGATTTCACTTGAAGAGGGCTAGTGAGGTGCTCTGCTTGACATGCAAGGGAAGTCTATTCCAGAGCATGGGAAGTCTCTGGGTTATGAACCTGTACCTACAGCATGTTCTGTTGATTGTGGTAATGAGGTTGAGGTCTCTGGAGCATGTGGTGTGTAGAGATTGGGATTTCTTTAGATGTAGCACTTCTAACAGAGCTGGGTCAGACATGGCTTTGTAAGTCAAGCAGAGATCGCCTCTTAGTAGGTGATATGAGACAGAGAATAGCTGGAGTTTTTTATTCTGTCTGTGTATGACTTGTGTTTAAGGCTTAGGATCCTCTTTGTGAGGTACTTTTGTGGCCTTTCTATCTGTTGCATGGGTCTTTTCTTGAGCAGTCTCATGCTCAGTGAGCCTTTTCTTTATTTTGACCTCTGAGTTTTTGCAGTTTTATCAGTTCATCTGAATAGCTGTTTAAAGCTTCTATTTTTTTCCAGCCTTTTGGTATTTGAGCTGATATACTCCTTCAGTGTTTCATTTATTTGAATTAGCTGTGAACACATTTGATGTATTTTTCCTCTAGATTACTGGAAGCCATGTCTTGAACCAAAGCTGGAGATTGAACTGTGCTTTGCTGAACAGCTGCAGGATTCTTTCCAGTCAGTGTTTTTTCTTCACTTATTTTCTAGCTGATTTTCTTCTATGCTCTCTAAGTTCCTTCTTTGCTGACATTCAGAAAATTTATTTATTAGTCAGTAAGTGAATTTACTAAACCTGGCCCCTATCTCAGTTTCTTTTTTTCACACTGGAAGAGCTGAAATTAAATGTTCATATGTGTGCATCCATCTTGGAAGTCTCATTGTGTATAGTAATCTTTGTATCAATGAAGGTTACACTTTAAGTCAAGTACTCCAAGGAGAGTTTAATAGATGGGTGGATTCTGCTGCATCCTTGGCTTAATTCCTTGGCAGAGTTGATGTCATGTGTCCAGATTATAAATATGTTATTAATGAAATTGAAATATGCAAGGAAAGTTATCTTTGTGTTGTTGATATACGTTTTTAGCTGGCTACCATCTTATCCATCTGCCCATCCATCCATCCACAATCCATTTTTCCTATTTTTGCACATGGAGTCAGGATGTCACTTCAGATTAGAACCAAGATTTACATCACTTAGTGGATAGCTCTGCCATGGTAGCTCTTCCACATCACACACTTACACACCTATGGCTAGTTTAGTGTGTTCAGTTCACCTCTGTATGTCTTTGGAATGTGGGAGGAAACCAGTGCACCCCGAGGAAACCCACGGCGACACAGGGAGGAAATGCAGACTCCACACAGAAGGCACCCCGGCTGAGAATTGAACTAGGGAACCTCTTGCTGTGAGGCAACAACAATATCCGCTGTGCCACTGTGCCACCTTGGCTACCATCATATGTCTCCAAGGAATCTCATTAATTTAATAGTTAAAGAAACCATGCACTTCAGGTAGATGAGGACTGAAACTTCTCTCAGCAGATAGATGAATTAAGGAAGAAAAATTGGTATAAAGCAGGACTGAGGGATAATCTTGAAGGGTAATGTCAAGTTAGTAGTGAATGTGTAAATGACATTTTATGGCTTTCTAACTACTCTAGCAAAGAGATGTCTGATTATTAGTAGAATAATGATGATTTGGACCAGATGACAAATACTGCACATTTAAAAGCAAGTTGGCAAGTTTCTATTTTCTTATAATATTTTTCCAGTTTATTTGAGGATGTATATTATTTATTTAAGGATATTGCACTGGATGCTAATTGAATGTTTTGGAGAATTGTACCATCATGAGTAAGTTTACAGCTAACACTTGGATGATGTTAAATGTTTTGATGACATTTGCATATGCAACATTATGAAGAAACACCAGTTAGATTCTGTTATGTAAATCCAATGTTACAATAGGCAGGGCTAGCCACTCAGTGGTGTAAAATATGGCTCTAGATGATTTGGTTGTGAAGGTTGGCCTCTGTTACAGCTCATGTGCGTTAAACAGTCTTCCCTTTATATTGCCCCTCCTCCACAGAAAGGAAGCAGCAGTGGTCACAGTGGCCATTGAGGGTGTGTAGAAGAACTATCAACCCCAGGAGACAAGAAAGGTCATCTACCATAGCATGTAATGTCTCCAAACCAATGTTAGGCATATAGGAAGGTACAGAGGCTGATGTAACATTGAACACCGAACCAAAAAGTCCACTATAGTACTCTTATGTAAACCTTTTTTTTATTTTTTAAAACTTTTTATTAATTTTAAAACAAAGATTTTACAAAATTGTTTAAAGATAAATAGAATAAAAACATAATTATTACAGATGTCCAAAACAAAATCAAACACAGAAAATGAAATTATTAACATTTATTAAGTAAATCACTTAATTTTGACCAAAATCTAAATTGGTAACTATTATTTGAAGTTCTTATTTTGGCAGTTGACAGTTCTTTTTTACATACATTTTTTGCTAAATTAATGAATTCAGTGAAATAAAGAGTAATTTCACACTTCCAATTCTTTGTGACTATTTTTCTTGCTATATCTAAAATGGACCAAAGAAGAGGCATCTGCACCCTAGGAATGCAATCCAGAACTGGAGCATTAAATAAGATCTAGTAGTTAGAAATGATACAGTTATCTGTCCATAAAGCTTGGACAAAATTTCTAAATTCAATGCAAAAAGGAGTTACTGTTTTACAATCTAAAATCATATGAAACCAATCTACATTAGAAACTTCATTGCACCTGCAACAATTAATTTTCCCATAGTTATAAAGTCACTTTATGAGGAGGTAAAAAAGATCTGTGAAGAAATCACATACATATTTTCCAATAAAGAGGAGAAGTAGACTTTCCCACAGATTTAAGAATTAAGCATTTATCTTCATCATAAAAGACCTTCTCATTAATCTTAGTTAAGTAATTCCAAAATAATGAATCTGTGGAACCAAACTCTTCTCTTATTATTTTATAAATTATATATCTATATATAAATTTATTCTTATTTGAGTCACTAAAAACATTCTAAAAAAACTCAAGTATCTTTGAAATATGTTTTGTTTGAAAATCCATGGATATTTTGATTTTATCACTAACAAATTTTTAAATGATTGTATAGTCAACCAATTATTATTTTTTAAACAATGTCTTACAAGAAGATAATCTGTATTATGTGATTTATGTCTTATTAAGAATTGATGCCAAAAGATTAAATGTGCATCTCTAAGGTCTAGCATTTTGTTTATATTAAAAGTTCATAAAAAACCCACAGTATTTGATATAGGCAACAATAAAAACAATCCCTAACTATATAATTAGAATTCACAAGTCTTTTAAATTTGTAAGGGTATAATCAGTGAAGAGAGAGGAATAGTATTTTTTTCTTTTCATTCAAACTTAAGTCTTTCAAGCTCCAGTAAAAATCAGATTAAAGATTCTATAACATAGCTGTTATTATTTATTAATCTTTCGTGAATGGATTTCCAAGTGGATTGGTAAGAAAAATTTAACCATAGAAATATTAAATTGAGAATTATGGATTTGACATATAATTCAACACTGGAAAACTTAATCCATCTTCTTGCCAACTTTTGACATGCCAGTCAAAGGATATTCATGGTTTATTGGAGAACCAGAGAAAATTAAGACGAGTAGAATTTAACTTCTTAAAGATTTTTTAGGAGTAACAATAAATAGCGATTGTAGATAGAAAAGTATGTTTGGTAGGATTATGATTTTATTAAAGTAAGTCCATCTTCTATTGTAAAAAAATGTTCCAATTAATAATTATTTTAGTAACAGAGTCTACTAAATTACTATAATCTACTGCTATTGAGTCTTTTAAAGTAGATTTAATTATAATTCCAAGTGAATTGTCCCAAATAAAATTCTTATAGTCTCTTAAATAATTATTAACTATTTTTATTAATAAGTAAAAATTCTGTTTTATTGGGTTTAACATTAATAGACTTAGTTAAATTTTGATTGAAGCTTCAACATCGCCACCTGTTATTAAAATGCATCTGCAAATAACTGAATTTTATACGAATAACTTTCATCAATTGAACATACTTGAAATTTGCTATTATCTCTAATACAGTTTGAGAAAGGTTCAATTGCTAGAGCAAATAATAGAGCTGACAAGGGACAACCTTGTTTTGCAATTTTAATATTGTGAAAGAGCTAGAAAGAAAAGAGCCAATTTTAATAAAAGATGATGAGTTACAAGATTTATAAAATCTAGGGAAAATTCATATTGTTTAGTGCTTTGAGCAAATAATTCCAGTTAATACAATCAAACGCCTTATTTATATCTAGACATTATTTTTTGTCCTTTTTTGTTTTTATTAGCCAGCTCTATTAAAGTATTAAGCCTAATTATCCTGAACCATTCTATGCAGTATAAAATCCGTCTGATCATCATTTATTAATCCTGGCATAATAAGGTTAATTTTTTTTCAAGAATAGGCATACATTTTTTGTAATTAACATTTAAGAGGCATTATTTGGTTTAAGATTATTAATTTGTTCATTTAACTCCTTAAAAGAGAATGACTTATCAATTTTGGATCTTTGTTCTTTGGTTAATTTAAAGCTTATATTGTCTTTCAAAAAGTCATTGGTTATGTTGTTGATTTGTAAGTCTCTCTCTTTGTTATTAATTTCTTCATAATATTTCCTAAAGTATTCCAGTATGTCTTTTAAATCAGTCAATTTTTTATTTTTATGTCCTTATTTGTAAATGATTTTTTTAATATTATTAGTATTTATTTTTTTCTGAGCTCTAACAGCCAACCTTTGTACGCTTTTTGGGTTCATCAAGCATGCTTGTAATTTTAATTTTTTCAGATTTATTGATATTATATGGTGAAGTACATCAAGGTATTTCTGATTTAGCATTTTCAACTCAGCATTTGCTGATTTGTCATAAGCTTTTAAACTGGATTTCAGTTTATCTATATTAGACTGCAAAGACATCAACTCCTTATCCCACTCTTTTTTCCATATATACCATTTTTTTAATTCTTCCATGTAGATAAGCGTTTAAAGAATCCCATAGAATTACTTGTGAAACTTCTCCATTATTATTAATTTCAATGTATTGCCCATTCCTTAAAGTATTTTAATTTTACTTTATAAGGAGGGATTCTCTGATAGTAAATCAAATTACTTGGCTTTAATGTTAATGTAAATGTAATAACAATGTGGTCAGATAAAGGACATGAAGTTATTAATACATCTTCAATTTTAGTAAATAAACTACTAGAAGTAAAAACTTTATAAGTGTTTGTCTGGGTGCCAAATCTATAAGAATAATGTGTAAAGTTAAGAGAGTTATTTAATTTAATAGCATAGGTATCTTTCAAATGTTGATAATTAATAAAATGATCTAAGTGTTTAGCTGCTGAGGATAGCTTAGGCAATCTATCAGTAGTTGTGTCTTTACTAGAAAAAATATAGTTAAAATCAATTCACTTTGTGTATATAAGGTTATAATATCCCAATATTTCTTAGCAACTTTGGCTCCAATTCCAGGTATCCAGTAAGCATTCATAAAAGTATAAGGTTTTTTGTCAATATCTACTACTGCTACTTGCTGTGAATGACTTGAGACGTATCTCACTGGACTGTATGAAAAGAGAAATGATTGAACTCTCTGAATATGTGTCCCAGGCAAGTATGCCCCCTAGCCTTGAGTAGTATTCTACCCTTGACAGGATGATGCTACAATATAAACAAAAAATAATAGACTTCAACAATTAGCTTAGGTTCTTCTGTCATTCTAAGGGGATCAAGTTCCTATCAGCTTGGGATGACCCGGTTGGTAGACCACACTGCTTTGCCAGAGATGGTCTTCACCTATCACCTCTAGACTTTCCGTTACTTGCTAAGGTACTTCCCTCCTCCATCGAGCCTTTTTGGGCAAGGTCTCAAGATCAAAAATTCTGATGTGAAACTATCACTCACAAATAAATTAAGGGTTATGCTGCTAAACAGTAAGAGTTTAAATCAGAAACTGCACTCTCTGGAAACACTCTTCTTCCTGGAGGATGTTGGCATCTGTGCAGTCAAAGAAACTTGGTTCAGGGCAGCAGAGAACACCCGTTGCAAGGCTACAATGCCTTTCACAGTGTCAGACTACAAAAAGATCATGTGAGGACCAAAGGAGGAAGAGTATCTATCTTTATTAAAGATAAATACACCTCTAAACTGGTTAGACAGGAAAACTCCATGGACTTAGTCCAAGTTGAACTAACTGTGAGTAAGACTTCAAGTCATCGTGAGCTATAGGCCTCCTTCAATGAACCAAGATACCCACCCTGCTTATTTGGATCTACTTGAGTCAATCAAATTACAACCAAACACTCTAGTTATTGGCAATTTTAACTACCCCTCCATTGACTGGGAAACTTACATGAGTACCAGCATGTTCACAGAAAAGTTCCTGAACTTTGTTAATACTAATGCTCTTGAACAAATATTATGCAATTCCACAAGGGCCTCAAATGTTCTCAACCTAGTCCTCACCAACATGAATGACAGTTGCACCACCACAAGTATAGGAACCGCACTGGTTAAATCTGATCACAAATCAGTCACATTTGAAGTAGCTATAACACCAGCTCAAAAATTTCACCAAAGCTAATTATACCCTCCTAAGGGATGGCATAAATAATTTTCAAGCTCCTGTTCTCACAGATGGCATTGACAACTATACACAAATACTCTGTACAAACATTTATACAAATGTATCAACACAGCTGTACCTAATAGGATTAAAATAAGATAAAGGAAAAACAAGCCTCCCTGGTGGACATCTAGCATTAATAAGTTATACAACAAGAAGATGTTGCTGTCTAAGAATAAAAAAGAGACATCCCAGCACTGGAAAAACACCCTCCTCTGCTTGAGCAAACAAATAAAACAACTTGTAAAATCCTCTAAGGACAACTTTGAATACAAATTAGCAATTATAGCTAAGGGTAACCATAAGTATTATTCAGCTACATCTGCAACCTAAAATGTATGTCCCAGATGTGTGCTGAACTAGCTGTGGATGGCATCACACACTGATCCTGCAAACATAGCTAACCTATTATCTGACAGGTTTTGCAAATATTTCACCCCTCCATCCCCTCCTAACATTCCACAAAGCTCCCTCTACATCTCCCCCACCTGTTGCAAGAAGCAGATCAGGTATTTTACTTATTAGATCTTATTTAATGAAACTATCTATTCTTGTGAAGAATCTGTATTCCAAGGGAGCCCCGGCAGAAAATACCAGATAGCCTTTGAACAATGCACAAGTTATGAAATGTCATAAATATAAGACATAGGTAGCAAAGAAGTTAATGGTTTGTACTTGCGTAATTGAAATGTGGATATGAAACAATATATTAGGTCAGTGACAATAATGGATCAGTTAAAAATAGTAACCTTTTAAAATATCAAGAGTCTCAATACCAAGTCTTGAAATGTGAACACTGAATAATCAGAAATCCAGTCTGACAGTGTGTAAATATTTGTGCATACAACATAACAGGTAGCATGTTGCAGAACCAGAGAAACTCATGAGGAAATTCCATTACTGTAATAAGGACTTTGTTTATCAGAAGTATTCTGCATAGCAGAAACTGTCTAATTCATTATTATTAAAGTTATATTAGTTTTTTTCAGCTTCTTTCATGACACATAAAACTAGTAATATTATTTTAAACAAACATTTTCATCACTATAAATGACATATTCCTCTGTACTGTGATGATCTGGTGCACGGGTATATTATATTCACACTGTACTTATATAAAGACTACAACTTTCACTGAACTATAATTAGGATGACCACAAGATGTCACTAAACAGTGATTTGTACCAGATGTCGTTAAGTCTGCAGATGTCTTGTTTTTCTTCTTCCCACTGCATTCTTCTTTCCTTTTCTTCTTTTCATTATTCCACTTTTTAAAAGATAATGAGCATAAAAAGTACATGGGCACATTTTAAAATTAGATTAATTTTAAATGTTCTATTTTTGTGTTTCTGCTGCTCATTTTAACATTCTAAAAGTTCACTTACTATAAATGAGGGTTAAAGTTCAAAATGCACTTCCTGCAGCACAGGCAGCGTGAACATGGAATCTAGACCATTACAAGTTGAAAAACAGCATGAGGTATGTGAAAAAAATATTCTAAAGAAAAGTAACTAACACTAGGCATAGAAAGGGATGGAAAAGAAGCAGTTACTGTAAATAACAGTCAATAGCATTGATAATTCTTTGAATAAGAGCCCAAGTAATGAACAAACACAAATGAAGTAATTATATAAATGATTTTCATACAGCCAAAACCAGTCAACACAAACAACCACATTCATCAAATAGAATAACAAAAAAAAAAAAACAGATTACTTGAAATTATGTAAAAAAAGTATATAGAAATTAAGTGGATTGGTTAAACATGTTAATATACTCTCCACATACACACTACTTTCTATATTAGAAAATAATGTTTAAGAAGATTTAAATAAAATAATAAAAAGACTTATAAGTAATAGTAATATTAACACACATACACACACACACACACACACACACACACACACACACACACACACACACACACACACACACACACACACACACACACACACACACACACACTATTTTAGATATTATCAATACACACCCCTTCCACATACACACTACAAAGTTTGAAAATAAAGTTAGAGAGAATTAAAATAAAATAATAAAGGGACTTATAAGTAATAGTAATATATATATATATATATATATATATATATATATATATATATATATATATATATATATATATATACACACATACACACACACACACACACACACACACACACTATTTCAGATACTATAGAAATGGTATTTTGATAAAGTAGAAACATTTTTTTGTTTGTTTTACCTTGTATTTGATGATGAACTGTAATAGATGACACAATTCAGTACCTGTGAGAAAACTATTTAGGAAAAATAGAAAATGAGAATAACATTACATTTTTCTTTAATTTTTTTAGTATTGTTGTCCTTTGAAGACCAGCCATTTCTTGTTGCTTGTCTCTTTAACCTGACAAGAGTCCAATCCATATTTTCTGATTGATCAAAACTTTTGTTTTTCTGAGAAAAAGTCCACTGCATCTTCTAGAGAATGAAAAGTTTTCTGACCTTCTAGTAAAATGATTATAATTCTGGCTGGAAAAATTAGTTGAGCTTTAATATTTAGCTTCTTTAAGTCTTTTATGAACGGAATACATAGGTTCATAGATTAGTACTAGAGTAACTGTCTTGTGGGCCATTTTAAGCCTAGCCAATTGCCCCATGTGAGTTTCAAACCCTGCACATTGTGTCTGCAAGGTAAACACCTTAATCATTAAACCAATTTCCCTTTCCTTTTGGTCATAGAAGATGCAACATAGTCATTGTCAAACCTGATAGTGTTGTTATTTATTTTTATCAGAAAATTAACCCAAGCAGTCTTCAATACCAGGTCTCTGTCTTGGCTGGAGAGAAATTTTACAATAATAGATTGGTGGACCAGAGGATTTTCTTTAAAGAAAAAGTCAAAAGAGATCTATGGCCTCTCTCAATACCAAAAGGGAGAGCTTCTGGTAGATTTAGAATTTAGATCATCTAACTTTTCATAAGCAAAGTAATTTGTTTTAACAGGAATTCTATGCGATTCAAACTCTCTGCCATTTTGATATCCAGGTCATTTAATGTGTCTCCTATTGTTGAGATCTGAACAGGTTGTTGTTTATGATCTCTTTTAACATTTCTGTTTGTTTCTTGGAATCTTCTTTTATATTGTCCATTTTGATCTCAAGTTTATCAAGTTTAACAGAAAGCTCCTCGATACTGCCCATTATAGACTATATATATTTTTTCACTGAGTTGTCTTGAGAGTTCACGTTTGAGTAGCTCATTCTGTCACATTAGTCAATAAAACTTCTGACAGGAAAAAAATAAAAGAAAAAAACATTGATTTTTCTTTCAAATAGTTGTCCAGGTTTGTTTAAAAACTCAAAATGTATAAGAAAATAAATTTTTGTTAAGTTTGTATAATAAAATCCTGTCAAAAAAAAGAAAATAAAGCAGAGCTAAGACTTTGTGCTGTTAACAATTTGCCATCTTGGCCAAGCCCCACCTATCATGTAATATCTTAATTCTGGAACCTGCATAATTAATTCAGCCATCAATCCTAAAAGACAAAGAATTAGTCTTCCTGGGGGATTGTGTGATGCAAAATCTTGAGAGTCTTAAAGATGAAGAAAAAGGATCCTTGATTGCAGGAGCCTGGCTATCTAGGATGTCACATCCAGATGGCATCTTATAAACTGCATTGGGGTCACCTGACTTTTTGTCAAGTTTACAGTGATTCCTAAGTGCTGGGAGAACTAGAGCAAGATCTCTTTGCCCTGAATCAGTAGACTCTAGTGGAAGCAGTAAGGAACCAGCCATCTAGATATGGGAACAGTTGGAACCCATCTCAGATAAACTACAACTGCCCTGCATTTGGTGAACATTCTAGGGGCTGTGGTGAAAGTAATAGCAGTGCACTGAATTAGAAGTGACTGGTTCAAAGCCAAAAGTGGAGAAACCTTCTGGATTGTTTCACTATATTTACTTGGTAGTAAGTATCCTTGTGGTCTGTTGACCACATCCAGTCATTCATTCTCAGAAAATGTAAGATGGACTGTACCATGACCATCCATAACTTTGTCTGCCAGACAAACTGATTTAGGTGGCTAAGGTTCAGAATGGTCCTAAGGTCATAATTTATTTGGAACCAAAAAAAAAAAGATTCTTGAAAAGACTCCAGATCCTCGCTGGTCTGGTGGGACCTCCTTGATGACTCTCCTTTCCAGTAGCTTTGCTACCTCTGTCTGTTGCTGCCACATCTCTCTGACTGGGTGAATACTGGGGATTCTCTTTTTGTTGGTTGTAGGGAAAGTGAATGGAATAACATAGCCTCTGGTGATTATCTTCTGTACCCAAGAATCTTGAGTGATAGCTAGCCAGGCATCAGAGTATAGGCATAAATCCACCCCCTGACTGACCCCAACAACAGTCCAGCAACCATTCAGGAACACTGGGAGGGTTTCTCTGTGAAGCGACCATGAAACCCCTTGATTTTGTTGACTGCTTCTGCCCCTGGAGTAATGTTCTTTCAAGTTGTTCCCCCCCGCCTCAAACGGCTCTGTAGCCAAAAATGTGCAGGGCAAAATTTTGGGATTTTCAAAACCTGAGCTTCTTTACACCCCTCTAGTTCCAGGAAAAAGTCCATTGCAGGGTGTAAAAATGTATCCCTATTGCAGACACAGTCTTGCCCTTTTGCTCACTTCTGGTAAGCATCTATTTAACCTTTGATACAAAAAGAATTGACCCATCAAAGGGGGATGTTAATGAAGGACTTCTTGAAACTTTCAGAAAAGCTTCAGAGACACATCCAAGCTTGCTGATGAATAGCAATATTGGAACATATTGATCTTGCAGTGCCATCTGCCTCATTGGAAAGCAGGTGCTTGTAAGCATTAGATATTTATTATATGGTAGATAGCTGGGATTCCACCATCTTCTTGATGTCTGCAGGCAAATTAAATAAGAGGGATTTGGAAAGTTCTTTAGTCAAATTTCTCTGGAAACAAGTCATGCGTATCAAATGGTTTGATGTGTGGAGTGCAAATATCACTGAAACATAAGACCACTTTCCAAAATGGCCAACAGTTTGGATTCCCTGTTAAGGGGATGGACAGAGGTGCTCTCCTTGGAAAGCTCCTTCTTTGTGGTTGCAGCCACCACCACCATAGCATCAACTGGGGAATGTTTGCTCCAGTGTGACCTGCTCCATGGAGACACTAGTATCTTATTTGATTTCCTAGGACTTGACTACACCACTTCAGGCTCCTTCCAAACCTGATCTCTGACCAAGTCTATGAGCTCTCCAGTGGGTGGGACCACCCAAGCAGTTGATGAGCCAGCCTCAAAAGTCTCAAGGAATATCGACTCCTCTGGGGTTGGGGCTTTGAATGACCAGCCTCCACACTTTGCTTCAGCAATTCCAGGATCTCTCTGAAGGAGATGTCTTCTTGTGGTGACATAGGGACCCTTCCCCTTCCTCAAAGTTAGTATCTTCTGTGAGTGACTCCTGGGAGGAGTTAACATGCCTCATCTTGGATGTACTTCTTCTGTGACTTTCCTCTGGGTCTGGCGTGGTCTCAGAATCTGAATGGGAACTTGACAGTGAGGGTCCTCAAGGTTAAATGAGGTTGGCTATTCCTGATGGATAGGATGTTCAGTCAAAGCATCAGAATCCAAGGGGAATCAGAATGGAGTCAGGGTGGTGTGAAGACTCTCCTCTCTAGATCTTGAGAGGGCTCTTTCAAACACTTTGAATGCAGAAGTTGAAACTGGAATCAAGGATGGCCTCCCAGGACCTGAAGACCTTAAGAAGGGAACATCCCCTGCTCTGACTTTAGTCGACTCCAATGCTGACATTGGAACTGAACTAAGGATGGGTTACTGAGGGGAAGAGACAACTTCAAAAACCTCAGTGTTGAACTTAACCCACGAGCTTTGGCTCCGACCCATCGGCTCCAAGATTCTCATCAATTCAATGTAGCCAGAATTGAAAGGGTAAGGGAAGGAGTCTCCAACAAAATTCTCTCACAGGTGTTGCTTGGCACCATGGAACCCTGGACTGAGGGTCAGACCAGGAAAAAAATACCAAAATGGGAACTGACTGAGACATTCCTGGTGATCCCCGAGGAGGGGGGTGCTGGGAGGACCCCATCTAGATATGAGTTTGAAGAGATTTCATCCTATTGATTTCAGCTTCAGAAAGACTTTTCATCAACTGAAAGGACCTGAAGGAGTTAGCCACCAAAGGTAGTCTTAAATATCGATGTCTATCCTGAGAGATGGACAAATATTGTCTAGGACTTCCTGGCTCAGGGGAGAAGTGGCAAAGAGGAGACAGAGTTCAGATCCACTGTTGTTGCTGCTGGCATGGTGCTGGATTCATCAACTTGGGATTTTTGGGTGCCGAAGCTGATGGGGGAATTGGATCAGGAGACCTCTACCTGGGTCTGTCCTTTTTTTTGTCTTTTTCCTTTTCTTTCCCTTTCTCTTTCTCCTTCTCCATACACTTTTTTTTCTCTCTCTCCCTCCCTCTAGCCTTATTCTTTTAGGTATTTGGTTTATCTGATTTCTTGGAAAAAGGAGAAGCTGAAGAAGAAGCAAGAGGGGTCCATTCTGCAGTCCACTAAAGCCCTCGCACTGAAAAAGGCACAGAACTTGCCCTTAACATTGCAATGACCATCCCTCAATCAATAAACGCACAAGTCACATGGATCTTGTGACATGGATCTTGTGCCCGGAGTCATTGCATTGCTAGGCTTATGTTTCCCTGCATTCTAAAGTTTTGGTGTGAGAAATCCATTTGCAGTAGTGAATTACATGCCAACTGTAGCAACTATCTTTTGATGATGTGAAGTGTGTGTGTGTGTGTGTGTGTGTGTGTGTGTGTGTGTGTGTGTGTGTGTGTGTGTGTGTATACGCATGTGTCTGAGCTTGTCTTGTGTACTGGTAGTGTTACAAAAAGGGTTTGTCTACGGTAATGTGCAGGATTATGGGGATACCGCATTAGTAAGGTGGTGTGGGGGTGGGCTAATGAGTGCTAACTCTGCACTTAAACTTGGCACTTGACCTCAGAAAATCCCTGTCTACAGCACTACCACTATTCAGGCAAACCATGTCTTGTAGCATTGTTGTGGTTTAGCTTTTTTTTTATTGTATTGCTAAGGTAAACTGATCATAATATTGAGTGTTTTTTGTAATTTGTTTCAGGTGATCTTTGGTTGTTTTCTGGTTAATAATTTGAGTTTTGTATTTTGATGTGTTAGTATTATGAACTGTGAATATTCTGAATGGCAATACTGTCACATGTCAGTATTTTGATATATAATGTATAAAAAAAAAAAAAAAAATATATATATATATATATATATATATATATATTGAGAGAGAGAGAGAGAGTGTTAATATAATTGACTGAACAAAATATCAATGTTTCTTATGTCAACATGTTAACATTGACAACAAACACATTAACATGCTATTGTGCATGCTCGAATGTTAAAGTTGAAAATACGTTTTTGCTTACAGGGCTGCACCCCCAACACCCCTTACTAATTTATTCCAACTACAGGATCGGAAGGTTTCTAAAAAAATGCATATTTCCCACACTAGGGATTGTCAGTCTTGCCAACCATCTATTCTTTTCACCAAGTTTTGTTGACAAAACAAGAGGTCAACATTATATGTTATAGATAGCCAGATATGTATATATACATGGATGGGTCATATTTACTTGTGTTTCACATGCTTTTTTCATAATACTTCATGTTCTCTATCTGCATAATTCTGTATAGAGTCGTACGGACAATGCGTGCTAGAATGCAGTCAGATAATGACAGCAGAGGAAGCTGGAGGGCCAGAACATGGTCTAACATTACAAATAGCAGCTACTTTAACTTCTGCACTTACAGGGTCACTATTGCTCCCTTTTTCCCTTTTATGAAACATGGGGCTTTAAAAATCACTGGTTGCTGTGTATAGCCTTCTAAGAATATTTAAATATGTGGCCAGTATAAGTAACCCCATGTAAACTATAGGAGATGATCATATGCACATTATAGAAATTCAGCAGAATACTACTGATAAATTCCAAACAGAGGTAATGACTTAATGATCTGTGATGATGCCCTGACTTAGGTAAGGGGTCTACTTCTGCCATGGCACTAAAACAACATTAAACATTTGGAGAATTAAAACCAAGAAATAATGTGAACAGAAAACAGTCTGCCTGGCACTGTAATATAAATGTAGTTATACTGAGATGCCAAGACCTTTAAAGGGACTGCTTGAGCAATGAGAAATTATGCCTTAGCTGTTTCATATGTAACACATCAACGAAAGGCCACTCACAGGTTTGGAAAGCTGTAATACAGTAAGCTCATTCAAAAATATTTTCACTACCAGAGTGGTTACTACCTCAAACAGATATTTACCAGTATGTGACAAAGTCAAGGTGAGTGCATTAAAAAAAAAAATTGGTATATATATATATATATATATATATATATATATATATATATATATATATATATATAAATATATAACATCTGCAAAATTGAAAAACTTTCTTTGGCAGCAGTCTAGTTTCGCACATCTCATTGTTTTATACAGCAGCTGCATTATCTGCACCATGGCACTACGAATCTTATACAGCATTCTGAGTGATAGATTTACATAAACAGCATTCCTTGAACAGCTACTTCTTTAAAGTGTATCTGATGGCCTGAAATCTTCTATTCCATTTCAGGTGGCAGAAAGGAAGGGGAGTAGTTGCTATTTTTCTGCTATAGCTATTATAAGCAGACTTGTATCTCCCTATAAATGGCCAGTTGTCTTTGTGGTTGTGGCGGTATGACTGCATACCTCTGTTATCAACATGTAGTCATATGCCTGTTACAGACCTTTGAGCTAGGCAGCACTGCTTTTGCCATGTAGATCTGTTAGCCAGTATTACGACAAAACAAGATCAAGTAGCTCTTCACCGGTTCTTTCAACCTTTGGATGTATTACTTGTCAATTTCTGCCACAGTAAATTGAATTACCAAACAGCACCACAACTTGTGTTATTCATCTCTGATATGCATACACTGCAATACAAGGAGACTTTTTAAAGGAAAAAGGAAAGGGTGCAATATGAGCTCATTCATTACAAATTACCATGCATGTTCCCATGTGCAACATTATTTAATGCTCTGGAGCAGTAGTGCTGATGCAAGCACTTCCCTTTTTCTGCACTACAAAGTAAAGTTCCTGCTGAACTCTGTAATTCTTTACGTCTTCCACTGGATGTTCTTTCTTTTGTTTTCATCCCCCCTCTTCCACTGACTTCAAATGAATTAGGACCCCTGTGGTGTCTATTTTGCCCATTTGCTACTCCTTATACAGGTAAAAACAGGGGCTGCAGCACACAAGTGCAGTCTCACCCTAGGATAAAGTCCTTGGCACCACTGTGAACTGACATAAACTGGAGATGCATATGTAGGTATCTATGTGCATTTCCTGCTGTAGACATTTTAAGAGGGTTCTCTTGAGTATGTTGCATTGTTGTCTTCTTGCAATAAACATCTTTACTTGGTTTCTAGAATGGAACTGTATAAACAGTAAAAAAAATAAATGAATAAATAAAAACCTCTTCCCAGACAAAAAAGTAGATGCTGGTTGCTAGTCACTTGATTCCTTTCATTTCTTTCCTGGGTGGTCCTTCAGCACTGAGGCTGCCAGCTGCACAAACGGAAGCTCTTCATGTTGGCCATTGGGGACTCAGATGTTAGACTTGTCTCATAGCATGGTAAAGGGCAACAGTATTTAGACAAGAAACTTATCTTCAACTCAGGACTGGACTTCAATAGGAGTAAAATGAAAGACAGAACAATCTATTTGTATTTTTATCAATATAGTATATTTAAGGAAGTATGTACACAACACAAACCTAGATCTCTAAAAATATATCCCTACAAATTCTATTCTGCTTTTGAACAGTCTGCTCTTCAGATACATACATTTTGTTTAATACATGTCTATCTTAAATTAATACACTCCACTGAACTGGAATAGTAAGCAAAGGAATCAGAAAACACATTTAACATCTCTAAAAACCTTTTTTTCATTTTTTGTATTATCCATATTTTCATAGGTTCAACCACATAATCGCTTTTTTGTTTGTGAATATGAGGCAGTCTCACTATTGTTATTGATAATGTTTTGTTGTAAAAACTGATTATTTTGTTAAAGTGGTATTTGTGTACCATGGTATGCAGATAAAAAGCACTTAATGTTTTAGCTGATAAAAATGCATTTAACCCCTTCTCCTTATCCCCAAAAGCTAAATGCCATGACTTAGGGAAGAGTACAGATTTAGGTATCTAAGAATGAGCTCAGATTCAAACATTACACAGTACTGAACGTATACCAAAATTAAAATGGTAGAGAAGTAGCAGGTTGTTATGGGTACTGTGTCAGTCTGCCATTTGTCCAAGACTAGTCATCTTTTCATATGTCTTTTATATATAAGAACTATTCCCCCTCCAGTGACATGGAGAGATAAAGGCCTAACTACAACCCAGGCAACCTGAGATTTATTAGCAGCTCATCTTCTTGATAGAGCAAGCCAGGGAGGTTGGGTGTGCCCATGCTTAGAGGATAGGAGAAGAGAGATCTGGGGCCAGCCAATGCCACAATCTGTTGGAGGATGGGGAGCACTCAAGATATGTCCCTTGGTGGCAGGTATTCATCTACTAAGCTGTGTCAGTGGTAGCTCTCGTGAGTAAACCACAGTGTGAACTCACATCAAGAGGAACATTATGGTTACTATGGTGATGTGGATCATATGTCCTCTGCCTAGGGGGTGTGAAATGCCTAAATAATTATATTCCATCATCGCTGGATGCCAGTGAGGACACAGACCAGCACTGCAGCTGCCTGTAAAATGGTCTTTCCTAGCCAAGTCTCATCCTCAATACCCAGGCTGGGGAATGAATATGAATGGTTGATAAACAGAGGTTTAATTGTCAGCAGGTACAGCCAAAGAAGCACAAAGAAAAAAATAAGTCTAAGGAATATTAACACCCCCTGATCAAGGAGCTAAGTACAGGACATCTGAGGCAGACTGACTTCCAGAATACACAAAGGCAGCATTTTTAACAACTGTACAGAAAGTACAAAATATAGGATGCCCAGCATGTACTGGCATAATAAATCATATCAGATCAGATTCTTGAGCTGACAGAAAGAACCGACTACTGCATCCCAGTGAAAATTGCATTTACTCAGGAGCCAAAAGGTTCTTATTCTTTTTGTCTTGTGGAGTTTGAATACCAGGCCAGCACACTGGTGGCCACACAGCTAACTGTCTTTGATATAATGAAGATCATTCATTTGATCCTTTGGAAGACTGACATTCATAGCTGGATACTTACTAAACAGTCTTTTTTTTTAATACTAGCTTTCATTATTAGAAAATATATATATACATTTCTCTTAACAGAATCTTGGATCAAAGTAAGGCAACTCTGATAACAATCAGAATATGTCCATCACCACTTAATATTATTTCGTACTAGAAATATCTGAAATAACTTTATCTGTATTAACCTTTGATTTTAGAAGCAAAGTTAGAAAAAAAGTTCAAAATGCCTTTTACACCTGATTAGACTAATTGGTTAACAGGTGCCACTACATCTAGTGACACATTTGTGTTCTAAATAAGTTACATTATATTACACAGCTGAGGGACACTAGTCCCTATTTCACCAAAAGGTGAGTATGACTTGTTTTCTACATTCAATGTAGACAGTATACAAAATGCTTCAGAGCAGTGTTTTCTTTTAAAACACTCCTCTAACACACATCATCAGTTCAGTTCCAATGAGCAGTCCAGTGATGTCAGCCACTCTGAATGTACTTTTTGATGACTACACAACCATGCCGGAACACAGGACAAGGCATGCTGGATACAGTTGTCCAGGTGTTTGTTACAGAATCAAAGGACTCCATACTTCCCAGTGCAGGGCCTTCACTGCTTACGATGCCTCCTGTTGCATAAATCTTCCCATCAAGAACAACAGCACTGGAAAAAAAAATTGGAAAGTGGAAGAAAATTGATGTATAAGAGACAGAACAACATTTTTACATATGAAGCAAGTAAGCAGTAAAATATTCTAATTTGCTGTGCACTGATCTGAATGTATTACATCGTAGCTGTTCAGTGCACAGTGAACAAATACAGCAATCTATCGTTAACATATCACAGGAATATGTCAGCTCATTGCCAAAAAAGCCTGGTGGAAAAAATAGTTTGCTTAGAGAACAACCTGTATACAGATAGCAGCAGTTCTTGACATCCAGGTTTAGAAATTGTCTCAAACCATTTAAGGACAAGTCATGGTGGTAAGGACTATGTCTATCATTGTCTCTTGTCCTTTGTTCTAAGGAAGAGTAGAAAGGTTTACATCTGTAAATGAACCATAACAAAGCCTAGTGGTAAGGCCATCAACAGAACATGCTTTCTTATGGGTGTAGAAAGTGTGTTTGGTGAATGAATGGAGATTCTCACTGTGCTGCATGTCCTGTTCTCAGCCCCTTTAAAAGTCTGACTTCTCATAAGAATGATACTCCTTGGGATAAAGTGTTTTATATCCATATTTCACTGTACAGTAACTCTGTAGCCCACCTGTTGCTGTGGAAGCGAGGCAATGTCCCTAACCCACAGGAGATAATAAGACGGATAATAGAGAAATGGAGATCGTTGAGAAAATGCTGCAAAAATGAGCAAGAAAGCACATATAACTTTGCTTAGAAAGCTACAGTTTCTGTAGGAACTTACCATAATGACAGATCTCTGAAAGACAGAAAGTGAAAAAAATGAGTAACTAAGTGCTGATTGTACTTTTTATTCCATTTCATTCTATGGTTCTGTGGCCCTTTGCATGTCTGAACTTTCAAATCACTACCCAAACTTCACTGTGCAAGGCATTTGTTGGACTCATGGATTATTCCAACTAATATCTGTCTGAAACCAGGTACCAAACAAGTTAACACAGACCTACACCAACTCATTTATTCTGAGTGAACTTGCTACAAGGGGGTAGCTTTTACTCACCAATGGACTACAGCAATGTGGATACAAAAAGGACACACAAATTGTGGTAGAATCAATTACTAGTCAATACTACAAGCTAATTATATAAATGTTGTAGAATAGCTGGATTCAGCACACAGGATGGCTGGTGGAGGGGTCAGTATATGGCAATACTGTTCAGTCTTTCTTTGAAGATCTGTTTTTAATGTGAGTTCCTCAAACAGTCGTACTATCTTGTTGTAAAGAGACTTGCCAGTAGGTACAGTTACAATCTACGTGTTCTGGGTATAATTCATATTAGCTTGTACAGTACAACCCTAGCAGACTCTGTTTGCAAACTTACTAATATGTAATGTTTAACTTAATTCTGAAATATAGTCTTTCAGACTTCTGCTTCACAAATATCCCTTATGCAAATAAGCTTTTAAGGAAAGCCTAAGACTGGAAGTTGTGTTAGCACTTGGACATTGAGCCCTTTAAGTACCCTCTAAGGGTTTGCCATATATATATATATATATATATATATATATATATATATATATATATATATATATATATATGTGTGTGTGTGTGTGTGTGTGTCTGCATAGATTTAAAAAAAAAAAAAAAAAAAAAAAAAAAAATATATATATATATATATATATATATATATATATATATATATGGGTCTTCTTCCACATTTCGAAGTTTAAAAACTTCAAATTTCTTACGGTTGAGGCCATAAGATCGAAGTTTTGAAACTTTGAACTGTTTAAATGGAAATCACTGTACAGCAAGGAAAGTATATTTACCAGTTTCCTTGCTGTAGTACGATCTTGGAGTGGGTATATTTAATTAAGAGGGGGTGTGGGGCTGCAGGGGGCTTGCCCCCAGCAAAAACATAAAAAAAAAAAAAAAAAAAAAAGGATTTTTTTGTTTTTATTTTTTTTTTTTTATTTACATTTTGAAGTTTCAAAACTTTGATCTTATGGTCTCGGCCATAAGAAATTCAAAGTTTTGAAACTTCAAAATTTAGAAGTAGACCTATATGTATCTGTGTGGTGTGTGTGTGTGTGTGTGTGTGTGTGTGTGTGTGTGTGTGTGTGTGTGTGTGTTCATTCCTCTCAACTGTACAGATTTTCGCAGAATGTCCACATTTTGGAACTCATATTTTTGGTCCATTTTTCATAAAAATGTGGTTTCCTGGCAAATTAATGGTACATAACTAAAGACTTGAAGTTAGAAAATAATGACAGTTGAGTTTTAGACTTCGTATCCTCCACGAATTGCATGCTAATTCAAAACCTGTTATTCTGTCAACTTTCTAAGTTTCTTCATAGGTTCATAGGTAAGTACTAGGCTATCTGCCTATGGGCATTTATAAGCCTAGCCACAGTTTGATGGCTTTCACCTCCCCATTAGATTAGTAACCTGGGCCTCTGTCAACAGGGCTCCTGAAGTGATCCCAGGGTAGAACTTACAATTACCCATCCACTCATCAAGATTTCTCTTGAAGAGGGTCAGAGAGGAGCTCTGTTGAATATGGATTGGGATTCTATTCCAGAGTGAGGGGAGTTGCTGGGACGGAATCTATCCCTCCAGCATGTCCTGTTTATTGTTGTACATAGGTTCAAGTCGCTAGAACGAGTGGTTCTGAGGGATCTCGTTTTTTTGAGGTGAAGCATGTCCATTAGTTCAGGGTTTGACATGGCCCTATAGGTCAGGCACAGGTCACCTCTGAGCAGACGGTAAGCGACTGAGAAGAGCTGGAGCTTTTTTAGTTGTGCTTCATAGGGTAATTGTTTAAGGCCCTTAATCCTCTTAGTGAGGTACTTCTGTGGTCTTTCTAGTTGTTGCAGATGTCTAGTGAGGTACATCCCAAATGGGGCATTGTACTCTATTATGGGCCTAATGAGTGAGGAGTAAAGGGGCACAATCACATCCTTGGATCTGGATGAGAAACCCTTTGTGATCAGGTGTGCCACATAGAAGGATTTTCTGACCATTTTGGCTATGTGGTTATCAAAGGAGAGCATGCTATCTACTTGGATACCCAGGTCCCTAATTACTTCTTCTGTACTTAGTGGATTCCCATCTATGTGGTGGTTTGTAGGTACTTTGTTTTTCCCAAATGGGATTACTATGCATTTTGTGGCATTTAGCTTGAGGCCGTGACTTTGACACCAGGTGTTTGTCTCTGCGAGACCCTTTTGCAGGATGTCTGTGTCAGCTGGAGAGTCAATTATTGCACCCAATTTACAGTCATTTGCGAACTTGGTTAGCCACAGTCCTTCCGCCTTTGCCTGTACTTTGGAGAAATATATACCGAACAGGAGGGTTCCCAGGACTGAGCCCTGTGGGACTCTGCTTGTGACTGGTTTAGAGTCAGACATTGCACTTGCCACTCTTACCATGTGGGCTCTGTCTGAGAGCCAGTTGGCAACCCATCTCGTGACATGGGGGTTGATATTTAAGCTGGTGAGTTTGTCTATGATTCTTGAGTGTGGGATGGTGTCAAACGCCTTAGTGAGGTCCAGATATGCTGTGTGGACCACCTTCCCTTCATCTATGGCCTTGGTGACTGTTTTAAAGAAGTCGACCAAGTTCAGGAGGCAAGATCTGCCTTTAACAAAGCCGAACTGGGTAGGGTCCAGTGTCTGGAGGTTCCCAATGTCCCTGTTAATGAGCTCCATGATAATGCGTTCCATGGCTTTGCAGACCAAGCTAGTCAAGCTTATAGGGTGACAGTTCTCAGGGTCAGTTGTAGCACCACCTTTGTGGAGTGGTACGACTGTTGCTGTATGCCATTCTTTGGGTACATAGCCTGTAGAGAGGCTGAGTTTGAATAGTGATTTGAGATGGGGGGTTAGTTCATTTTGAAGCTCGTGTAAGACACAACCTGGGATAGCATCTGGTCCCATTGATGCTGTGTTTTTGGCATTTGCAAGGGCTGTCTTTACCTGTTTGTCTGAGATATCTGGAGCACCACATTCTTCTGGGATGGGTGCTAGCCCCTTTGGTGGAGGGGGCGGGGTGAAGTTTGCACTGAACTTGTCAGCCAGGATGTTGGCAATGTCGGTTGGTTCAGTGTATTTATGGCCATTATGCACTAGCTCGGAGCATATCTGAGAGTTTGCCCCTAGACTCTTGACATAGTTAAAGAAGACCTTGTGGTTATCCTTAGAGTCATTGGCTATTTTTCTTTCGAAATTGACCTTGGATGATTTAATGAGGGAGCGCAGTTTTTTACTGATGTTAATCAGAGATGCCTTTTTGTTTTGGGATTTTGTTCTACCTTGCAGGAGTTTCCTCCTTCTGTTGTAAAGTTTATTTATGGCTGGGGTCCACCAGACTGGCTTCCTCTTTTTTGAGGAGTTGGTCTTGGTTTTACTTGTGATGGCTCGGTCCATGCATTCTTGAAGGTGTTCATAGAATGCACTTGTAAAGGATTCTGCCGATGGGTCATCATTTTTCATTTGATTGGGAGCTTTGAAACTTCCCACCTTGGTCTTGAGGAGTGTGAAGTTGGCTTTAGAGAAGTTTTTTACCTTGATTTCCTTGACTGGGGGGGGGGGGGGTCGGAATGTGGATGTCCAGTGTGATTAGTTTGTGATCTGATCTTACCAATGATGAGTTTACCTCAGGTGTGGAACATAGGTTCCCCATGTTGTTGATGACCAGGTCCAGTATGTTAAGAACCAAATGGCACACAAGGTGGACTCAAGTGCACGGATCAGAAAAAACTGTAGAAATCTCACAAAAACGATCCAGCACAACGGAGAAAAAGTGCTTAAAACAATTTTATTGTGGCATACATAAATCTGCAAACCGGTTTCGGCTATATATTCAGCCTTCCTCAGTGCAAAATAAAGGTATAGAAAGCACATCCTGGTATCTCCTTATATATCAAAAATTTAAAGGTGTATGCATATACAAAAAGTGAATATATATATATATATATATATTTTTATTCTCAAGCATATCAAAAACTTCAAGATCCATGTGAAACAAATATTAAATAAAATTAAGAAATTAAAATAAGAAATGAAAATATTGATAATAACAAAATAAATCCTTAACAGAGAAATCCCAAAGAGCCATTGAGACATGCTCAAAAGCTGGCTACAAATGACTAACATATTTCATTTAACCCAGGTTTGAATACAGCTCCTAACCTGGTAATCCATGAGGATTCGATATTATTTAATCTGTCATGCCAGCCTGCTTTTATATTTCTATGCATATCAATCTTATCAATGATGGTGAATTTGAATTGTGCACTTTTGTGAATCATGGTATGTTTGTACAAAGCATTTGTGATTTTATGGGTTCTGATAGCACTAAGATGTTCACTTATATGATGTCTAAATGGTCTGGAAGTGTGGCCCACATAAAAGGATGAACACGTACACGTTGCCAAATAAATCAACCAGTCAGTACTGCAATTAGCAAAAATTTTTATCTGGTATACCTTTGGAGTATTGCAACTGGTAAATTCTTTGGTCTTCATAATATGTCGGCATGCACAAGTGCTTAAACTAAAAGGCTTAGAATGAGTTACACCAAGCAGTAATAAATACACTTGAGTACTTTTAAGATGACGCAAAAGCAAAATAAAGTAGGAAGAAGCACAAATACAGTAAAAGCAGATAAAAGAAGAACATTTTTTTTTTGAGTGAGCAAATGAGATGGGCTCAGGAGGAGTATCCAAGTGCAAATTTACAAGAGGGGCATGCAGTTTCAAAGCAACCAAGATTAACATCAAAACAAAAACAGGGTGGGTGAGGACCTACTGAAAAAACAGAGTCACAACTTCCAGCTAGATATTGCTCAATGCAACACAAATTAATTTAAATTGTGTATTATTTGAAAAAAGTGCAGATAAAGAATTAATTAACTTCACTTATATGTTCAGTTGATTGCATACAGGTCTTAGCTGGCCAAAGCTCACAGTTTAAGCAGAAAATAATTCAAACTGTACCACATATATATGGCAGAAACTGAATAACAATGAAGTGAACTACCCCCACTTATCACTGGGTATGCAGGTTTTTTAACAAGCCTTAACTGAAAAAACAGAGTCACAACTTCCAGCTAGATATTGCTCAATGCAACACAAACAAATTAATTTAAATCATGTATCATTTGAAAAAAGTGCAGATAAAGATTTACTTAACTTCACTTATACATTCAGTTGATTGCATGCAGGTCTTAGCTGGCCAAAGCTCACAGTTTAAGCAGAAAATAATTCAAACTGTACCACTTATATAAGGCAGAAACTGAATAACAATGAAGTGAACTACCCCCACTTATCACTGGCTATGCAGGTTTTTTAACAAGCCTTAACTGAAAAACAGATTGCTTTGTAAGAGCAATATTTAAAAATAGTTACTGTTTTTGGGTCTTTGTCCCACTTTTATTTATGGCTTTGTCCAGATTTCTTGCTTTGATAGTTTGAGAGGTATGAGTGTGTGTGTGTGTGTACACACACACACACACACACACACACACACACACATAACTATATATATATATATATATATATATATATATATATATATATATATATATATATATATATTTACTATTCTACTAAATGAAGTAAAATGTTTACTAAATATGATCAACAGACCCAAATATTGACATCATTGACAACAAAACATCAGCAATATAAATGTCGACACCTTACTACACATGCATCAGCAATAACCGTGATGCATGCAAAAGTAAAAGGCAAAAATAAAGGCAAAAAATCAGAGCCCCTGCACACCTCACGCCCTCTGCTAATTATATATACTAACGACGAGACCATACACTACCTGGGAAAGAGCATATTCCCCAAACCATAGAACTGTGTGATCTCACACACCTGTCAACCACCTTCTTAGCTAAAGAAAGATATTGACTAATAGCCAATTCAGTCATATCTGGTACCCCCTTTATATATATTTAGAATGTTATGCATTTCTCCAGTTATTTAGAAGGATCTCTTCTGAGACAGATAGGCTGTCCCTTCCTCTCACCAAAAACAAATTATTTTGCAGTTGAAGTGATGCTAAATAGAACACAATTTGTTTGTGAATATTTAGAGTATGCAACTGATTCTGTCCACAATTATGGATGTTACACTCTGGATTGCTGTTGGTTTGGCATTAATGTAGTGACAGAATGATCTGTCAACTAACATAGGTGTCTGGCTATTCAAGCAGGCTGGCACTGCTGAACCAAACATTTTAACTATTCTCCCGCTGTGACTGTGACTTTGTCAAGCTGGATTCTAATTACATGCACGTGTGCCCCTCAGTTATGTGTTGACTGGAGTTTTGTAATCTTGTATTGGTCAACCTTGGAAAGCAAGCTTTTGTCAGTGCCAAATGTTGAGTACATTTGTGTGGGCTACAACAGTATAGCAGGAGAAAGAGATAAGAGGTACTGTACACCATGGTAATGTCCTGAGGAGTCAGGATTCTACTTTCATTGTTTTAGTATCTGTACAAGCATTATGAACTGCAAATGTAACGTCAGTACATTCTACTATCTGTTGTAAAATATCATATTCTTTGAAGCTATGTTTTACACATTATACTGGCTGTCAAAATTCTGTAAAATTGCTGGATTTTTTTTTGTTAAAAAACTTGCCTGGGTCAGGAATCACTGGGCCAGGTTCCATAAGACTCTCTCCCAGTGTATAAGTGACTTATTCTGATGTAAGCCTCCTCTGATTCCAGAAGTCTTGCCCTCAGTGTAAGTGACTTAATCTGGTGTAAGGTTTATGTATAAAGTAGACTTATAAAGGCCCTGGTGATAAATAGCTTAGTATATATCTATGAACCTACTATACATATAAATTGCTCAATTCCTACTTTCTATTAAACCCCACTTCTCCTCCTGAACATTATTCTGAATGTACTGTTCCCACAAACTCCGTTTATTTATATGTAATTTGCTTCTTCCCTTTTCTAAAGATCCGACCTCTATTTCTTTTTATCCCCCTTAAAATATTCAGTATTTCAGTTACAGTGGGTTTAGCTTTTAATTCCTATTTTCTAGTAATCAGTTTTTGGCAACCAAACCCATTAAACCTAATAAGGCTTTACTATCCATAGGCAATTCAGATCATGTGCTCCAGCTCAAAAGAAAAATGTTCTTAATTACAGCCATTTACTATACCTCTCAACCTCTTACTACAAGAAATCTGGACAAAGCCTAAAATGATGCTGAGACAAATGCCCCAAAATAGGTTGTTGTTTTTCTTTTGGCTTTTCTCAGTTAGGGGTCGCCACAGCGGAACTTCAGTCTGCTAATGATTGGCAGTAGATTTTTACGATGCTGAGGTGCCAGCTCAACGTCCAACCTTCAACAAAGGCATGCCCATTCACGCATGTCTTTCAAATGTTACTCGACCGCGGGGAGGATATGCAGACTCCACACAGAAGGCGCTCCAGCCGAGAAGCGAACGGGAGAACCTCTTGCTGTGAGGCGACAATGCTACCACTGCACCACCGGATTTTAAATATTGCTCTTATAGACCTAGGACGTTGATAGAATAACAGTATTTGTCTTAGCATGCATTTTCTGAAAGAAATTAATTCTGAAATGCAAATGTATGACATTATTTAGTTATTTCAGTCCTCAGTGATTTGCCAGAAAAACACACATTTTATGAGGAATAGGCCAAAAATATGAGGCAAAAATCTGGACAGTTGAGAGGTATGCAGCATTTACTACCCTGACATTTCTGACAGAGTACTCTGAAGGGATTTTTTTTTAAATCTGCCAACTCATTGCACTCCTAAAAAGAAAGATGTTAGTAGTTACCTCTCTCTTTTCGATTACCCCTCCAGCATTTGCTATCTACCAAGGAAAAAATTCTCTGAAGACTGCTTGGAGTATAAAAATACCTATGACAACAGAAACAAAAATTCTAAACCTTCTGAACTTTGTTGCATCTTAGAAGTCATACAAATGTCCTCCCATTGTTGCTTTCTAAATAGGATTTACATTATTTTTTGACCTCTTCTTACTGATTCTTATAGTTATCACACAATATTTTATACACCCTACTAATTATTCCTTTTTTAACAGCAGCTTCTGTTTTAGACTCGACTAAAAAGTCTACCAGGGCTGGTCTTTCACTTAGAACTCCCATCCCTTTCTCTTTGCCTATACTCTGATTTCAATCCTGATAGAGAAGGCAGTCTCTAACCTGCAGTCCAAGCATCTGCTTGGGCTCATTTCGCTGTACTATCTTTCCCTCTCTAGTTTTTTGCTCCCAATACCTTGGTTCCCATGCCAATTTTCTCCAGTAAATATTAGCCCCTCTTGCCTATTTTTGTACTCCTACTTTCATCATCCCTTTTGGCAAAATCTCTTTCGCTTAAAGAGCGAAAATGCCGGACCTTGAACTTATTATTATGGGGGGTTGTGCCCCCCCCACTAAATGTATATTCCAACTCCGTGATCACACTACAGTGAGGAAAGGGCAAATATTGCAATCTTCGCTGTACTGATATCTCAAAAAAAGCACTTCAAGGTCCGGCATTTCTACTCTTTAGAGCGATCACAATTTCCTTTCGATGGTCTGATATAGACCCAAGTCGTGCATCTTGACAGATATTCTGTGTTATTCATATTGCTAAGTATACAATTAAGAATATGCTTTTATATTTCTGTAAATGAATTAATAAACATACATTCATAGAGGAATTTCTATGCTGGCTCCGGTTCTTAGAGGACATTTTCTGCAAATTTATGACTATAATATTCTGTAAGGTTGTTGTTATTCTCTTTAAGGATCTGAATCCAAGATCCTATTTTCTCCTTATTTCTCAAATTTCCTCCCATTTCATCATCATCCCTTTCTGCTCTGATTTATAGCTTCTGCTTGTAGCTGTAAAGTATTCATTCAAAGTCAGGTAGTTCTTAACTCATTCAAGTCTATAATACCTTTTTTTGTATATTTCCAGTTCATATTTCTTGCTCCTTATAGCATCCATACCTTTTCTGGGTCTGGCTTCTTTAACTAAGCAACTTATCGGCTAATAATAGGCAATATTAGAAAGTACAAAGCAGTATTAACAAAGTCACACTAAGATTGTTAATCTAGGATTTGCTGCAATACTAAAATAAATCACTGTCACTTATTATTCATATTTTCATCATTATGTTTATATTTTCTTAACTGAGAGCCCTACATGTTATTGAAGGGTATGGCATGATATGTCATGATGTGAAGCAGGAAAATTCATTATCAATGTCCATTTATATCACACTATACCTGAGATATTGCTAGTTGTTTGTTAGTAGTTATGAAAATAAACAATATTTACTCATATTCTAAATACTTCAAAATTACTTCAAAAACCAAGGGACTTACAAACTGTTCCATGACAACAGGTGAAACTTTAGATATTGTTGAAGAAAGCTAACTTTGATATTTGCACTGTAAGTTGTAGGGTCTATATCAGAACATCGAATGATTAAAATCGTGAATGCTTAAAGAGCGAAAATGCCGGACCTTGAACTTATTATTATGGGGGGTTGTGCCCCCCCCACTAAATGTATATTCCAACTCCGTGATCACACTACAGTGAGGAAAGGGCAAATATTCCAATCTTCGCTGTACTGATATGTCAAAAAAAGCACTTCAAGGTCCGGCATTTCTACTCTTTAGAGCGATCACAATTTCCTTTCGATGGTCTGATATAGACCCAAGTCGTGCATCTTGACAGATATTCTGTGTTATTCATATTGCTAAGTATACAATTAAGAATATGCTTTTATATTTCTGTAAATGAATTAATAAACATGCATTCATAGAGGAATTTCTCATTCTTATGGGAAAGCATATGTCTGGTTAACAAACATGTTCTAACAATATCTGTCTAGATTGTACAGTTTCCAAGATATGAGAATTTGTGAAAGTTTAGCAAAAATATAATTTGGAGTTTGCGTGCCTTAAAATATATTATATTATTTACAGAAAGACTATAAACACACTGACTATTATCACTCTACTTCTTACTGGTAACACTGCTAGCTGTGCAACTTTTATAATTTTACTGTTCACAAAATATTTCCATTTATCTGTCTTATGCGTTTTAAGTTTATTTTTCAGAAAATGCTCTGCAATGCACACTACATGTAGGCTGCTAGAGGTGTGAAATTCCACATCACATAGGTGTTAATGATTTAACCATTTTGCTGTATGGGGAGGATCAAGTTATTTTACTTAACTCTTGCCTTCTTTCCCTTCCAAAAAACTTCCTCCATCCATCCATCCATCCATCCATCCATCCATCCATCCATCCATCCATCCATCCATCCATCCATCTTCAACCAATTTTCCCATTTTGCACATAGGGTCAGGGTGTCACTTCAGCAGTGACAATCATCTCAAGCCAAGGTTTACACCGCCAGCTGGCTAGCCCTACAGTGGTAGTTCATTCCTTTCACTCACTCACTCACTCACTCACTCACTCACTCACTCACTCACTCACTCACTCACTCACTCACTCACTCACTCACTCACTCACTCACTCACTCACAGGCACACACACACAGTCACCTACAGCCAATTTAGAATGTCCAATCCACCTATTGCATGTCTTTGGAAAGTGGGAGGAAATTGGAGCACCTGGAGGAAACCCACGTGACCACAGGGAGGACATGCAGACTCAGCACAGAAGGCACCCCAGACAAGAATCAAACCAGAGAACCTCTTGCTGTGAGGTGACAATGCTAACCGCTACACTACTGCAGCCACCCTTCATCTCTTTATTAATTATTGTGCACAGCTTCTCTTTTGGTTGGTAAAATATGCTTGACCTACATATAGCAGAATTTCACTACTTGTATCTTACCATCCATATCTATAATACAGAGCTTATAGTTTCTCAGTTTCTGTATTACTTGTTTAGTCTCTTCTCACATATCCTTAGCTGCTATAAGAGAATCTTTTTTTACTTTACACACTTAAATACTTCATCTTATTATGTCCCATTAATATGGGTATTGTTAAACCAAATCATGTACATAGTTTATCATTATAGACTTTGTTTTATTTTCATTCATTTTATATTCCAAAAAGACTTGAAACTGTTCAAAATATTCCACAATACTGAAATGTCCTTTTGGATGTATCAATTACAAAATAATATCATTTGCAAATTAAGCCAACTTTTCTTGATTACCAGTTATACCCCTGAATTTGTGAGTCCCTTATTTTCTTTGCCAGTGGCTCTATATATAAAGCAAACAAAAAAGGGAGAAGAGGACACCCCTGCCTTGCCTCACTCTTCAAACACAGCTGTTCTGAGAGGCACTCTCTCACCTTAACTCTTATCTTTCACACATTATATATCAATTTAATTAACACTATTATTCTACTACTATTATCTAGGTTGAGTCTATCAAATGTTTTCTCTGTGTCAAGACCCACCAACAATAAAGGTGTTTTCTGATATTTTATTTCCCTCTGGATCTTTGTTTTATTAATGTTGTTAAATGTTGCCTCCCCTTCACAAAACCACAATGATTCATATATATTAATTTTGGCAACGCCTTTGCCATTCTCTTAGATAGTACAGCCATAAACACTTTATAATCATGATTTAAAATTGAAATGAGTTCATCTGAAGCTGGGTCCAAATGGTCTTCATTGTATTTGTGTAATATAACCACCACAGCCTTTTTCTCCAAGATGTTGATGCCCCCCATTTTAAAATACTGTTATCTTTTTTCTCCTCTTAGCACCCAGACTTCACAGGAAGTAGATTGATTCTGTATCACAATTTTTATATCATGTCTTCCTCTCTTAACCATTAATTGTTGAGCTTGTCTTCCCCTAACCTTAGCATAATTAAATCTTCTATAAATATTTCCATTTGTGCCTTTTCTTATTTTCCATATCCCTCTAATTTACACTAATTTTCATAACATTTCTGAAGTATCTCTAATACCTCTATAGGATCTCTGATTATTTTTCTTGTCATAAACTCCCTAAGTTTTGCAAGAACCTTTTCTATTTTCTTTTGTGTAAGTTGTTGCACTTTTGTGCTCTGGAGATATTAACAAAAATAGGTGCTTAACAGTAACCTCCCTAAACTCATGCATATTATCCAAATAATCTATTATTTTCCATTTGCCTCTCTGCAGTTGTTCCTCTTCTTGTTCTGTTAGACTTATCTTATTCTGCAAGTTTTAATCTTTGTCAGCCCCTCTAAATAAGTCCTATTATTTATTTCCCATATCTCTTTCTCTGTTATGTCTACCCTATTTTAAACTCTATTTTCATTTGATACGAATCTCTATCCTTTCTGAAGAAGTTGGTATCTTCCCGATTAACTTTTGAATAATTTCCACTACCCATTCCTTAGATGTCTATCTTTGTAAGAAGTAGGACAGTACTAGTGTCTCATTTTTTATATCACTCTGCATATTTCTCTTAATTTTTAATAGTGCATGATCTAAAGTTGTTTTTTAGATGTGTATCAAAGCTTTTAATTATATGCACATGTTCCTGTGAAATACACATTCTATCTAGTCTAGTCCAGTTATTGTACTTTGAGGAATAATATATAATATATATGATTTACTACTACTGAACTCACACCTCCCACACTAAATATTCTGTCTGATTTTCTACTACTGAATTCAATCTTCCACACCAAATATTCTCATATATTTCTTCAAAAGTCTGCCCTCTTTTGTTATAGTCCCCTTCTAGGTCCTCCTGTTACATCCTCGCTATTACAAATCAAGTTACAGTCCCCATGCATAAAACATATTCCCTGCTGAAAACTGATTATTTCTCTATAATTGTTTAACCTCCATAATAGCCATTTTTAGGGGAATATAAACATACCATTGTAATCATTCTCCCTTGATAACAGCCTTTTACTACCACAAATCTCCAGTTATTGTCCTTTTCCTCTTTTATCACCATGGGAGCACATCTAGCAATCAGTATTATTACTTCCCTTTTCCTTTGTCCCTGATATTGGGCTGAATGTTCATTCTGAAATCCTTGCTTTGTCAAATTCACATGCTCATTTCTATTCAATTGTGTCTCTTGCAATATTGCTATTTGCCCCCTACATTTTTAATATCAAACAATACTCTTTACTTTTTTATTATACCTGTAAGACCATTTATATTCCATGATAACATGAACATAAAGTCATTTTGACTGAAGCTATTATTGCCACCTGTTATACATGACAGTTCTTTTGAATGTATATTTCCAGTATTTGGCTTACATACCCACACTAATGCTTGGCAGGCTGATCTTTGAGCAGTTGCTTCTAGTCATCTCCATTTGAACCTATGTTACGTTATTAATGACTTTTTGCTTCAATAAAAACACGCAAACAAAAACCTATATAAATTTTCAACCACCCATCTTCTTTTAACTTAGAACAAACATGCTGAACTATGTAAATTTTCAACAAATGAAGTTTACCCCTCCGGATAGGAGCAATGTCCCAAAATCGTCGTCTGAACCCACAGACATTGCATAATCTAAAATTATGATTATCCATGCTAAGTGTATTAAACTACTTCTTAGTCACTTCCACAGTTTCAAACTTTTTCACTGAACTACTTGCCACTGTATCTTTAAGTATTACATTTTTCTTTGCAAAGAATGCTCAGAGGTCTCAAGATTAATTACTTGCTATTATAAACTTAGAAAATTGCTAGAAAACATTATACTTTAGCATACATTTTCTGAACGATATGAAGTCTAAAACTCAAACGTATTGTGTGACTTCAGTCCTCAATGACTTGCCAGAAAAACTAAATTTTTATTAGGAACAGACCAAAAAAAAAATGAGGCAAAAATCTGGGCAATCTGCAAAAATCTGGACAGTTGAAAGGTATGATTAAAGTTTCTTCTGTTTTTCCCAGCTTTTTGTAATTCTAATTGATATATGCATTCAGTGTTTCATTTATTTTACACATCCCTGAGTACATTCGATTTATGTTTCCCTCTAAATTATGGGAAGCCATCTCACATACCAAAATTGAAATGTGAACTGCTTTTTGCTGAACAGCGGCAGGATTCTTCCCAGCCAAAGTTTTCTCTTCACTTTTTCTGGATGATTTTCCTTCAAGTTCTCCAAATTTCTTCCAACACACACTGCTTTCTCCAAATATGTCTTTTACTGGCATCAAGGCATTATAATTAGTAGCAAGTACTGAACATTACCCTGACTGATTAGTTTCACTGACCCTTTTTCTCAGTTTCTATATGCACACTGGGAGAGCTGAAATCAAGCAGTTGCTCAGTATGCAACCATTTTGGAAGTCCATTATTTTCCTAATTCTTCACATTGTCCCTCTCACAGCATAAGAACCATCTGTGTTTACTATTCAACCATGCAGCTATCTATTTCCACATTTTGGTCCTATCTCCCACCCCTCTTGCTTTGATATAAGACCCTTGTGTGGGATTCAGTGTAAAGCCTTAATAAAATATAAGTACATTATATCCACTTTTAGTCCCTAACTTCACATGTAAGCCAGTCATAAATCTGGATCAGGTTTGACTGACAGCTACTTCTGCCATAAACCCATATTGACTTTTGTCCTGGAGACTGTTGTGCAATATACATTCTACTATTCCTTCCCAGAAGATTCTCTCCATGTCTTTTCTGCCAGTTTTTCTGCTCTACTCATTCAAGGTCAATACGACTACTGTACCACCCCCCCCCCCCCCCAAGGCACTCTGGCACTGCTGCACTAGCTACTGAGCTGCTGAAAACAAAGCATGTCAATAGAATGGCCAGATTTCTGAGGACTCACTGAGGCAGTCCCGTCTAGTCCTTGCACCTGTCTAATCCTCCCTAACTTCAACCAGTTCCTTATGAACCTCCTCTCTCTCTGTCCTACTCTCTATCCACTGTTCTCCCTATTCTGCCTCCCTTAACTATGAAATCCTCCTTGCTTTTATTTGTGAAAACTGATGCAAGGTATTCATTTGGTCATTGGCATTTTTACATTTTCTGTGATTTCCGTCCCATCTTTGGCTGGTTTGGTCAGTTCTGTCCCTTCCTCCCTTCCTTCTTTCTCTAAGTACCTAAAAACAGCCTTTGCTTCCCTTACCATCTTTGTTACTTTTTTTCCATTGTCTTATACTGATCTTCCTCTACCTCCTGAACCCTCTTTTCCATCATCTTTAGGCTATACATTTTGCCTTAATTGCTAGTCTTACATTTCTGTGTAACCACATTAGCCTTCTTCTTTTTTTTTTTTCCTGGATGTTTTTTGCTCTTTGTTTACTGACTATCAAGTCTCTGTCCAATGGACATGGCCCCTTCATTCCCTTAACTGAATATTTCACCCACTAGCTGTCTTGGGGGCATCATTCAGGCAGCCACAAGGATACTTTAATCCCTTGTCAGCATCCTGGCAATGCAGGCATCTGTGATGGTGTAACTTTGCACCTAGGAGGGGAATGTGATCTGTATTACCACTGGGCCCACAAAGCCTTCCCCCATGTGAGTGAATTCTTCTGCACATCTTCATTGACGGCTACCACCATCTGGTGGCTTGGCAAGCTTAATACTTGCACATTTGCACCACCTTCCTTCCTACTAGGTATTTGGCAGTGTGCAGACAGCACCATCCTGACCAGGAAGAGCATGGCCATCTTCCCCTGCTCACTCCTGCAGACACCCAAGCTGCTAATCAAACTAGGGTCATCTAGGCCATAGTCAGGGATTTATACTTCTATGTCACAGCAAATACCTGGCTTTCCTTCTTATGTATTTAACTTCTCTCCCACATCCATGTCCATAGTCCCGAGTACTTGATCTATCACAATACCTGGTTTAACATCACTACACTAGTGAACAACACTCTAAATGTCAATCAATAATTTGTAACTCCAGGGTTTGTGCAAGAAAGCCGAAGACTGCACTATCTTGGTATTTCTCTTTTCCCCAAGATGATGACATTTTGGAGTGGCCTGATCACTGCTGGCTAATGGCGCATTAATCTGGACATCTATAACACCTTCTGCATCAGTTAGAACTACATCCAGAATTTAATTCTTCATAGTGCAATCCTTTACCAGCTATCTGAACCACTTTTGTCCAAGACCTCACTCAGCTCCTGTTCCTTCTCTACCACAGGAGGTTGCTAAGCTAATGGCCCTAGAGGCTTTTTAACAAATCATTCATGCCCCAGTTTTTGTCAGTTAGCAATGCCCAAATGACTTGAATGGTTTTGCTATATGTCTGTGCCTTAGGGCATCCACAAGCTTCCCCTGTCTGTACCTTGGAGCTTGAAATATCTCACGCTCTCCCTTCTAGATTCAGATTACTTATGGTTATTATTCTCTTTCGCTTCCTACTCCACTTCTTTATTCTCTCCTACAGTGCCTTATCCTCTTCCCTTGTTCTGTCTGATGGACAATACACAGTATCCGTCACCACAGCTCCCTTCCTTTAGCTTAGCTGTTCTGATACTTAACTTAGAGTCTAACTCTGGCCATACTGCAGGTCTACTACTTGCAGCATTAAGGCTACAGGCAACAACACTGTCTGCCTCTTGGATTTATACCAAATGCATTATATTACCACTAAGCTTTACACAATGCCAGAAAAAAAAGAAGTCGCAGTTGCAAATATGGGATCTGTTGTTGACTCTGCAGTTAAGCATCCTTTTAAAACACTAGAAACATACATATTTTGGCTGACATTAAATACACTTTTCCTAATGGAATCATTTCTTTCTTCTCCAAGGCCTATCTTTCTGAGACGTTACACTATAAACTTCTTTTTCATTTCCAAAGTTCAGAGTATGACATTGTACAAATCACTGAGCTTCCAGTATAGCATATTCTCATGAAATGGAAAATCTTCAGCAAAGCACACCATTAGGACATATCCAATGTTTGTAAAGTATATCCCGAATGAACAAAATCAGTTCAGAGTATTGATTCTTTAGTCCATTTGGTTATTGGATGAATCAACCAGCCAGTCTTAACAGATGCATTCAGCAATTAAATTACTGAGGCTATCATACAGTAGATAAACAAATCCCAGACAGGTAGATGGTGCGATTGCAAATTATATCAGACTGATGGCAGCATCATGGTCTAAATGCATTAAGTCATCAACGAAGGACATTTCTAATGCTGATTTAATTTCTCCAAGTGTTTTGGGTTTGTAATGCCATGACAAGAAGGGATCCCATTCCTAAGCCAGGGTACAATTATTGTTCATGACATGAGTACTATTTCAGAATTTGAGATTAGCTAAGAGAGCTCTTCTCGGCGGCCACAGTATGCCCAGAATTGGCTCCTTCTGCAGTCCATATGGGTTACACGAACTGGTAGCAAATTTGACCATGACTATAAATTCATTTTTATTAATCCTGTTGCTCCTACTAATATTTGAACTATTTGGGTATCTTTCTTCCATATAGCTTTCATTTCTGCATGTAAATCCTGGTACTTCATGACTTTGTCTGTCTGTCTGTCTCTCTCTCTGTAAGTAAAAAAGTGCTATGAGGTGCACTCCATGTGCGTTCAATGAAAATGGGAAAGTTTAAACAAGCAGTTTGCCAAACATAGCATCGGTAAAGACGACGTCCATCGCTCTTTTATTTGTGGGGAATTTGGCACTGTTTTTAATATCCATGGTTTATCCCTGCACCTCATGAATGTGACGCCAGGCATGAGACAGGCTTACTTACCTCGTAAAGGTGATTATTTGATGCCAGGCACGAGACAGGCTTACTTACCTGGTAAAGGTGATTATGTGATACTAGGCATGACATAGGCTTACTTACCTGGTAAAGGTGATTATGTGATGCCAGGCACGAGACAGGCTTACTTACCTGGTAAAGGTGATTATGTGATACTAGGCATGAGATAGGCTTACTTATCTGGTAAAGGTGATTATGTGATACTAGGCATGAGATAGGCTTACTTACTTGGTAAAGGTGATTATGTGATGCCAGGCACGAGACAGGCTTACTTACCTGGTAAAGGTGATTATGTGATACTAGGCATGAGATAGGCTTACTTATCTGGTAAAGGTGATTATGTGATACTAGGCATGAGATAGGCTTACTTACTTGGTAAAGGTGATTATGTGATGCCAGGCACGAGACAGGCTTACTTACCTGGTAAAGGTGATTATGTGATACTAGGCATGAGATAGGCTTACTTATCTGGTAAAGGTGATTATGTGATACTAGGCATGAGATAGGCTTACTTACTTGGTAAAGGTGATTATGTGATGCCAGGCACGAGACAGGCTTACTTACCTGGTAAAGGTGATTATGTGATACTAGGCATGAGATAGGCTTACTTATCTGGTAAAGGTGATTATGTGATACTAGGCATGAGATAGGCTTACTTACTTGGTAAAGGTGATTATGTGATGCCAGGCACGAGACAGGCTTACTTATCTGGTAAAGGTGACTATGTGATACTAGGCACGAGACAGGCTTACTTACTTGGTAAAGGTGATTATGTGATACTAGGCATGAGACAGGCTTACTTATCTGGTAAAGGTGACTATGTGATACTAGGCACGAGACAGGCTTACTTACTTGGTAAAGGTGATTATGTGATACTAGGCATGAGACAGGCTTACTTATCTGGTAAAGGTGATTATGTGATACTAGGCATGAGATAGGCTTACTTACTTGGTAAAGGTGATTATGTGATGCCAGGCACGAGACAGGCTTACTTATCTGGTAAAGGTGATTATACCTATACCAATTTAGTTTAAGCTCCCGCCCTGACAAGGGATACTTGTTAGACAAAGCCAAACAGTGCTCATATCAACATCTTACCTCTTTTGAGCATTTCTATATGCATGGAGGGCTTCCTTGCTTTCTTAAGTTTAAGAAACGTTTTAGGAATGCTTACAGAAAATGAATATTTACATTCTGTTGTATATTATTACAGGTTTAGGCTCCAATTATGATTACCCTTTAATTTTGCTGTACTCAAACACTGTTTCTGAATTAGATGTCAGTACATTACAGTTGCTACATTCCTTTACGGGAGAGTTGTTTGCCCCTATTACTGCTGCTTTTCTATGAGGTACTTTATTTTTTCTAAGATTGTCTGTGTATAGAGCTGTGACCAGAAAATGAAATACCATAGCATGTTCATAGGACGGCAGTTTTAGATGTTTGTGAGTATGTACATTGCAGCGACTAGTCCGTTAACCCAAATTTCACTCATAGTTAGTCCTTCATGCGATGTGGAGCTGCTTAACAAATTTTTCTTAGGGGAATGAAAGTTTATGTTAAATTACTTTTACAGTCTTCCTCATTGCATTGTACCACAACCAAATCTATCATTTTCTTACTACCCTCTGCATCAGACTAAATAAATTAGTCTCTAGCCTAACTTCTTTAATTAACATTTTTTTTCTATTTACAGTTTGTTTTACTTATTCATTTTTATCACCCCATTTAGTCATTTTCTGGGGACAATCAATATATGTCATAATACAAATAAGTCTGAACATTATGTGGGTTTAATCATAGGTTCTTCCCTATTTGTAATTTTTTAATCTGTTTTGAAAATTAGTTCTTTGGAGTGCTCAAAGAAATAAGTAAATTTATATTCAGGTGGTTTAATGGAAATTAAACAAGGGCATTAAATAACAATATAATCAAGGTATAGTCCAACCAACAGATAAAAAAAGACATCTGCCTGAACTGTGCTTTTCTTGTGTCACTAGACAAATAAATAAATTAAAACTTATGATACAGGGTGCATAATTTGAAATGTAACACAATCTGTTTAACATTTAATGATATATTTGCATGATGTGCATTTTTCTGTCCCAGCCTGAGAAAATTAAATTAATATTTGTTGAAACCAAGCACTTGCATATGAAATGAGGTCAGTATGATAAGAAATACATCACATGCAGCTTTCCATGTTTAGGAAATTAAATGACAAAAGAAGATGCATCAAAAAATGCAAATGTAATTAGAAATTAATACCTGCAAAATTGTCTTGAGTGATTCATGTTTGGGCCTGCTTTAATATTCCCCTTTTCTGGATCATAAATAGTTGTGGCTCTGGCGTAGGCCCCTCCAAGAATAAATATGAATCCATTGAGAGTGACTGCAGGAGCATATTTGTTATCTGCAGATAGAAAACAAAATCAGTATTATTAGCTTTAGTGTCATTTTTTAATATAGTTCCATTGCTGCTCTTGGTATCAGGTTATTAACTGTTCACATATTCTGCCAAAACATTTCTTTTTCTGTACTACACTGCAAAGTATTTCATATTATCAGCAGCTTCCATAAGTTTTGGTACACTTACAGTTCTTAGACAATATCAGCTGCACTTAGGCTGAATTTTTTTTAATTAAAAGACCATGCCAATCAACAAGGAGTATCTGCTCATGTGCTGCTGTACACAAGAATGTTTACATTTAAATACTCAGTAAAATGCACATACTTTATATTATATTCATCCATCTCTCTCTCTCTCTCTCTCTCTCTCTGTTTCTCTCTTTGCTTCTCTCTATAAAATATAATGTATGATTACAATGCTTTATGCTGAAGTGCATAAACTTCAACACACAAATGACTAATGCCAGACTTCAAAACATAAAGGATCCAAAACAAAAAAATTGAAAAGTTAAGCTAAAAGTTGAGTTAAATGCTTTAATAACCTTTCAGCTTTCTTGGTTGTGGACTTCCAGTTCTCCCTATAATATTAATTTCCTTGCTTGATTGACACTTCACACTTAAAACTTTTGCCGTTCCCATTGAAAACAAAGGTATCAAACTCACAAATAATTATTTCCTCACCTGATTTCAGTAAATGAGTTCTGATAAAGTCTTGATTGACAGGGGACCAATAAGCTTAACTAATAAACTGGTGTCTTGTGTGAGGTGACCTCTACAACTTTTTTCTTGTTTCATGTTTTTATGATGCTGTGTGGGCTACACTGTTTTGGAAGCTGTTTATTTTATTTATTTATTTTATTTATATAACATTTGTTTAAAGGGAATATCAGACTTGGACAGAACCCATTTTCAGTGGAGGACCAGAGAGAAATGCTCCAGATGCATATCTTTGGAATGTGAGAGGAAACTGGAGCACCCAGAGGGGACCCACGCAAATGTGGGGAGTGCATGAAGACTCCACACAGAAGGCACCTCAGCTGAGAATCAAACCAGAGATCCTCTTGCTGTGAGGTGACAATGCTAATCGCTGTACCACTGTACCACCCAAATAAAGTTTAATAAGGTTACGCATGCAAAAAAAAAGTGAAAATGGGTAAAATAATACTTCTTCCAAAAGATAAAATAAGTGCAACCATACTAGTGAACAAAAAAAGTTTGATTTCTCAAGTGTCAGTTGCCTGATGCTGATAGAAATACCTCCATAAAAAATCATTGTCAATGAGATGTACTGGCAGGGATTTCCTTTTTGGGGTAATTTTCCCTTCTTTGAGTTGCTCTGACTGTGGAGTTGGTATATATGGATATTTATATATTTGAGGTGTGGGACTTACTCCACACATGGGGAATGCAAGGGAATTGTCCTTTTTGGAAAACACTTAAATGTGTTTTTTCAGTAGTTGTTTTAGAGGTTTAGAGTTCAGGGATTCTGATACTCAGAAGTTTGAGCTTTGAGAGCTAATCGTGGAAGCCCAGCAAATTATAAGCATTTTCATTACAAACTAGAGATATAACAGTTCTTCCAAAAGTACTGGCTAATAAACTAGACATAAAATTACCTAAACTGATCAAAAAAGAACAGTTTGGATTTATACACAACAAGCACAGATAACTGGTGGTCTGTAGCTAGGTTTTAAGCTGGAAAAGGGGAACTAAAACATACTCGTGCAGACATTACTTTATTTGACATTAGAAAAGCTTTTGGTGCATTCAAATGGAAATTTATGTTTGAAGTTCTTAAAAATACAAGCACTGGTGACAATTTCCCATCTTGGTTAAAAGCAATGTACAAGGTCTAACAGAATTAGTAATGATGGGACAGACAGCATAAACATTTGGAAGTTGACAAGGCTGTCCATTGTCACCTGCATTATGTACACTTGTTTTTGAAGAGCTTACTTTAAAATTCAGGAAAATAAGGAGACATAGCTTTACAGAAAGGAAAAGCAAAGATTATTTGTTGACAATTTTACACTGATGGCCAAAAAGTAGACAAGAGTCCTAGAAAGAGTGTTAAAATATTCCAGCATTTTGACAGTGTTCAGAATTAAACTGCAAAACATACTTCTCAGCTGTCCAGATTTTTGCAGATTGTCCAGATTTCTGTCTAGTATTTTTGGTCTGTTTCTCATAAAATGTGGTTTTCTGGCAAATCACTGGCAAATCATTGCAGACTGACATCATAAAATAATGGCAGACATTTAAGTTTAAGACTTCATATCCTTCAGAAAATTCATGCTAATGCAAAACCTGTTATTCTATCAACTTTCTAAGTTTGTAAGATTAATATTTAAAATGTGTGCCTATTTTGGGGCCTTTGTCACCCCATTATTTGTGGCTTTGTCCAGATTTCTTGTTCTAACAAGTTGAGAGGTATGCTGCAAAAATAAAATAGTAGTTGCTAGAGTAGGGAGAGACAGAGGTCTGGGTAACTGCAGTGAGACACAAGATGCATATGATCCAGTTTATTTAGGTTAATAATAGTAAAATCCTGCCTGGGATTCATTAACAATCATGTAGATGGAGTGCTATGCCTACACAATATATGTGTGTTAGTGTGATGAGCATCAGCACTAATGGAATATGCATGCTGATCATCACTCCTACACATTTGCAAGCATCTTCTCATGGCTAGCAATAGAGTTCTTGGCCATGGAAAGGTGCTTGCAAGCACAAGCATAGAATGTAAACAAAATGGCTTGCACATTGGCAATGCTCACATAACGAGCAAGTGCTGTAGCCCAGAGATGTCAACAGCAAGTACAAGGAAAGAACACAGAAGGAGGGGAAGTGAAATAGGGGAATTGTGCACAAATTGTATTACATCTCATAATTAATTAATGTTGAATGGGAAATGTTTAAAGTGCACTTGTATACTGTAGCCTCATGTGACAACATGTATAAGACGCATTTCTAACATTAACCATGAAATACTGATGTAATTATAACTAATGTCGATGACAATCCCGCAGTTATGACATAAACAAAAACAGACATGGTAATAAAGGATATGATAAGGACATAAAACTGCAGTATAACAAAGGGGATTGAAAATGTGATGTACATGTTAATTAAATGCTGACTTGAAATAGTTAGCAAGGACAGAAGATACATTATATGAGATGTATATATGGGAATGCATGCAAACAAGCTGACACCACTGCTGTGTTCTCCACCTCAACATGTATACACAAGAACAAAAGAACCTTACAGCTGTAATGTCAGGTACATCAGAAATAGACATGTTTTTGCAAAAAAATGACAGTAGCACCAATAGGAAAGGGGTTCATCACCTATGAGCATGTAATAGACAAGCAAGGGTCTATATTAAATTACCAAAGAGATATTACAGCGAATGCCTCTTCGTCGACATTAAAAGAGCGAACCATGAATTACGCGAACGGACGAATCAGCAATTTTTATTCCTAGGGAAAAAAAAATCACTGATCCGGCCAGAAATGACATATCACTAAAAATAACTCAATAACTAAATATACCAAACTCTGAGATCGCACTACAGTGGAGAAAGGGGCAAATTTACGTTGATGGCCAAGCAATTTTTTTCCCTAGGAAGAAATCGCTGATTCGGCCTTTTGTGTAATTTGTGGTTCACTTTTTTCGTGTCAGGGAAGAGGCATTCGCTGCAATGCCTCTTCAATAATATGATATAGACCCGACAAGCAAGTGTTAAATGCTAAATGTTCATCTAATAACACACAACATACATAAGTGATATATGACAAGACAGATTGGATTACATGTCAGGAGTCCAGTTTTTCTATTGGTGATTTGCAAACATCTCTGACATCATACTACTGGACATGCCCACATGGAATTACAATGAACAGTAACATAACAATAATTCAACAACAGCAACACGATAGAAAGTGTTCTAACAGAGGATCAAGACAATCTCATTTTCTGGTGGTCTGGCAGCATGCCATACAGTTAGACATGTTTATTGAATCCCTCATTTGCCATTAAGCCATGTAGTTTGATGAAATCAATTGCAGTAATAAAGACTACTCCAGATGAAGACATGCAAAACAAAGCATAATTATTTTGGGAATAGGTAATGCAGATGAGCATTGAATGACATAAGAAACATCTGTATCATGTCATTTTCGAACACAGACAAAAACAGATATCAGAGAGATGCATAACAATATAGGTCACCACAGAAATACACATCTTCGTCATGTCAAGAAGAATGTGCTGGAAGGGCTCACAGCACTTTCCTATCATATAAGGTGTATAGCTGACCTACATTGTAGGACAAAGTGTGAAAAAGGTAGCCCACTGAGTGTGCCATAACTATTGCCTGTGTGTAAGCCAGTATTGTCTGACACATTTGTCTGACAGACAGATGTTACCAGATTCAAACCCCTACCTATTATACAAGGCTCTGTCCAGAACTCTGTATTGACTGCATGTGCCACATCAGACAGATTTGGAGGCTGTCACAAATAATTGAACTGAATGTGTGCATTAAGACAGGCATTACAAATATAATATGAACATCTGGATTTAGTCAGACCGCTGGAAAGGAGTAATAAATGTTACTGTGCACACAACGATATCAATGCTTCTTTGACAAGGAAGATGTTTGCATCGTGTAAGACACACACACTGTCCCAGAACTTAACCACAGTCTATCTGTGTAGGTATGCTATACAAGCCAGTACTTAATACACATGCTATAGGAGCATTCACAACTTGACATGCCACGTATGCACAGACTATTTTCCTTATCACCTGTTTTAGGTTACTTAATGTTCTTCAAATGAAAGTACTAGGCATACAACCTACTGAAAGAAAAGGAGAAAGTATGGAAAAAGAACAGTGAAAAAATAAATGAGTCCCTTTTGTTGAATGATATTTCACTGCCATGCAATCACAATCTGTGATGATATATCATGGTCCAGAATAAAAATGGATAACAATACCCTGCGGGATGCACTGTCGGAGATGCTGGGTGGGCAGATTGGTGTGATGAGGGAGATGACTTTTCTGAGTTATTATACAGAATTGAAATTGCCTAGACATGGTAAAGGCCTTGCTGTGTCTAATTATGGTGGCTGCCAAAAAAGCAATTACTAGAAAATGGAAATCAAAATCTAAACCAACTAGATTAGAAGTGAATAAAGTAATAGAGATAAAACAAGTGGAATTGAGATCTTTACAAAAGGATGGGAGAAAACTACATAGGAAAAAAATGGGAATTGTGGGAACAATACATATGTGGGGAAATGAGGTTTAAAAGAAGGCAGGACATAAATGAGCTATGTAATGTTTGTTTGAAAATGATTGGGTAGATTATAAGTGATGTATAATGTTTGCAACTAACTCGGAGTGTGTCAGTATGGTTTGTGATGTAAAGTGCTTGCAACTAGGATTGTGTCGGTGTGGTTCATTTTCATTTATATAAATGTATGACTGCTTATGTCATAAGTGATAGTTTAAAATAAAGATGTTTCTTTAAAAAAAGGGTCAGGAATTGAATCATATAAGTAATGTTGCTTAGGTTATATAATATACATGTGAAGTATAACATTCGTTAAATATTAATTTAATACAATTTGATTACTTTTGTATAAAAGTCAATTTATTTACTTATTGTATTTATTTGTTTATCATTTGTTAACTGGGTAAGTCTGACTGGGCAGTTACAAAAGGGCAATACAGACAAAAGCAATAACATAAAATGAGAAACATATATGTTTTAACATTCATTATAAAGGTACATTTAGCAATCTTAAAATAACATGTAAATGATGTAGTTGTAAGGTAAGAAATAGGAGGAAAGGAAAAGCAAGGGCTAGTAAGTAGGCAATGCTTACTTACAGTGTGGAGTCAAGTAAGGGAGAAATAGTGGGGAAAGGGCAAGATAAGAGGATGAAGAGACATAGGTGAGAGATATCTGATACAGTGCATAGAGATTAGGAAAGAGATACACTGTTACTGAATAGGATGTAGAAACATGCAACCAGGAGAGACTGAGGTGCAGGAAAAGGAGACAGAGCCTTGGTACGAGAAGAATGGCTGGGGCAGAATTGACTCCAGTAGGGTCTTTACAGGGGTTGGTCCAGGAGTTGAGTAGAATTTGCTTATGTCACAAGTGATGATTCAATAAAGGTATTTACACAATGGATAACAATAAATAGATACAATTGCTGTTTATGCAATATCAGTACATTCATATAGTGTTGCCCCCTTCAGGAATTGATCAGCAAGCTGTGTGACTCTACTGACTAATGACATGTGGATAAATGACAAGCACCACGGTGGAAGTCAACACTATTGTGACACTCCACCTATTCTAACTTATTACATCAGATGGATGCGTGGTAAACAATCTCTGAGATAAAAGGGGTGGTGGAGGCTTCTCCCACTGTAAATGGACACATTATAACTGTGGTGGATGCTATTCATGCATTACAGTATAAGACAACAATACTAACAGGCACTGAATGTGGCTGTTGAACACATGATCATTTGACAAAAGAAAATACACGATAATCATACATGATGAAAATACCACAGGTGAAGTGTCACTACAGTTGTGAGCTTTGTCAGTATATGAAGGGATTACATTGTCGGTATGTGAAGGCATTACATCATCTTATTGCTACAAGGGATATATATGTGCCTGTAATCTCTGTACTAAGTCAACAACATACAGCATGTCATCTAATTCCATTTTGCCAGAGGAAAACACTTCATACATATGTAAGGAAAATGTAATCACACGTCATCATTACTCTGAATGAAACATAGCTATGTAAGAAATTATCATAACTTTTTGTAAAAGGGATCAACATCTATATGTGTACAAAGCAAATGTGTTTGACAACAATTATACGGAACAAAATTAATATTAATACAAATGGTAATGCTGAAGAAACAGCCAGGCTTTCAGGAGTGGCCAGAGTTATCGCCAAATAAATATGTGCAAATACTCTCAAAACTTAAATATTTTATAAAAAGGACCAGCCACAATGAAAAGTTAAATATAGTTAATAATAAATAATAAAATAATATGAAAATTCTAAATATCTCTTTACCGTAAACATCAGAGTATTAAAAAAGTATTAAAAATAACACCGATGGAAAGCTTCACACAGTTATAGAAAAACAGTATTTAGCTAGTCTCACTATCTATTCCTGATTGACTAAAATAGTTACTGTTCTTACTTACTGAATAGAGCAAGGCAACATGGTTGAGTGATCCTTGTTGTCAGGTCCAAGACAGAATACAGAATGCTGGTGAGATTTCAGTCTCCTCTAATATTAAAACATTATTTCTGTACAGAATGACATCACGTACATCTGGTCATCTGACTCTGTTTCCCATGCTAGACTAGAAGCTGCTAGGATTTTGCACCTACATGTCAAGAATACACACACAAGGGCATTGCTCAGATGTGGTGCAGCTGCTGGAAGTCATAAAACCACAAAACCATTCCACTATTCCTACAGGAGCTACAACCTAGTCTCTAGCACAGATATTGAGTCTCTGGATCCATTCAAAACTGTGGGATAACATCTTTATGGCTTAACCCATAAAGTAATTTAATTTCAGATATATATTAAAGTCATGTGGATTAACCTCTTCCCTTCCAGTATATGCTGCTACAATGTATACAGTTAATTCAGTTACAATAATACATGTACATTTCCTTCCAGCAGGGCACACTGTTGATATATTTTAATACAAGGAAACCTCAAAAATACATTTTCAGCATAAGCATATGTACAAATCAGTTTGATATACAAATGACATATAATTATTTACAAATTTCCAGCTAACTGTGCTGGCATAAGCTATACATTCACTGCCCTACTTCCCCCGGCATGGCTGGCAGCACCTCCTATTGTCACATCTCTCCCCCCTTTGAAGACTCAAGCTAGTTTTTCAAGTGCCCTTGAGAAACATTGCTTGAGAGGAATGAGCCTCTCTGGTAATACATTACCCCATATCCTGTCTTGAGAGCCCATCTGGATTGGCATTGCTAACCACACTACTGTGCTGCACTGTCATATCATATGCCTGCAACCCAAGGCTCCACCTTAGTAACCTGACATTTTGCTGGTTGGCTTGCTTTAGCCACAGATCCTCCTCAGACTTCTCCTGCCTCTTACTGCAAATACTTAGCACCAGGGCCTCTATATCATGGTAAGGTTTTATCATGTTAACATGGTACAATTTGTGCCCCTGCCTCCTGCCTAGCAGTTCTACCATGTAGTCAAAATCACTGAACTTACCACTTTGAAGGGTCCCTCCCAAGCTGCCTGCAGCTTATTGGGTCTGACAGGAATGAGAACCATCATCTGCTGCCCCACAGCATGCTCTGTGGCTTGAGCATTCTTGTCATACCAAACCTTTTTCTGCTGTTGGGCTCTGGCCAAGTTCTCCTGGGTCAAGCCCATGAGTTCCCTGAGCATTGTCCTAAGGATTAGGACATATGCCACAACAGACTCCTTGTGGGATTCACACTCACTCTCCCATGCATCACAAATCAAATCTAAAGGTCTCCTCACCCTATGCCTATACAGCAACTCAAAGGGTGAAAAACCTGTGGATTCCTGGGGTACCTCCCTGTAAGCAAACAGTAGATGGGGCAAACATTTTCCCACTCTCTCTGAAACTGGTCTGCAAATGCCAGTAGCATGGTCTTTAGTATAGAGTTTAACCTCTCCATAAGATCATTAGTCTGGGGATGGTAGAGGGTGGTCTTTAGGTGCTTCACCCCACAGTGCTTCCACAGACAAGCCAGCAGGTCTGACATGAAATCAGCACCTCTGTCAGTCAGTATTTCTCTCAGGAAACCCATTTTGCTGAAAATCTCTAACAAAGCATTTGCCACCCTCTCTGTCTCAATAGAGGACAGAGGCACTGCCTCAGGGTATCTAGTAGCATAATCTACCATTGGGATATACTTCTTCTCTGTGGAGCTTGGGGTACTCAGAGGCCCCACAATATCCACAGCTTCCCTCTGAAATGTCCACTCAATCACAGGCAAAGGCTTCAAATAAGCTTTGACCTTGTCTCCTGCCTTGCCTACTTTTTGGCACTGCTCAGAGGTCCTGCAGTACCCTGTTACATCCCTTGCAATGCCAATAAAAGTTCTGTATAATACATCCCTTAGTATGCTTTATGCCCATATGACCTACAAAAGTAATGTCATGGGCTATGGCTAGAAGTAGGCTCTAGGCACCACCAACTGTTGTATTACCTCACCCTGTAGCCCTCCTTCAGGGGTCAACTCTCTCTACAGTAACCCTTTGTTTCAGTATATAGAATCCCAGTTTCCTTGAGAACCAGGTGCCTCCTTAGCTACCTCCCTCAAGCCTTAGTGTAGGGTCTGAGAGCTGAGCAACTACTTTTGTTACTCTTTTCAGCTCCCTTTCCACAGGAAGTCTGGTATCCTCTGACAGTGGTGCCTCACTGTCAACTTGGGTACTACCACTCACCTCTGCCCTTGCAGTTACTCTGTCCAAGGGAACATAAGTACCTACCAACAGCTGTGGCTCAGCTTTAGGCTCACTGCTACAGGGTAGCTCCCTCCCTGAAATAGCCACCTCACCAGTTCTGGCCTCATGTATGAGGTCTGTCTTTGTCTCCCCAGGGTATCAGACCCAAATGCCTGTCTCCAAGCCTGACAGCATGTAAATGCATGCACACAAGGTATTGCATTATCAGAATCATTCCCTATTAAGACATCTGCAGGGAGATCCTCAAACACACCTACTTGCTTGCTTCCATTTCCATCATCCCAGTAAAGGTGAACCCTGGCCAAAGACATTTGGAATGGGATCCCTCCTAAAGCTCTGACTGGAGTGGACTGCCCAAGCAAGAACTGTTCCTCTTTAATCACTTCAGGCTTTACAATGGTTATGTCAAAGGCTGTGTCGCTCTTAGCAGTGGCCTGCTTTCCATCCACTAAGATAGGATATAACCTCCTGTGATAGTTTGGTACCCCTGTTGTCTACAGACAACTTACCACTGGCATACTCTTATTCCCACTTGCTGGCTCTCCCACCTTTTGTTCCTTACTTGCCTCTGTGGACATCTATATGCTACATGGCTCCACTGATTACATTTAAAACATTTAACCCTTGATCCTGGCTGTGTACCTGAACTAGCGGCTTCCCCTGTTACTGGGGGACTCTGATGGGGTGGTTTAGGCTGCCCACCATGGATTCCGTTATATCCATGTGCAGCACTGGATATCCCTTTCCTGTGCAGTAGATCCCCTTTCTTCCCCAGGTCATCTGCAAAGTTATATTCTCTGTCTGCCTACCAGATTCTCATGTCCTCAGGTAAAGTGCTAAGGGCTTGTTCCCTCACCCAAAGGTTTGCCAGCCCTTCAAAAGTGGTGACCTGACACCCCCTCACCCACCTATGAAAATAAGTGCTTAACTCAGCAATATAATCATACACACTTTCATCTGCCATGTGTCTATGCTCACAAAACTTTTTTCTCTAAACTTCAAGTGTTATGTTAAATCATTTAAGTAAACAACATTTGACTTTGTCATAATGTAAACAATGAATATCACACAATTTTGAAACAGCAGTTACAGCTTTACCATGGAGTAAGGGGGTCAAGAACTGTACCAGAGCTCTTGGTCAACATTATACTGTTTACATACTCTATCAGATATATGAATAAAACTATCAAAATTATCACCCTCTGTAAATTGTGAAAGAAATTTACTGACCTTTATTGCTTCTGGGGTTCGGTTCCTCCCTTCCCCATTACCTCCATGATCCTGGCAAAGAGTCAGCATCTCCCTCTCATGTTGACGCTGCTTCACATCTTCTTCAGCCTTCAAACGCCACAGTCTCTCATTTTCTTCAGCTTCCAAATGCTGCAGTCTCTCTGCTGATTCTAATTCCATACGCTTGGTCTCCAGGTCAAGTCTCTTTAACTCCAGATGGATTTTTAAGTCCTCTGATAGAAGGGTGAACTGTCCTGTTTCTGAGGGCTGCAAATTCCCATCATCAGACTGGTTATCCTCCTGGTTGCTGGTCTGAGCTGTGACTAAGGCTGAAATCATTCCCTCTTTAGTCCGGTTGGCATACACCAGTCCTTTGCCTACTCATACCTTGGCCTTTGTCAGCTTGCCATAATCCTATGCTGACATTTTTGCCTACTCTCCCTGACTAAACTAAACTAACAAAAGATAAATAAAAATTGTTGTGATATGAAACTCTGAATGTTCACTGTGTGGCTGCTGAAAGCAGATGCATTCCTTAGCAGCCACATTTGCACTACTTGCATCACATAGCAGTAGAGATGTACAGCACAGCATTGCACTTTGCCACGTGTGATGCTCAGTGTATTGACATAGGTTTCAATATTCAAGAAGGGAAAGTTTAATGGAATGACTTTTAATATTTGCAGTTTGGAAGCAAAAAGATGAATTGTGACATATTGTGATGCCGGGGCTTACACAATGTTAAAATACTATTATGCCATCTGGGAATTGAAGCCATAGTATAAAGCATGCAAAAATTGAAACTTACTTTATTAACTGATATTGCCACAGAAGACCACCTTTCCAGTATGGAAATTACACATATAATAATTTCAGAATGAAAGATACACTTCAGAGAGGCCTGTATGTGTCTGGTTTTAATTATTTCTGGGAATGCATTCCTATGTAAAAGTCATTATTTCTGTTTGTAGATATATTTCAAATGGATGCAGTTGAATGTGCTGATCAGTTCAGGTTAGTGTATGTTACATATATACTTCAAAATAAATAACTGTTTTAAACACATAGTTGGGATATCTGATGCGTCATGATGACTAAAATTACTCTGCCCATAAAACATACGTGAATGAATTTTATATTAAATAGCATTGTGTTAACGTCTAGGAAATTGGACACACATTAGTCTGAGGTTATACATGAAACATTACATATAGATGCTAAATAGACAAGTTTAATTATGCAAGGATTACTGATAAATTGCTTGCAAGAAACAGGTTCAACAATATCATTTTTTTTAGTATTACAGTCAATTACAGTCAAAATGTTGTGAGAAATGGGCTTCTTACGCCCTTTGTAAAAAGTAACCTGTAAATGGATATGAACCCTTAATTAACTGAATTTTTTATCTCAAGTCATTGCACATATACTTTGTGCCACAGCAATACTTCCTTGATAGGTGGAATTTCTCCTCTCAGTACTTTCCAGATTGCTAGGGAAAGAGAACCATTGCCAAGCTTGCTTGGGGTACTTAAGGTAGACTAAGCTATTTTTTTTTTTACTTTTTCCTTAGGTAGTGAACTGTGTTTGTGTGGTGCCAAGTGGACAGCAAATATAACATAATATGACAAAAAACAAAAAAAAAGTACATATTATTAATACATGCAATGTGATCTCTTAATTGAATTCCAACAATGCTTCATGTGACTTGTTTCTCTTAATTCACTTCAGTTACACCTTGTACTACAGAATTTGACATTCGTCAAGTGCATTCTCTGAAGTAATTACTATCCATGTTGTGGAGGACCGTGCAACGATGCCAAGCATATTTGCTCTATATAAGGCAACTTAAACAACATTTTTAACTGTTTTCCTTAGGCAGTGGACTGTCTTTATGTGCTGCTGAGCAGACAGCAAATGGAAAAGACATTAGGAAATAAACATGTAATAGAGAACAAAGCAGAAAGTGAATGAAATGCAATGAATGTGTATATGTAGCAATACCCAGGCCAAGAAGTCCTTTCAAGGGAAACATTCATCCTTCTCACATCTCCTTGCAACATCAGAAATGTACTTGTAGTTAATGACAGAGAAAAGATTACATGTTGTTAGCAACAGTGACAACAGCTGATTTTTAAGCAACAACATAATTGTATCACAAAATGTGATGAAACGCATTCACACAGCGCTCTGTAACATTATAAAGTAAGTGGATTTGCACTATGCATCACATGTCCTTTATCTCTAAGGTCACTGCAGTTACACCTTGTGGTACAGACAAAGTTACCTGTCAGGTGTATTTTCTTCTCTGAGTACTATCCAGACTGCTGATGGCCATGCAATGCCACCAGGTTAGTTGTACAATATACGGCAGCCAGAAGCAAATTTTTCACTTTTTTCTTAAGTCGTGCAAGTGAATTTCATGCTTCCAAGTGGCACACAAATGCAGAAGGCAGCATTTATCAGAAGCATTCAAACCACTTTTTGGGAATAACATCTTGAAGGCACATGAGATAAATCACACTGTATTTGTAACTGAGCACAGCTAGTACTACATTACAATGATACATTCAGCTGTCTCACATCTCATTGCCACATCAGTACTATCATGCATGTGTTACGATATTAGGACTTTAGCTAATAATTCCATGGGAATGGAGAAGGGCACAGTGAACAGCAGAAATGCTTTTATTGTTCAAACCATACAGATAATATTTACATAATTTCAAATAACTTATCTGTCAGTTTTAGTCAATATTGACATTATTTAAATTTCCCATATCAATACATTCATACAAAAATGATTGGAATTTACTGTCAAACTCCTGTTTTGATGAACATTGTTTTTTTTAAGTGGAATTTTGAGATAGGGTTTCGGGGTGGGATATGATTTTGTGTTTGTTGGAGATCTTAGGTTCATAGGTTCATATCTGTTTACTAGGTTAATGACCACAAGAGCCTGTTTAAGTCTAGCTATGCATCTCTGATCTCTGACAAGATCTGGTACCCTTGATAAGTGTAAGCAGGGGCTTGAGAGATGAAACCTTTACAAGAAGGTGCTTAGGAGATGAGCCATTTACAGGCTGCCTGTGACGATTACAGACATACATAGGTGTTAAACCAGGGATAAATTTCCTGTTCCCCATCCAACTGTCCAAGTTACACTTAAATTGGTTTGGGCAGGAACTCTGCTTTACGTAGATGGAGCGCATGCTCCAGAGAAGGGATATTTTTTTGGATACATACCTATGTCTCCTGCAGGTCCTATTTATATCACAGACAAGGTTTGAGTCTTTAGAACTGGTAATTCTGGTGCTGTTTGTTTTGCAGATATGCAGGAGGTCCTTCAAAGTGGGCTCTGACAGTCCTTGTATGCTAGGCATAGATCTTCTCTCAACAGCCTTTAGGAGACAGAATACAGGGATAGAGCCTTGAGGTTGTCTACACAGGACATGGTACTTATGACCTTTATTCTTTTAGTAAGAAACCTCTGCACACATTCTAATTGTTGGATATGCCTGGTTATGTATACACCAAAGGGGACACTGTACTCAATGATATGTCTGATGAATGCCAAATATAGTGGGACAATGACTTCCTTGGACCTAGATGCCATACTTTTGTTTATAAGTTGCTCAACATAGAATGATTTCCTCACTAATGTAGATATGTGATAGTCAAGGCTAGATTACTGTATGTGTCTGTCCCCAAGTCCCTGATTATTGGGTCAGCTCTTAGGGGTGTGTTGTCAATATGACAGTTACCAGGGGTGGATGACTTCCCAAAGGATACTATTATGCATTTCTTGGCATTTATTTCAAGTCCATGGTTCTGGCACCAGTTATTTGTCTGTGTCAGCCCTTCCTGGAAAATAATTGAGCCAGTGGGTGATTCAATGATAGCTCCTAATTTGCAGTCATCTGTACTTTTAGTCAGCCAGAGGCCACTGACATTGGCCTTGTCTTCAGAGGAGTAAATGCCAAAAAGGAGCAGTCCCAGGACCGATCCCTGAGGGACTCTGTTTGTAACTAGCCTCTTTACAGAGGTGGACTAACCAGTTCTAACTTCCTAGGTCCTGTCTGTGACCCAGCTGGCTATCCACCAGGTGACATACGGGTTTGTACCTAACGTCTTAAGTTTGTCAACAATGCCTGAGTGGGGTATTGTGTCAAATGCCTTGGCCAGGTCAAAGTAGGCAGAGTGAACCACTGTGCCCTCATCCATTGCTTTGGTGACCTTCTCAAAGAAGTTCACCAGATTGAGTAGGCATGACCTAGCCTTGATGAAACCAAACTGGGTTGGGTGCAGTGTCTGGAGGTTTCTTATGTCATTACCGATCATTTCCATGATAATTCTTTCCATGCCTTCTTTGCATATGAGACTAGTGAGACTTATGCGTCTGACGTTTCCGGATCAGTAGATCACCCATCTTTGTGCAGAGGAATGACTGTTGCTCTTCTCCATTCATGAGGCACGGAGCCTGTTTGGAGGCTACAGTTAAATAGCAATTTCAGAGTACCTGACAGATCATGTTTCAAACTATTTAGAAGGCATCCTGGGATATTGTCTGGGCCTATTCATGCAGTGTTCTTGGCCTTAGACAGAAAGCATTAAGGACCTGTTTCCTAGTGACAGCAGGGTGAGTTATATTTGATGGTATTTTTTGAGGGAAGGTTGATGGGGAAAGAGGGGTAAACTTGGAGCTGAATTTGTCAGCCAGAAAGTTTGCTACATCTTCTGGTTCAGTATAGGTGGCTCCATTGACATTGAGCTCTGCACACAATTGTGTATTGCCTTTGAGGATGTGGACATACCTAAAGAGTGCATTGTGGTTGTCCTTGGCCCAGGAGACCAAATATGGCTTTGGTAGACTTTGTCTTCTGAATTGTTTTTATTGTGTGCAGTGCTTTTTGTTCCTTTGGATTACTCTTGTATTATTTATTTTATTTAACATTTGTTAACCAGGAAAGTCCAACTTAGAACAAAGCCAATTTTCTGAGGAGGCAAAGGGAGAAACACTCCAGACATATGTCTTTGTAATGTGGGAGGAAACCGGAGCACCGGGAGAAAACCCACATAAACACAGGGAGGACATGCAGACTCCACACAGAAGGCACTCCAGATGAGAATCGATGTAGACTCTGCACAGAAGGCACTCCAGATGAAAATCGAACCGGGGAACCTCTTGCTGTGAGGCGACAACTTTACCACTGCACCACTGCGATTAGTGATTATATGTCATTACACACTTGCATTTTCCCCTATCCTGCACAGCTGTGTGATCTTATAGTTTTTATATATAAGTAGCAATGGGTGCAGGGGTAATTGCCCCTCCGTAAAGCACCTTTTTTGTGATTTTGAAGGACTGAGTGTCAATGTTTTTTTTTTTTTATCAGTACTTCGGCTACTGTTCATTTTGCATTTTCACACTGTGACATAAACTCATGTACACACACACACACACACACACACACACACACACACACACACACACACACACACACACACACACACACACACTCACACACACGGACACACGCACACACACACACACACACACACACACACACACACACACACACACACACACACACACACACACATGCACACAGTATTTTTACATTTGTTCCTGTACTTACAGGTCTCTGGCAATTACTTGCTTACTGATGTCTAACATTACTTCATGTTACTTTGTTATCATTCAGACTACTTTATCGATGCTGGAGGTACTAGCTATGCTTTATATATCTTTTTCTTTTTCATTTAACCACCATATTGCCTGCTTCATAGCCCACCACTTTAAAATACTTTGCTGTAGAACTCTATGTTGCAATAAGATCTTCAGTTCTGAATGACTTCAATAATCTCAACGAAATGGATTGTGGTTTTATTTATTCTTTGTCATAGACAATCTATAAGCATACTGTAATGCTGTTAGTGTCTCCATCTGTGGTTATACTGCCTAAACAGCATGGATTATAATATTTTCTACCAAGCTTAGTTCTTTGACACAGAATGATTCATGCTCAGCAGTATGAGTATCGAAGGGACAGGGTAGGGCAAAGTGGGATAAGCGGATGTTGCCAGCTCACCTATCCTGGGGGAAGGCAGCTTTGCTCACTGGACTGGCAACACCAGCAAGAGTGCAGCTGTATCATTTTCAGCAAGGGCACTGCGTACCTGTGCTGTCCAGTGGTGAGGAGCTTGGCCAAGTACTAAGTGCAGTAGTGAGCATGTACCTCCCAGAAGCAGCAGTTGTGGAGTGTGCAAGGTGCAGAGGGGATAAGGATAGAACAGTCCATAAGTTTGGTAAAATGGCCAGTCTCTATCATATGACTCTTTCCTCCATCAGGGAATGAATGGGCTAGAGCACTTCTGCCTTGATGGAGGAATAAATGAGTCAACTTGGTGATGGTGCTGGGGACAACTGTCAGAGCCTATAAACTCCAAAATAAAATAAGCATTTTCTACCATTCAATACATTCCCTCAGATGTCTCAGAAGCTAAGAATACCTCATTCATAGGGCCAGATAACATACCAAGTTGCCTGATTATCAGTACCAAATATGTCCTATCTGAACCCATTCTTAACCTCTCTAATCTAAGCCTCTCCACTAGCATCATTACTGAAGCTGGAAAATAGCCATTGTAATGGTGTTATACAACAGTGGCTTAACCAGAGACACTGGGAAGTATAGACCTATTAGTCACGCTAGTTTGATATTGTAAAACTATGGAATATATTATTTCAGACCTCATTAATCTGGACAGTGCAAATCTACATCCCTGGACCCTCATCATTCCACTTTGTCAAAGGAAGGTCCTGCCTCCTTAACATCAGTAATTTCTTTGAAAAAGTCATTAAAGTAGTGGCTAGTGGTTACATAATCCATACATCATATGTGGACGTGGTTAAGGCCTTTGACATTATTCTCCATGTAGGCATTACTAGCAGACATGTACATCTGAATATAAATCCTTACATTGTGTGGTGGATAACTAATTGGTTGTCTGACAGAACCCATGTAGTTAGTCACAGTTGTCACTTCTGAAAGTAAAAAAAAGTTACCAGTGGTGTACCACAGGGCAAGGGCAGTCCTGGCCTATGGTTATCAAATTTTGATCTTCCACTGTCTCACAATTGCTCCAGTAAGGGTTAGATCATGCTAACAATTGGTGCAATGACAATGTTTTCAAGTCAAATGTAAAATGTAGTATGGCTAATTTCGGTAAACAAAACATTTTCTCATAACATATAGGTGGCACACACACACACACACACACACACACACACACACACACACACACACACACACACACACACACACACACACACACACACACACACCATTCAGGCACTGTTGTGAGCGATCTAGACACTCTAATTGGCACTGTGATAATTTCTTATCTTCTGACCATCATGCCTCTGGAGTAGTTTAGAAATCTTTCTGTCTGGCACACCTAATTTCCAAAGGCATCTACCTTAGCTTCAAAGAAGTCTTCATTTCCTTTGCTCATATCTTATTACACCCATTACTGAGTATGATGCCATTTTGTTATGTGTTTGTCTAAACATATCACTCAACTTGAGAGATCTCAGTGGTCCCTAATTAAAAAGATCAGTGGTTTCAAAAGTCTTAGTTATCAGGACAGACTAACAACCCTCTCTCTCTGTACTCAGTTACTTATAGACACCTCTGTGGGGATCTGTGTCTAGCCTTTCCATTCACAAAAGATCTGACTCGCTTTAACCTTCTCATTCTTTGTAGAACAAATGGTTGATCAAATATTCAATTATATGAAACAAACATTCATCTATGGGTAAACTAGATACATTGAGCAGATAGATTCATTCATACCTCGGCATATCCCCCCACCCTGGAACAAACTTGCACTACATGTCAAGCACAGTGGCACCATTACCCCCTTAAAGGTAAACTTAGATGATTGGATTGGCCACCTCAAATTCTCCCCGAGTATATTCTTAAGGCGGGAGTGAACGTTTAAATACAGGATATTGGTTAGGCTTGTAAGAGTCTGCAGACTACTCTGTTAGTACTCACCTATGAACCTAAATAGTACCCACCATCTACATGGATTTTCAAGCTCATCAGTATCACATATTTTAGAGGTTTTGTCCAGTAATTGATGATACTCCATATTTTCATATCTGATACACAAGTGATGTGTATTACTTCCCCCTTCTCACAGCATTGTTCCAGTTTTCTCATTTGTCTAAAGGTTTATTTCTGTTCTAGGTTTATTAGCATACTTAACAGGGTATCTGCTCTTGTTTTTATACCTAAACTTCACTAATGTCCTTCATTCCCAGTGGTTTGTCTTGCTCACCGTCTTTCACATAAGATCACACTCATTACTGCAAGTTTGGGATTAGCACTCCTGAATGTTGCTCAGTGTGGATTTTTGTTCACCTAATATCTCTTTTAGTCTGGTTGATATTGTGAGCCTTCAGTATATTTACTAAACTCCACAAATAATATATACTTCATTAACAGGTTTGCCCTGTTGTAGGACATTTAAGTTCACAGACTCTGTATAGGCTTCTAGAAACACTTTGCAGCACTGCATATAAAACTGGTACATGTACAGACCAGATCTGGCATACTTTACAAGCATGAGTGGTTGTGTGTTAGCCAGAGTCCCACACAATTGGGCTACCCTCTCTTCCCTTTTAATTTTCTCTTGTTCTCTCCATTTCTCTGTCTCTGTCTCTCTCTGAACCTCTCAGTAGCTCCCTTAGATACCTATAACAGGAACAATCTGTAACATCTTTCTGGTGTCTTCTTATATGTCTTCATTCATTCTCTTGTCCCTGTTCTACAGTCACTGCTCTGGACATCAAATCTCCCTCCAAGAACAAACAACATTGTGCAGGCACTTAACTCTTTTTACATAGCAACTGCTTCATTAAGCAATAGATTAATGGCAAAGTTGAGCTCTGCTTTTAAAGCAATAGTCATATTTCAAAGTGATAGCAAATGCTTCTCTATCTTATCTCAAACACATTAATTTATTTATATGCTTAAAGGGAATACATATTCTATATATATATATATATATATATATATATATATATATATATATATATCAAGTTCACAAAATTCCCAGCACTCGCAAAATAAATTCCACAGTCAGCATGAAGTAAAAAGTGATTTATTGGACAACCACAGCCCAACAACACAAACCGGTGGCCGGTTTCGCTCACAGCGTCCTCAGTGTGCAATGAGTAATCAAAAAGCTGATACTGATATACGCACTGTGCGTATTACAAATCTTAGCCCCTTAAAGGTATAGTAACACCAATGTTAAACTTAATACCCAAAGCAATATAAACAAAGGGCAAAGATGAATAAACATTAAACTGTCACAGAACATGATGCTATATAAAATAATAAATACATGCCCACTTTTATACACTTATATACACAAATAAGTAAGCACACATTTATACAACAAATATGAAAAAATATATATGTACCTGCACTCCCAACTGCATTTTAGCATATACTTATACCTACTTTCAAAACATAATTATAGCAAAATTAAACACCAAGAAACCCATATATATAATTGCATGTACATATACACACATACGCACATATACATACACACACATATATACACACACACACACACATGCATACACACATTAACACCCACTAACATACACACACATGCATGTATACACATATATGCACATACATACACACATGCGAATGTACATACACATGCGCATGCATACAATTGCACATACATAAACGCATATGCATACATACATAAATAATTAAATTTTTCCCAAAATGATGCAAAAGACCCCTAAAGTACCAAGACCTACACTTATTACCAGTGATCATTCAACCCTGGCTTAAACATAGCTCCCAAATTCACAATCCAACGACGTTCCTTCTGAGTTAATATACGATGTTTATGGCTATCCCCTAGATTAAATGCTACAACTTTATCCAATCCTATGAATATAAAATGTGCTGTAGGATGGACTAACTTATGTTTATAAAGGGCACTTCTGGTACGTTGACATCTAATATCACTGATGTGTAAAGATATTCTTTGTTTCAACGCACAAGAAGTTTGCCCTACATAAAAGGCTCCACACTGGCAGACCGCCATATATACTACCCAAGTACTATTGCATGTGATGAAACAACGAATATCAAATACCTTTTTCGTATTCACAGATGTAAAGGACTTGGTTTTAGCCATAACATTGCATTGCTTACAAGTACCACAAAATGTACTACCCATAATACCCAGTGAATCAGTGCTTTCTAAACGATCTCTTTTGAAATTTGCAAAATACTGTCCTAGATTCTTACCCCTTTTATAACCAAAATGACATACTTTATCAATACACTTTGTGAAAAACACATCAGATTCCAAAATATGCCAATGTTTCATCAATAGATTTCTAACAAGATGTGTATTAGTTCCATAAGTTGTTATAAACCTAATATAGGAACTCTCATTACTAAATTCACGATCAATCAATAGAGTGTTCCTATCTATGGAACTAGCATGCCTACTAGCCCTTTGTATTTGATACCTGTGATAACCCCTATTCAAAAATCTTGACTCTAAATCCTTGGCTTTATTATGATAACGTTCATTGGAAGAGCAAATTTTTCTAGTACGTTGAAACTGTGACCCAGGTATGTTATGGATAGTGTGTGGGGGGGTGGCAACTACTAGCATGTAACAAAGCATTCTTGGAGAAAGGCTTTCTGTATAAATCAGTGTAAAGAGAACCATCATCCTCCTTTCCCACCAAAACATCCAAAAACTCTACTTCATGTAAATCAATATTACCTGTAAATTTCAGGTCATAAGCATTTGAATTCAAATACTCTACAAATGTCTGCCAGGTTTATTAGCATACTTAACAGGGTATCTGCTCTTGTTTTTATACCTAAACTTCACTAATGTCCTTCATTCCCAGTGGTTTGTCTTGCTCACCGTCTTTCATATAAGATCACACTCATTACTGCAAGTTTGGGATTAGCACTCCTGAATGTTGCTCAGTGTGGATTTTTGTTCACCTAATATCTCTTTTAGTCTGGTTGCTAGCTGATATTGTGAGCCTTCAGTATATTTACTAAACTCCACAAATAATATATACTTCATTAACAGGTTTGCCCTGTTGTAGGACATTTAAGTACACAGACTCTGTATAGGCTTCTAGAAACACTTTGCAGCACTGCATATAAAACTGGTACATGTACAGACCAGATCTGGCATACTTTACAAGCATGAGTGGTTGTGTGTTAGCCAGAGTCCCACACAACTGGGCTACCCTCTCTTCCCTTTTAATATTCTCTTGTTCTCTCCATTTCTCTGTCTCTGTCTCTCTCTGAACCTCTCAGTAGCTCCCTTAGATACCTTTAACAGGAACAATCTGTAACATCTTTCTGGTGTCTTCTTATATGTCTTCATTCATTCTCTTGTCCCTGTTCTACAGTCACTGCTCTGGACATCAAATCTCCTTCCAAGAACAAACAACATTGTGCAGGCACTTAACTCTTTTTACATAGCAACTACTTCATTAAGCAATAGATTAATGGCAAAGTTGAGCTCTGCTTTTAAAGCAACAGTCATATTTCAAAGTGATAGCAAATGCTTCTCTATCTTATCTCAAACACATTAATTTATTTATATGCTTAAAGGGAATACATATTATATATATATATATATATATATATATATATATATATATATATATATATATACACACCTTTGTTTGGGGAGCAGTACTATGCTACTGTATTGTCCTTGTATGATGGGGGTCTCCATAGAGTGTCCATGGGTCATCCCACTTGCATATAGGTTCACAGGTAGTTGCTAGGCTGGCAGTTCCAGGGGCCATTGTGGAGCCTAGCCAAAATTCCCAGTTGCTCGCAAACACTGTCTGGTTAAGTGACTTGCTGATGGTCACAAAGTAGGCAAACGAGGGTTGAGAAATCAAACCCTGCACTACAGGAACTACAGCTCACAGCCTTAAGCCTTTCCACTAATTAAGAAACTGCTGACAAGGTAATAATCAAAATAAATATAAAACCTTATATACTGTCTCACTAACAGAACCCAAGCTATTAGTGTAGGGGCATGTTGACATCTAAAATCATGATTACTAGTGGTGTCCCTCAGGGATTGGATATGGGGCCACTTATGTTCAGTATTTAGTTCTTTGACATCAACGCTGATATCAGTGGCCTGTGGCTGAATAAGTTTGCCATTGACTGCAAACTTGGAGCTGCCAGAAATTCTCCAGCTGACTGCTAGAAATTCTCCAGCTGACTCCCAGATTTTTCAGGATGGCCTAACATACATAAATAACTGGTGACAGGACCATTGCCTAAAACTAAATGCTAAGAAATGTACTAGTGTGTCTTTTGGTAGATGTGCATCTATTCACTTATCATATACATGGCAATTCCCTTGAAAACTGACACAATTATTACGGATATAGATACTTTTATAGATAACGAACTATCCTTTGATCATCATGTATCTACTGTTATTAGGAAAGCCTTCTATCTGGCCAGGCTGATTATCAGATGTATATCTTCTAGGTCAAAAGACATTATTATCACTCTCTACTCCTCCCTTATCAGACCCATAATTGAATATAATGCCCCTTTCAGTAAATACCTGTCTTTACATATGACTGAACTTGAAAAATCTCATTTTCCTCACAAAGACAATCAAGGACATGGCTTTCATTTGCTATGCAGATTTCAGTATCTCTCTTGTCTGTGTTTACTATAGACTTTTGAAGGGGACCTTTGCCTGGCCTACAAAGCCTCAGTGGGTCCAGTCCTATGCGACCTCCTAAACATTCACAAAACAAAATAACTCCATGAACACACACCTGAAAGAACTAAACTTTCCCCACAACATAAATAGGACCTGGTGGACAGGTAGATACCTCTGTCAAAGAATCCCATCCTATGGAATAGACTTCCCCTAGCTATTAAGCAAAATAGCTCCTTGACCCTCTTCACATGTAACCTGGATGAATGAATGGGAAATGGGAAATTCATCTCAGGCCTGGGCACTCAAACACTTACTGGAAAGGGAACAAATTAGTTGGTAATTCTTATACAGAAGGGTAATGATGAAGTAGGATCCTGAGGCTAGGCTAAAATTAATCTATGTGACTGATAGTCTAATATGAACTTATAGACTTACAAATGAAAAATAAATACATAAATTCTGAATGTGGTATATAGTGTAGTAGTGAAATGAAGAAACACTCATTCTAAACAGCATCAGGGTGTATTTGTGGTACAAATACAGTAAACGGGAAAATAAATGAACTCATACATGAATGAATGACAGGTTTAATGATATAATATAGAGGATCACCCCAAAAAAGCTGATAGGATAGATAAACAGATCTAAAACAAATAAAAAAAACTTCTAAAGTACCAGTATTAATGAAACATCTACTGTATAAAATAATGGTACTTAGAAAGACTGGACTACATGATATGAAAGGTTAAAATGGCAGGCTGAATCACATCACAAATCAATTTTATCACTGGAAAAATAGTAGAAAGGGAGAAGTATGTGAAAGTTTGTTTTGTTAACTGATGAAAGGCACAAATACTAAAAGACTATAAGAAACTAGAAGAGAAAACATGTTAGACAGCTAAGTTTCTGGAAAAAGGCAGCCTGCATAGTTAATAAGGGAGTATACCATGTTAAAAGAAACATAAAGCAATTATTTATATCATGAATAGACAGAACTTGAAAGACAAAAAGAGACTTTATACTAAATAGCCAATGGTTAAAAAAGGAGTTAAAATCACAACATTGTTTATGTAATGAGCCTGATATGTAAACAAAGTGAAAAATGACCCAGAAAGCCTAATAATGAAGAAGACTTACTTCAATAACTAAGCTAAACTGAAGTGGAGAAGGGCTGGGGGACTAGAAGTATAAATAAGTTACACATTTGCCCTACTAGAGTAATAAACAGACATGAAAGAATGAAAATTGAAAATGATTTCAGTTATGTGTGTGTGTGACAGCTCTAATTAAATGTACCAGCTAAGAAAACTAATTGACAAATGTGACAAAAAAGTTAGTGCAAACTAAAATTAGGTTTGACAGATAGGTAATTGAAAATGGTACCAGAAAAGTGAACCGAACTTTACTTTAATAATTTTCCAGAGCTGACAAATTCTTATGATGTGGTCAAAATATGAAAAGGTTATAGAACAGTGTGATGCCGCCATCACCAAATGCAGATCAACAATGATTAACACTGATATAGGTCAGGGACTTCAAATAAAAAGCCACTTACAGAGAGTGAGTTACTCATTTTTAAAGGATCCACAGTATCTAGGCAGAGTTAATACTTCTTTTTGGAAGTACATGAGGAGAATACAAATGAAACAGTCAATGAAACTGAGCACTTTAACAGAGAATAAGATGATGGCATGTAAGTTGTGGTAAGAGTACCATCATGCAGAAGTAAAAGGAGAAAGAATGAGATCAATGAAGCCACTAAATGAACTACAAAGGCACATAAGAACACACTAGCCATGTTAATCAGAAGGAAACGACACAGGTGAAAGGTAAAACTGAGTTAAATGAGAACATCAAGTTAGATGGCATGCTAACATAACTGAAAGATAGATATTGTGAAACAGCTATACTGCAATACTACAAAACTATCATACAGATTACAGAAATCAAAGCAAGAGCAAGGCTGAAAATCAAATATTTGGTACATTGAAACAAACAAGACAGACCCAAGAAGATTAATTCAGCAAATCAAGTATGATTTTGAAAAATGAAAAAAAAATAGTGCCAGCTTGTGTGAAACCACTGTTAACCTCCACCAACACACAGACCGCAAGGAATTCCACAGCAATACAATGCTCGACCACACTGGAAATATTTTGGATTGTACTACCCGGTTGCATTTTTTTATTTTTATAATGCAGTTATTTAACATTTTTAGTGAATGTCTTGAATGTTATTGGCTGATTTTGACATGTGATCTGGATTACGTAAGTGCAAAACCATGTGATAGAAAGATAGTGCTGATGATGTTCGGACATATGAAAGTGCTTAACTACCATGTTGTGTTGTGGATTTCTCATGGTTTGTGTATTTCTTATGATTTTGAAAAAGTAAACAAAGACCAAAATAGGACAAAGAACTACCTGGCACAAGCATTTACAATGAAACCAAGACTATCAGACTTATCTGAAGAGTAAGATAACCAATTTGCAAGGAAATCATACATGTATATCACTCTGACCAGATGGCATTAAGACATTTCTTGAAGTAATGCACAAATACCCCCCCCAACACAGAAGCACATGCACATAACCAAAACAACAACAAAAAGAATAGTGTTAAGCAGTTTATCTAGGTATAGTCCAAAAAGAAAAAAGGAAAGCAGTACTATATGTGAGAAACAATCATCATCAATAATGAAAAAAAATGGCGTGTGTGTGTGTGTGTGTGTGTGTGTGTGTGTGTGTGTGTGTGTGTGTGTGTGTGCGTGCGTGCATGTTGGTCCAGATTCCCAGAAAGTATGTGCAATGTGTTGGAAGGTCTCCATTGCAGAAATATCCCAATGCCCAAGTATGAAATGTTAGGAAAACACATGACAAGACAAGAGAAACTGGAGTTTCAGAAAAAAAAAATTGAATATGAGTAGCAGAAGGTTCCATGTGTAAAAGAAATGAAATTGCTGCTTTCATAGTGCCTAACACATAACACATAAGTGAATGTATGAATCTGGAGACAGTGGACTTACAACATTCACAACGAAGCCACCAGGCAGCACAGTGAAATATATGAGTTTTAATAAAATATTTGGAGGTGTGGCTAGGCAGATTTGGTGAAAACACATAAAGCAACACAGAGACAACACCAGAAGGATGGAAATTGGAAAGAGGACAGGGGTGATGTAAATACAAGTGGCATGAATGAAGAATGTCCAAGGGCAGGATAAAAAAATCTTTGGTGGCAGCTAGGTAGCAAACAACTATGAAAAGAAGCACAAAGCATACATACTGGACAAACCTAACACACAGGGTAAGACATGGCAATGAGGCCATGAGATATACAATATGGCACTTGGAAGGGTGATGGACAAATGAGTGTGGACAGTGCTTTGGGAAAGAATAAGTTTGAGTTCTTCCTGCTCTGAAAAAGTCTATAAGATGAAAGCACTAATCAAACAAAGCTTCTTTAAATAAATTCTGAGTCAAGGTGAATTACTTCAAAGATATGAATGGATTTACGATGAAAACTTTGGAACTTCTGAACAGAAGCTAACATTCATTGTCCTTGACCAGAATCAGGGCCAACTCTCAAGCTACTGCCTTTAACATTTGTTCTGTTCATCCTGGCTGGGGCTTCTTGGCTTCCCCAGGTTGGTTTAGTTTGCAATGGGCTAACATCCACCATTTGGGACTTTCACTTTTATGTTCTGGGAAAGAGGTGAATGTATGACAATGAGAAAGTGACAAAGAACAAGGGCATCAGCACACTGACTGTGCATGCCTTAACCAAATCACCAATTATGTCTTATGGAAATATTCACAAATGTTATCTATATTGCTTCCATTCCCCTTCAACACTTGCGAACACCCATGCACAAAAAATACTGTCTACACAAGATATGTAAACTAATATGTGACTGACAACATTGTGATGTGGTTACAAACAACACAGGATGTCACAGCAATGCACAGCCACATTAACATGGGGCTGACATGTAAGAATGTGAAAACATCCTCTCACATAACCAAGGTATCCTGCCCACGTAATGACTGCATGCACATCACGGACATCAGAAGATTAATACCTAATTCCTTTGTTGGTCAAGAGTTTTGTTGTCAATGACTGTATGGCAGGCGAAGCCTGACAAATGCGAACACAGACATACAGCATGTCATGAGACTTGTGCAGAGTTCAGCAGCACTTAAGTATGCACACGTGAGATTCCCCTCCCTGCCAACAATGGCATTGCAACCTTTCCAAACAGGTTTCAAAGGTTGTTGTTGTTTTTCTTTTGGCTTTTCCCAGTTAGGATTTGCCACAGCGGTACTCCGGTCCGCTAATGATTGGCAGTCGATTTTTATGGTGCTGAGGTGCCAGCCCGATGCCCAACCTTCAATGAAGGCACGCCCATTTACGCATGTCTTTCGAACGCCACTCGACCACGGGGAGGACATGCAGACTCCACACAGAAGGTGCTCCAGCTGAGAATCGAATGGGAGAACCTCTTGCTGTGTGGTGACAACGCTACCGCTGCACTACCACGGCTTCTAAACAGGTTTCAAAGGTAGTGTGCACAAATCAGCAAAAGTACAACTGATGGTATACATCACCTGAAGTACCATCTACCCAACCCATATTCTGACAGGAACAGCATGCTGAAATGGGAACATATATAATGGACAGGGTATGGACATGAAGCAGGTATTATGGCAGAGGTATTAGGAATTCACAGTAGGATGTAGACACATGGGCTGCTGCAATGTGTATGTGTGCAACATGTTAACTGGTGGTACACCCTACGATCCAGGCTCACAGTGGGGCATATATCCACTAACTGCATGATGCGTAGCTAGGTCTAATTCATTCTATTAAATCCTGAAGACATCTTTGCATCATCCAGGAGAATTTGGAATCACCTACTATGTAGGCTGCAGTGTTTTCACTCACTGCTACAACCCCCCGTGGACTTTGTCATGAAGGTTAGTTGTCTATTCATTGGCTGCTCTACAGTCTTAACAGATTTAACATGGTCTAATTTGTTTGGATTTGACATGGTGAGTGCATCCTAATGTGTGAGTGGCTCAGGGATGCTACTGTAAAGTTAGCATGGAGTTTGAGTAATTCACTCACTACTTCAGCACTATGAGGATCACCTGCTTGCATGGGGGAGATATTCTTTTGCTTTGATAAATGCTTGACAGGATTTAGCCACCAATATCATCTGGCAGACAAAGGTTGAGCATTCTGTGTTGGAGGCTGCACATTACTTCAATGACCTAAGCAGGACATCACCTATAGTGATGGAGACAGCAATTTGCAAGAGACTCACCACAGCTTTCCTTAAATGATCACCTAGGCTGTCATTTAAATCATGCATACATTTTTTGCCATCTTTACAGGACATATGGGCTATGACCTTGATTGTTTGTTTGGGTATATTTTGGCTATACTAGGTTACTGTGGACACAGAAGAGTGTCATATCCATTCTCTTCAGTACTGTGGTGTGGTAAACCAGTATAAAACAATAAAACAACATCCTTCCAATGTCTAGCATAAACAGATGTACAGCGAAGCATGAAAAAGGCAGTGGATATAGTGCTACATTACATAGCCATTGGTAACACTCCTATATACAACGCTAGTAAAGATTCTGGAAAGCAGGTTGCAGCGATGTAGGGTACTACACTACTCAGACCCACTAGTCCAGTGCAAGGTAAAGTTATTCATTAACATTTGGTATAAATGAGCCTTGTTAAAATGTATGGCATAATGGAGTCTATGAATGGGAATGTAATCCATTAGGTCTGTTCCAACTAGACATGTTGAGGATTTTACAATAAACTGTATTTACTCCCCCTGATGAATAATACAGAAAATGGAGGTGTATATAGGCATATGCACACCTAGTCTACTTCTATTACTTTTAAAGTTTTTAACAACAAAATGCAAGTGCAGGCTATTTGATGACCAACTTTAGCTTAGATCAAATGATATGTTAAATATAAAGATCATGTAAACCAGATTTCTCTGTAAATAACTGTGTATTTCACATTCAAAAGGGCACATAGATGTTTGCAGGTATAACCTGCTATTCATTTAACATGACAGTGGTTCACAGTCCTGTAAAAGTTACCCAAGAGCGTAAGATGCAGCTTTTGTACTGTGTAAAAATTACAGTAAAAACACAGTACAGGAACTGGAGCATACATGGAAGGCACCATTAAAAAAGTAAATTATTCAAATCTTAGTTACGTTTTGGGTTTTGTGGTGTAGTGGTTATTACATTTGCTTTAAACATAGAAGGTTTTGGGTTCATTCCCTAGTGGAGCCATTAAAGGAACAGGGTTGACTTAATGATTAAGGTTTTTACTCACAGATACAAGGTACAAGGTTTGGATGTGATCTCTTGTTATTGACTAGGCTTGTAATAGTCCGTAGACTAATTGTCTAGTATTTACTATGAACATGTGAAGTGCTTATGTCATAAAATAAATTACTTCATCAGAAATAAGTTTCAAAGTAATTTACAATCACTTAAATAGACAATCATATGATAAAGATAATGTCACAGATTACGTGAAATTCAAAGGTACACCAGCCTTTGTACTGAGTAGGAATGTAAAAGGCACTACAGAAAACAGCAGTGCATGTCTATGATGTGGGATGTATGCATTAGTAGCATATACTATACATGTTGTAACATATGAGGAATGTCACATCTGTAGACGTGTATCTGATGAACCATATTAACAATGATGACTGCAGCTGCTTTCTGTGACAAAATAATTTAATTTTGACTGAGAATTATATACTCATGGAGGCACTACAGCAGATGGCATGGCTCTGCATGGTTGGGAAGAGCTGCATGGTGGTCATGCAGTGTAGGCTTGTCATTGCTGTGTTGTGGACATTGATTCATGGATGAATAATAGGCTAACTGCCCTGAAGGTCCATTTTAACCTAGTCAATAACCCTAGGTTAAAATCAAACCCTGTATCTTGTACTTATGAGGTGAAGACCTTAAGCATTATGCCAAACCCTCATGCATGGTGATAGACTGAGGATATATAGGCATGCTAAAAGTTGAGGCCTCCTCCATTTCCACTGACTGACAGGAACTGGGTGATCACTATTCTAACAGGTGGCTCCACCATGGGGGAATGAGTTTGATGACCATACATAAGTAGGAGGTGGTCACAAAATGCATAATTCATGTGGTATCCTGTATATTTTCCATTGCATATGCATGGTCCAGTATGACACTAATATCTTTACATCACTCACCAGGTTGTAATACAGGTGTATCATCAGATGATGTCATGCCAGGTATGGTACATGAGCGTTGTGGACACAAAGCCATCTGTGGTTGTACAATGATCATGAAGTCCAACAGGCGAGTAGTACTGTTGCATGGCAGGTGGTTATGTTGCTGTTGCACATGCTTTACCCAGTCACAAGTGATACTTGTTTAAACTGCAGCATATAAAGGTCAGAACATAGATAGACTACATATTTTTTGGTTTGGCATGACTCTGCATTCACACACACACACACACACACACACACACACACACACACACACACACACACACACACACACACACACACACACACACACACACACACACTCACACACACACTCACACTTGTTTTAGTTCCTTTAGCTTTTTTTTATATTAGTCCTGAGGTCATTTGCTCTCTTGTTTATTTTCTCAAAGACTTCTTAGACTCACTTCTAAGATGGCTGCATACTGATCAACATCTTAAATTCAGCTCTCCCAGTGTGAAGACAGAAACAACAACAGAAACAACAACAGGCAGAAACAATAGACAGTGATACTGTCAGCCTGAGTAAAATTCAGTTACTGGCTTGTAAGTAAGCTGCCTGGATGTCAGGAAAGAAGAAACTAAGAGAGCTTGAAAGAGCTAGAAAAGGAGAAGTAAAACACTGCCAGAAGAATCCTGCAGCTGTTGAGCAAAAAGCAATTCAAGTTCAAGTTCTAGCTTTTGTACAAGACATGGCTTCCAGTAATTTAGAGGCAAAATAAATGGAACTCTGAAGGAGTCTATCAACTCAAATAACACAAGACTGGAAAAAATGGAAGAAGCTTTAAACGGATAGTCAGATGTTCTGATAAAACTGCAAAAATCAGAGGAGGAAATGAAATTAAAGGTTGGCTGAGTATGAGACTGTTCAAGAAGAGATGTTTCAAAACATGGTAGAATTAGGAAGAAGAGCAAGTAGGGAAATCTGAGATTTTCTACTGTACCAGAGAAACTAGAAGAAACAGATTGTATTAATTTTATGAAGGTAGAAATAGGCAACTGGACTAGTATTCCTCAGCAGGAACTGTTAATTGAAAGGGAATATCACACGTATGCTCCAAATCTGGCCATGAGAAAGCAGCCAAGATCTTTATTAGTAAAGATACAAACATACCAGCAGAAAGAGGTGATCCTGACAAAAATGGCAAAAGGGCAAAGTATTAAAAGTTGGAGACAGTAGAGTGTTTGTGGAAAATGATTACTCACTGTACATCAGGCAGATGAGAAAAACATTTATTCCAGTAATCAGGGAATGTCAAGAGGCAGGTGTGAGATTCATGCTTCATATCCAGCTGACTTAGGAATATTTTCTTCTGGGGGATCAAAGTCATTTTTGATGCAGAACAGGTTAAGGAGGAAATGCAAAATTCTGTCCAACAAAAAGCGAGCCATTAAACAGAAGGGAACTCTGCTTTGCATTCTTCTGATAATAAAGCACAACGAGAGACTTTACCACTGAAATCTTTTCCAGTGTTACAAAGGAAAATGCTTGAGAGACAGAAAAAAGCAAAGGAGATGACTAGAAGAATTGGGAGTACCTTGAAACTGAACCAGAATCTGGAGTTAGGAGATGGAGGTGAACAGGAATAAGACCAGCAACATGGAAATTAGTGAATAAGTGTGAGACTGCAAAGCATCAGACTCATTTGTAAAGTATGGCTGAATAAAAACAAGTGGAAAGAGTGGACTTTTCTTGACTTTGTTAAACTTGTGGGGAACTGAAAAGGGTTTGTCTCACTTCATGTCATTAATATTTTGATGGACTCTCAGGAGAGGGGAAGCAGAAGGAAAAAGGTAACTGTAAGTAAATCAATTTCTGTTCTTAGTATTTTTATGACACTTTTCACAATATAAATTGCATATTTTATAGTAAAGTATTTTTAGTTGTTCTTGTATATGACAAATTGGTTAAGTGTCAGGTTACTAAAGTAAACAGATGCATTTTTCTTCCTCTTCTCTTTTTTCATCTTTTTTTGGCATTAAGAAATGAGAAGAAAAACTAGACAAAATCATGTTTAAGTTAAACTTTTTTTATTTATTATTTGTTTACTGGGGAAGGGCGGCCATGGTGGTGCAGTGGTTGGCTTTGCCATCTCACTGCAAGAGGTTCTCTGGTTCGATCCTCAGCTGGGGTGCCTTCTGTGTGGAGTCTGCATGTCCTCCCTGTGGTCGCGTGGGTTTCCTCCAGGTGTTCCGGTTTCCTCCCACATCCCAAAGACATGCTGTAGGTGGATTGGACACTCTAAATTGGCCCTAGGTGTGAGTGTGTGCATGTGTGTGCTTTGTGGAAGGTTGGGCACCGGGCTGGCAACTCGACACCGTAAAACTCCACTGCCAATCATGAGCATACAGGTGATCCGCTGTGGTGACCCCTAACTGGGAAAAAGCCGAAAGAAGAAGAAGAAGAAGAATTTGTTTACTGGGGAAGTCTGACTTGGAACAAAGCCAATTTTCAGTGAAGGACTGGGGAGAAATGCTCCAGATGCATGTCTTTGTAACATGGGAGAAAACCGGAGCACTGGGAGAAAACCCACATGAACACAGGGAGGACATGCAGACTCTGCACAGAAGGCACCCCAGCCAAGAATCAAACTGGAGAACCTCTTGCTGTGAGGTGACAACCCTACCGCTGGGTGGTGGGATGTAAAAGCATGGAAATCATATTATATGTAGAGCTGATATGTTTTCTCTTACTTTCACATAAGTGAATGTCTGGATTAAGACCCCTGGCTTCATCTAATAACAAATTTTAAGTGGAAACAAGTAAATATGAGAACACTGAATATAATGAAAATGTTTCCTTTAGCAATTAATGTTTCAGATTGTCTTTCAGGTTGCAGTAGAAGACTACATTTTTCTTTTTTTCTCCTACATTTCCATGGAGACAAGCTGATAATAGGGCAATAAAAGACATAATACTGTTTTTTTTCAAGGATAAAAGTTAATGAGTTTTGAAAGAATGCATGTTGTTTTCACATTTGGGGAGGAATCAAGATAAAGAAAGAACAGACATGAATTAGTGTCAGCAGAAGCACAGAAAATAACTTGCATTTTAGCATGGATAACCTCAATTTCAGGTTAATTAGGGCCTGTGTTAGCAGCTGTATATGTGGCATAAATGTTCCTGTTAGGAGTATTACACTTCATTATTTGAAGATGTACATAGTGATGTGTGTTGTGTTAACAGGTTATGTTGTTTTCACATCTGGGGAGGAATAAAGATAAAACAAGAACAGACACTAATTAATGTAAGTAGAAACACTGGCAATAACATGCATCTTTGCATGGATAACCTCAAATTCAGGTTAATTAGGGTGTGAGTTAACAGTTATCTATTTGGCACAAATGTTCCTGTTAGGAGGGTTAAACTTCACTATTTGAAGTTGTACACAGTAATGTATGTTTGTATTAAGTTAACAGATTATGAAGGTGTTCTGGGGGTATGTGTTTTTTGAGGGTTTTTATAAAAACAGAAAGTTATGTAAAATGTGATATAGGTTCCAATATGATAATAAGAAAAAAAAACTGTATAAACAATTAACCTGCCAAACATTAATGGGTGCACATATCATAAAAGTGGGAAATAGACATTTAGAAAAATTTGCACTATATAATAGGTGGGGGCAATGACTACTTAGCATGATGGTAATACTTTCCATATTATCTTATGAATGGTCTCAGAGGTATTGAAAAAAAGGAAACAATACTTAATTATATTAGCAAATGCAGAGTGCAAATAGCAATGCCTCAGCAAACACATTTGGAAAGAACCGAGCACATGAATTTGATAAAAAAGTATTTCAGGATGGACATTCTGCAGAATATCAGGGACAAAGGAAAAGAAAAGTACTTATATTAAATGCTAGAGGAGCTCCATTAGTGGTAGAAGGAAAATGATAATGACAGATTTGTGGTAGTAAGGGGCTACTGGCAAAGGATAAGAATTACACTGGCATGTATTTATATTCCACCTAAAACTGCTATTATGGTGCTTAAAATTTTTGGGAGAAATAATCAGCTTTCAGCAGGGAATATTACTTATAGTTGGGGATTAGAATTTGATTTGCAAAATGAAGATGTATTTGGGGAGCCTAGAAGGGAAAATATAACAAGAGAGGGTAGATTTCTGAAGAAATGTAATAAAACATTTGGTATGAAAGATGTGAATTCAGTAGTAGGACACATATCCAATAACTATCTCAGATCGTCCAATAATTACTAAAATAAAAATGCAAGGTAATGAAGTAAAGGTGAGACACTGGTGCTTCCCCAACTATCTTTGAAAAAGAGAGGAACTTAAGGAATGTGTAGTATTATCCAGACTTTATTAGGGAAGATAGGAAGTACTCCAGAAGTTATAGCTACTAAGTGGGATAAAATGAAAGTGGATTTTAAAAATAGGGTGGAAATAAAATAAAAAGAGATCTGGTTAAGAAGTAATAAGAATTATTTAGCAGAGCTGACAAAGATTAAAGTATTAAAAATAAGGGAAATATGACAGAACAAAAAGAGGCACTATTACAGAGTGCTAAAGAGAAAATAATGGAGTACATGGGTAATATGCATGAGTTTAGAAAGATTGGTGTGAAGAAACTGTTGTTTGATAATAATTCCAGAGCACAAAAACTTTTGGCATGACGACTTAGGCAACAGAAAGAAGAAAGGGTCATTGCCAGACGTAGGAAGCCTATAATAAGAAAAATAGCCAGAGATCCTGTAGAGGTATTAGAGATATTTTGGAAATTTTATGAAAAATTGTATAAAGCAGAGAAGTAGGGAAAACATGAAAAAGTACAAATGAAAATATCTATGGAAGACTTAAATATGCCAGTGTTAGAGGAAGATATGATGCAACAACTTACAGTTAAGATAGATAAAATGGTGTAACCAATCTGCAGGAAAGCCTCCAGGAACAAATGGTATTCAGGTGGAATTTTGGAAGTTAGGAGGGAACAAAGTGATAAAGATCTGGAAGGTTTTGTTTAACAGTATTTTAAAAGGCAGGGAGTCACCAACACCCTGGAAAAAAACTGTAGTGCCTGTAATTTCTAAAGACAGTAAAGACCTATGTGATCCAGCTTCATACGGGCCCATTTCAATTTTAAACCATGATTATAATGTGTTTATGTCTATAAGGGCTAAAAGAATAGCAAAACTGTTGTCAAAATTGATAGCTATAGTTCAATATGGTTTTGTGGAGGGGAGGCAAACATTTGATAACATCGATAGACAATGATGATACAGAGGGGAGCATAATGTAAGAAAATACTACTGTTATTGGTGGGTCTTGATGCAGAGAAGGCATTTGACAGAGTAAGCTGGGATTTTATGAGTAGGGCAATGGATGCATTTGCATTTCCTGATGCAATAATAAGGTTAATTAGAAGGATGTATAAGGGATCTGAGGCAAAAATCCAAGCAGAGGGTTCCTCTCTGATAAACTGTGTCTGAACAGATGAACAAGGCAGGGGTGTCCTCTTTCCCCTTTGTTAACTGCATTATGTTTAGAACCATGGGCAAAGAAAATAAGGGACTTGGAAAATCAAGTATATAATTGGTATGGTGTTCAAGAAAAGCTGGATTCATTTGCAGACAATATTATTTTGCACCTGACAGACCCAGAAAAGGATATCTTAGTGTTGTGGAACATTCTGAGACAGTTTTTTTTTTCATGATATAAAATGAATGAAGATAAAACAAAGGCTATATTTATAAACTATGTACCCACACTAGAATTGGTTCAGTAATACCCATTTTTATGTGAATATGATAAAATGAAGTATTTAGGAGTATGGAGTAAAAATTATTCTGTTATGGCAACTACGAATATGTCAGAAGAGACCACACAAAATATAATACAAACACTGAGAAACTAGAAGCTCCTGCCCATGGATATGTATAGCATAATACATGCAATAAAACGTTTTTAGACCCTTTTGTTTTATACACAGGTCAGGCACGTTTTTATCAATGAGAGGAGAAATTTTGGATAATAATTAAATAGTTGAAGGATTTTATTTGGGAGGGGAAAAGGGCAAGAGTTAAGTGGGATAAGTTGATCCTCAAAATAGAACAAGGAGGTTTACGATTAACTGATCTGAAGACATATTTTACAGCTACACTGTTAAAGCTCTTATACATAGCACAAACAGAAAACTACAATTCAGAATGGAAAGGGATGATGATGAAGCAGGGGGTAATTTAGGAATGAGGCAAGAATGGACTTTTGGATGCAGATCCTTAAGGAGAATAACAGTCATACAGAATATTATATTCATAAAGAAGCAGAAAGTATACTAAGAACTAATCCAACATGGGAATGGAAAAAGGGAGAGTCTTCCAATAGGGATGATTGCAATTAAGGGTACAGATGATAAGCAAGGGGAGAGCTAGAATTTAATGGAGGAAGCTGGCAAAAGAACCAAAATATTGGGAACAAATAATTAGAGATGAAATGATAGGATGAAAAGAGGCCAAGAAGACATTTGGATTGCAAGCTAGTGACTGCCTTCCTTATCAGGGATTGATTTCAGAGTATACACAAAGAGAAATTGATAGGGGAATCCTAAATGAAAGACCTGTACTGACTGAGTTTTTAATTGAATCTAGAACAGAAGCTATTGTTAAAAAGGTATAAATAATAGTGCATATAAATACTGCAAGATAACTATATAAACCAATCAGAAGAGGTCAGAGAAGATTGGGTACATAGATTGGATATGCAATTCACAAAGTAACAATGGGAGGATATATTGTGCTTCTCAAATATGCAACTAAATCTAGAAGATTACGGATTTTTGCTTGGAAGTGTTTGCATAGATACTTTTATACCCCAAGCAGACTTCAAAGAATTTTTCCTCAAGTAGATTGCAAATGGTGGAAGTGTAATGGTGAAGAATGAGGTACCCGGAAGCATATGCTTTCAGAATGCAATTAATTGGCAGACTTTAAAAGTTCCTACAGACTACTCTTTCAGGAATACTGTGTGAGCAAATGTAACTATGGAAATTATTTTTTTGAGCTTGGATACAGGATCTGATTGCCTAGACATAGCAAGGCCTTGTAAGTTTAATTCTGGTGGCTGTCAAAAAAAGCAATTACTAGAAAACACAAATCAAAATCTAAACCAACTGTACTTTAAGTAATGAATATTAAAACAGAGATAAAAAGAGTATGAAGTGAGATCCTTAGAAAAAGGCTCCCTATTACATTGTCACAGACGCAGGTTGTCGAATGCACCTTTGTCGAACTGAAAAAGCGCAAAAAGGCAAAATAGCGAAGCGGCTTTTCAGCACTGTAGTGCGATCTTGGAGTTGGTATATTTAAGTAGGGGCAGCCCCCCACGTCGGGGGTGTGGGGGTGAAGCCTCCCACACTATTTAATATTTTACAGTTTTTTGTTTTGTTTCGGAACAGTGATTTTTTTCCCTTGGAAAAAAATCACTGTTCTCAGGTTTCAGTGTTGTAAGCTTTCACTTAAATGGGGTTGATTATGTGTCGGTCGTGCTTCTGAGCATGCGATATCATAATATAGACCCTTAGAAAAAGGGTATGAGTAAATTATATAGGAAAAAAATGAAAATTATGGCAACAATACATGCAGAAAATGTTTTGGAAGAGGAATGAGATTTAAGAGAAGGCAGGAATTGAACAATTTATTTAATGTTGCTTTGATTATGTGAAATATAATATGTGATGTATAATGTTTGTAAATTTGAACTAATATGTTTGTAATGGTTTGATTACTTTTATATAAGTGTGTTTGCCTGCATTACAGGTGATAATTCAATAAGGGTGTTTGAAAAAAAAATACTTCTTAGACTTACACACAGTTGCTAAATTGAAAAAAAAAAAATACTTCTTAGACTTACACACAGTTGCTAAATCTTTATACCTCTGGCCTTAGCACTGGAGTTCTTTTTTGAGTTCTTATAACCAGCATGCTCCTCCCTTCTACCATCTCAGTATTTCACAGAGTTTAGTCTCACTGCCCTTTACTTTATTATATACTACAGTAATGTAACAAAAGTGCAGGACTAGATGTTTACAGTGTTATTTGACAGTATTTGCAGCACACTGATTAACAACCACTTATACAATGATTTTGTATTTACTTATACAAGAAATAAACAGCACCGATCACAATAAAGATGCAAACTTTGAATTTACCACTATTCCAATCACTGTCATTGAATGTGATCTGTTTAAGTGACATGGATTAAAGCCTTCTTTTATATGGAAGATGTAAATGTGTATATATTACTTGCTACTGTTATGTATAACTTGCATCTGATGAAGCTCTGACAAAGTGTGAAAGCGCTCATCTCTTGTTTTAACTTAACAAACCATGGTATAAACAAGCAACACCAGCTTGAATCCTGTTTTCTTATTTTTAATAAGAATGCAAAGTGATCTTTGGCATGGATCTTATATGTGAAGTTATGACAATAGTCTATTTTAGTAATTATATATATCTAGATGCACATAGACACACACACACACACACACACACACACACACACACACACACACACACACACACACAGATATATATATATAAACGTACAAATTGCATACATATATACTGTTTACCTTCATTATCCAGAATTACATGCGCTTGAGTAATACTATGATCAACATACTGCCACGAAATGTTGGAATGCAGAATTCTGGTATACCTGACATAAACACTGAACCTTGAAACCCCCTACCACTGTGAACCTAGGAACATGCATTAACATGAGTCCAGAAGGGGGCAAGATTGGTCAGTCAGATATGTTGGTGTTTGTCATTCCATTGTTTGGGATGTAGGACAAGATGCAGGTGGACTTAAGAGCTTGTGAGTCTGGATAATGATGGCAAAAAACACACACACACACACACACACACATATATATATATATATATATATATATATATATATATATATATATCTATATAAATATATAGGTTCATAGGTTCATAGGTTCATACTAGGCTATCTGCCCTAGGGCATTTATAAGCCTAGCCAGAGTGTGTTTGGCTTTCGCTACCCATTTTAAATTAATTTTGCCATGCCTTCTTTGAGGTTAGTATACTGTGGCTCTGTCTATCAGTGACACAGAAGTGATAACGGGGTAAACCTCGATCTCCCATCCACTCATCAAGATTCCTCTTGAAGAGAGTCAATGTGGGACTCTGCCTAACCTGGACTGGGATTTTATTCCAGAGTGAAGGAGCCTCTGGGTTATGAATCTGTCCCTCCAGCATGTCCTATTTATTTCAGTGCTGAGGTTCAAGTCTCTCGGCGTGGCTCGATGGGATTTGGATTTTCTGAGGTGCAGCATGTCCATTAATTCGGGTTGGACATGGCTTTATCGTCAGGCACAGATCGCCTCTGAGCAGGCGGTATGCCACTGAGTAGAGCTGGAGTTTCTTTAACCGGGCAGCATATGGCATCTGTTTGAGCCCTTTGATCCTCTTGGTGAGGTACTTTTGGGGTCTTTCCAGTTGCTGCAGGTGTCTGGTAAGGTACATCCCAAAGGGGCATTGTACTCAATTATGGGCCTGATGAGGGATGAGTAAAGAGGCCGATGACCTCCCTGATCTAGATGTGAATCCCTTCATGATTAGGTGGGCTATATAAAATGTTTTCTAACCACTTTGGCCACGTGGTTGTCAAATGAGAGATTGCTATCAACTTGGGTCCCCAGGTCCCTAATTACTTCTTCTGTACTTAATGGATTACCACTTATGTGGTAATTTGTGAGCACTTTGTTTTTGCCAAAGGGGATGACTATACACTTTTTGGCGTTTAGCTTGAGGCCATGGCTCTGGCACCAGTTGTCTGTTTCCATGAGGCCCATTTGGAGGATGCTTGTGTCGGCTGGAGAGTTGATTATGGCGCCCAGTTTGCAGTCATCTGCGAACTTGGTCAGCCTGATCCTTCCGTGTTGGCCTGTACCGCGAGAAATATATACCGAACAAGAGAGGTCCCAGGACTGAGCCTTGTGGGCGCCACTTGTAACTGGTTTGGAGTCTGACATGGCTCCAGCAATTCTAACCATGTGGGTTCTGTCCTTGAGCCAGTTTGCAACCCATCTAGTGACATAGGGGTTTATATTTAAGCTGGTGAGCTTATCTATAATGCCGAGTGGGATATTGTATCGAAGGCTTTTGCGAGGTCCAGGTAGGCTGTGTGGACCACCTTCCCCTCGTCAATGGCCTTGGTGACTGTTTCAAAGAAATCGACCAGGTTTAAGAGGCAGGATCTGCCCTTAACAAAGCCAAACTGGGTAGGATCCAGTGTCTGTAGGTCCCCAATATCTTTATTTATGAGGTCCATGATGATCCTTTCCATAGCTTTGCAGACCAAGCTAGTCAGGCTTATGGGGCGATAGTTTCCAGATTCCGTTGAGGCACCACCTTTGTGGAGAGGGACCACTGTTGCTGTACACCACTCTTTGGGTACATATCCTGTAGTAAGGCTAAGACTGAACAGTAGTTTTATGTTTGGGTTTAGCTCTTCTTGGAGTTCATGTAGGATGCAGCCCGGGACACCATCTGGTCCCATTGATGCTGTGTTTTGCTTTGGAGAGGCTCTTACCTGAGCATCTGAGATGTCAGGGGGGCAGCACTCTGTTGGGATAGATATTTGCCCTTTTGGTGGGGGGGGGGAGTTTGCACTGAACCTGTCAGCTAGGATGTTGGCAATGTCTGTGGGCTCGGTGTATTTTTGTCATTTGGACTAATTCTGAGCATATCTGGGAATTCCCATCCAGGTTCCTAACATAACTAAAGCCTTGCGATTATCCTTAGTGTCCTGTGCAAGTTCTCTCGAAGCTGGCCTTAAGGCGATTTTATGAGTGCCGTAGTTTTTGCTAATACTAATCAGAGATGCCTTCCCTTTTGGGATTTTGCTCTATCATGTAGTAGCTTCCTCCTTCTATTGTATAGTTTGGTTATGGCTGGGGTACACCAGACAGGGCGTCTACTGGAGGATTGGGTCTTGGTTTTATTTGGGATTGCATGATCCATGCATTCCTGAAGGTTTTCATAGAATCGTTTATAAAGGATTCTGTGGTCTAAGCAGTATTTTCCACAGGCCGGGGCTTTGAAGGATTCGCCTCGGTTTTGAGGCATGTGAAATTTGCTTTAGAGAAGTTTTTCACTGTGGTTTTCTGGGCAGGGGTGGGGTGGGATGTGAATATCCAGTGAGATTAGTTTATGGTCTGATCTTACCAGTGAGGATACACTTCTGGTCTGGAGCATAGTGTCCCCATGTTGGTGATGATCAGGTCCAGTATATTTCCCCTCTTGTGGGAGTGGTAACAAGTTGTTCCATAGTATTTGAGTTTATAAATTCTAGGAACCTTTGGGCTAGGGTGTTGGAGCTAGAGTAATGCTCCCAGTCTATGTTTGGGTAGTTGAAGTCACCCAATATAATGGTGTTTGCAGAGACCTTCATATTTTCCAGTATTCTCAGGAAGGCCGAGTGGGGTTCCTGTGTTTGGGAGGGTGGTCTGTAGCAGGCTATAAACTGGGAGGCAGTTTTACCCACTGTTAGTTGCACATGGATAGTCTCTGATGCTTCGTGCTGTGCCACCAACCTGGAGGTGTGGGTATCTTTGTGAATATTGATACTCCCCCTCCTTTTCTGGTTCGGTCCAAGTTTTGGGGCCGAAAAGCATGGTATGAGGTATAACCTGGTAGTGCTGGGGTGCACTCGGGAGCCTTGAACCAGGTTTCTGTTACTGCAAAGATATCGATGTTCTCCATGCTAAGGAGAGTTTGAGTCGTGCATCTTGAGTTTAGACTTCTGGCGTTGAGTAGCATTACTCTTAGTTTCTTATCCCTTGTGATACCTATGGAGGTGGGTTTGTCTTTTGAGCCTTGCCTAAAAAAGGCACTATGGGGGTAGCAACAGCCTTTGCCAATATCCGAAAGCCCAGGGGTGACAGGTGCAAGCCTATATATATATATATATATATATATATATATACACACACACAGATATTTATATATGCATGTGTGAATGCATTTAAAAATGTTATTTGAACAGGATGTCGACAGTGTAAACTGCAGTATCACAGAGTTGACAGTTCAGAAATTAGACTGAGGTAAATGGGTTGGTGTAGGGATTGGAAGTGCGGTGTGTGAGTGTTGGCAGGTTTAGGCAAGGGGACAGCTTTCATGTTGTGTGTGTTTTTTGGTTAGTATTTCTGTGTCTGAGTCTGTCTTATACAGTGGCAGTGTTAACGAAAGGGATTTTGTTAGGTAAGGTGCAGGGTTAGGGCTAGGGTTAATGTTATCATGCATTTATAAGGTAGTACAGAGGCTTTCACTCTCACCTTCTAATATGTGCTAATCCTAACCCTGGCCCTGCCATTAACTCTAACTTTGCATCTTACTTTTGAAAAAAAACCCTTTCTGTAACACTACCAATATTCAGAAAAAAACATATCCTATGGTATTGCTATGGTTTAGGATTTTTTATTGGTTTTATTTTATTGTATTTTATTTTTAGTATAAGATAATCCAAAAAGTAGAGTATTTTTTGTGATTTATTTCTTGCTTTTGTCTGTATTTTGAATGTCAATATTTTGATGTGTCTGCATTTTGAACTGTCGGTATTTTGCTATCGACATTTTGATTGTCTTTATTTTGATGTGTCAGTATTTTTAATAATTTCATATATATATATATATATATATATATATATATATATATATATATATATATATATATAGATATATATATATATCTATAGACTACCCTTGGTTCATCAGTCATTAAGTCCTGGTAAACTTACTGTCACTGATTGATGTCCATTTCACTGAAGAACTGAAATATTTTCAGCAAATCACTGAATTGGATGAAATGGATGTGTTCACCCTTCAGAACCCCTATTAAAGCCCATTTCAGTGACTGAATAAAATGGGGAATTAATTGGTTTCAGTTTATGTGCTGGGAGTCAACAAGTAAGTAGACCTATGATTGGACACACAGACACACACACACACACACACACACACACACACACACACACACACACACACACACACACACACACACACACACACATTTAGTGTCACCGGAGTGTGAGTCAGTTAATAAGATGCTTAGCAATAAATGACTGTAAAAAATTATTTTGACTACCATCAATCCCTTTATTGAAACACTCAGTAGCATATAACAGTTAAAATGTTTACTTCGTAAACACAAGGTACATGGTTCGATTCTAAACCTTGGAAGGGAAATAGGCCAGACTTAAAATGGCCCACTGAGATAACTAGCAGGGTGGGAGATTGGCATGATGGTTAAGGTGCTTACTTTAAAGACACAAGGTACAGTGTTTGATTATCATAAGGGGTGATTAGCTAAGCTTAAAATGGCCTACAAGGGCAGTTAGCCTAGTACTAACCTATGAACTATGAACTAGTAATTACCTATGAGCGCCTGGTGTCTCATTATTGACAACTGTAAACATTTTCAAATACATGTAGTTCAACATATCTGTAAAGTAAATATGCCAGTTTCTCTGACTAAAAAAACACAATGTTACACGTAAAGTTAAATACAAAAAAACAGACATGCTTTGCCCCAAATATATTTTTTCAATTTTTTTTAAATTTTCGCCTTAATATTCATATTTATACACCACAATAGTAACCTTTTAACAACAATGTAGTTACAGTGCTAATATTCTTTAAGCATATTTGTTGCATCACATAACAAGAGAATTTAACTTTACGTAGAATTAGGTGCTTTGCCCAAAATATTCAAAGAAAACACAGCTAAAACCGAATGATGCCTTTTGCATTTTGGTAAACTGGCTAAAAAGGCCTAAAAAAAGTATTTTTCAATTTCTAACAAATATGTATGAACTGCTTTAAAACTGAACACTATAGCAAGATATAAAACGTATGCCATATACATGTATACAATTATGTATATTATGAGTGATGTTTGACTTAAATATGTTTTGGTTTTATTATGAATGAGTAAAAAGGCAAAAAAATCATCCTTATTTCATCATAAGCAGGAGCGAGTAACTTTAACAGAAAGGATAATGAAGTACTGTGAATATGAAAGCTGCTCAATAAGTGGTTATCTACAAATGAATGATGTTGATATATAAATGTCAATTAGTTATTTTGTGTTAAAGGAAAATATCAGAAACACATTCTTACAGTTTTAGACAAAAGAGTGGCATTTTATAACTATATCTTTAAAAAGTGACTAATTTGCAATTGGCCTTATTTTTTCTACAAATACAGTATTACTTTGGTTCTTACTGGAAGTTCCTATATAAACAAAATATGCAACTTAGTGCAATGAATATCACAAAGTGATTAAGCTATCATTTTGTCACTGGACCCTTGGAAAATATAAGTTTCAAGGTTTTAAAAACCTTTTTAACTTAAAACATTTTTCAAAAATCAGCCCTGAATATCAGTTCCTATTTGTAAATTGTTTTTGCATACTAACTTTTCTTTATTGTCTTTACATTTATCCTGGTGTTTTTTTGTATTTGACTTCAAATGTATGTTTTTATGTATATACTGTGGAGCTTTTCTCCCCGGGCCTCTACTGAAAATGGAAATAAATCCAGCTAGACTAGCCCGGTCAACAAATGTAAAATAAATAAAATAAAATAAATTCATAGGTTCATAGGTTCATACTAGGCTATCTGCCCTAGGGCATTTATAAGCCTAGCCAGAGTGTGTTTGGCTTCGTATAGCCATTTTAAATTAATTTTGCTATGCCTTTTTTTGTGGTTAGTATACTGTGGCTCTGTCTAACAGTGACACAGAAGTGATAGCCGGGTAAACCTCGATCTCCCATCCACTCATCAAGATTCCTCTTGAAGAGAGTCAATGTGGGACTCTGCCTAACCTGGACTGGGATTTTATTCCAGAGTGAAGGGAGCCTCTGGGTTATGAATCTGTCCCTCCAGCATGTCCTATTTATTTCAGTGCTGAGGTTCAAGTCTCGAGCGTAGCTCGATGGGATTTGGATTTTCTGAGGTGCAGCATGTCCATTAATTCCGGGTTGGACATGGCTTTATACGTCAGGCACAGATCGCCTCTGAGCAGGCGGTATGCCACTGAGTAGAGCTGGAGTTTCTTTAACCGGGCAGCATATGGCATCTGTTTGAGCCCTTTGATCCTCTTGGTGAGGTACTTTTGGGGTCTTTCCAGTTGCTGCAGGTGTCTGGTAAGGTACATCCCAAAAGGGGCATTGTACTCAATTATGGGCCTGATGAGGGATGAGTAAAGAGGCACGATGACCTCCCCTGATCTAGATGTGAATCCCTTCATGATTAGGTGGGCTATATAAAATGTTTTTCTAACCACTTTGGCCACGTGGTTGTCAAATGAGAGATTGCTATCAACTTGGGTCCCCAGGTCCCTAATTACTTCTTCTGTACTTAATGGATTACCACCTATGTGGTAATTTGTGGGCACTTTGTTTTTGCCAAAGGGGATGACTATACACTTTTGGCGTTTAGCTTGAGGCCATGGCTCTGGCACCAGTTGTCTGTTTCCATGAGGCCCATTTGGAGGATGCTTGTGTCGGCTGGAGAGTTGATTATGGCCCAGTTTGCAGTCATCTGCGAACTTGGTCAGCCACAGTCCTTCTGTGTTGGCCTGTACCGAGAAATATATACCGAACAAGAGAGGTCCCAGGACTGAGCCTTGTGGGACGCCACTTGTAACTGGTTTGGATTCTGACATGGCTCCAGCAATTCTAACCATGTGGGTTCTGTCCTTGAGCCAGTTTGCAACCCATCTAGTGACATAGGGGTTTATATTTAAGCTGGTGAGCTTATCTATAATGCCCGAGTGGGATATTGTATCGAAGGCTTTTGCGAGGTCCAGGTAGGCTGTGTGGACCACCTTCCCCTCGTCAATGGCCTTGGTGACTGTTTCAAAGAAATCAACCAGGTTTAAGAGGCAGGATCTGCCCTTAACAAAGCCAAACTGGGTAGGATCCAGTGTCTGTAGGTCCCCAATATCTTTATTTATGAGGTCCATGATGATCCTTTCCATAGCTTTGCAGACCAAGCTAGTCAGGCTTATGGGGCGATAGTTTCCAGATTCCGTTGAGGCACCACCTTTGTGGAGAGGGACCACTGTTGATGTACGCCACTCTTTGGGTACATATCCTGTAGTAAGGCTAAGATTGAACAGTAGTTTTATGTTTGGGTTTAGCTCTTCTTGGAGTTCATGTAGCACGCAGCCCAGGACACCATCTGGTCCCATTGATGCTGTGTTTTTTGCTTTGGAGAGAGCGGCTCTTACCTGAGCATCTGAGATGTCAGGGGGGCAGCACTCTGTTGGGATAGATATTTGTCCTTTTGGTGGGGGGGGAGGAGTTTGCACTGAACCTGTCAGCTAGGATGTTGGCAATGTCTGTGGGCTCGGTGTATTTTTTTGTCATTTTGGACTAATTCTGAGCATATCTGGGAATTCCCACCCAGGTTCCTAACATAACTAAAGAAAGCCTTGTGATTATCCTTAGTGTCCTGTGCAATTTTTCTCTCGAAGCTGGCCTTAGACGATTTTATGAGTGCCCATAGTTTTTTGCTAATACTGATCAGAGATGCCTTCCCTTTTTGGGATTTTGCTCTATCATGTAGTAGCTTCCTCCTTCTATTGTATAGTTTGTTTATGGCTGGGGTACACCAGACAGGACGTCTGCCTTTGGAGGATTGGGTCTTGGTTTTATTTGGGATTGCATGATCCATGCATTCCTGAAGGTTTTCATAGAATGCGTTTATAAAGGATTCTGTGGTCTAAGCCGTATTTTCCACAGGCCCGGGGGCTTTGAAGGATTCCGCCTCGGTTTTGAGGCATGTGAAATTTGCTTTAGAGAAGTTTTTCACTGTGGTTTTCTGGGCAGGGGGTGGGGTCGGGATGTGAATATCCAGTGAGATTAGTTTATGGTCTGATCTTACCAGTGAGGGATACACTTCTGGTCTGGAGCATAGTGTCCCCATGTTGGTGATGATCAGGTCCAGTATGTTTTCCCCTCTTGTGGGAGTGGTAACAAGTTGTTCCATAGCATTTGAGTTTATAAATTCTAGGAACCTTTGGGCTAGGGTGTTGGAGCTAGAGTAATGCTCCCAGTCTATGTTTGGGTAGTTGAAGTCACCCAATATAATGGTGTTTGGAGAGACCTTCATATTTTCCAGTATTCTCAAGAAGGCCGAGTGGGGTTCCTGTGTTTGGGAGGGTGGTCTGTAGCAGGCTATAAACTGGAAGGCAGTTTTACCCACTGTTAGTTGCACATGGATAGTCTCTGATGCTTCGTGCTGTGCCACCAACCTGGAGGTGTGGGTATCTTTGACGAATATTGATACTCCCCCCTCCTTTTCTGGTTCGGTCCAAGTTTTGGGGCCGAAAAGCATGGTATGAGGTATAACCTGGTAGTGCTGGGGTGCTCTCGGGAGCCTTGAACCAGGTTTCTGTTACTGCACAGATATCGATGTTCTCCATGCTAAGGAGAGTTTTGAGTGCGTGCATCTTGAGGTTTAGACTTCTGGCGTTGAGTAGCATTACTCTTAGTTTCTTATCCCTTGTGATACCTATGGAGGTGGGTTTGTCTTTTGAGCCTTGCCTAAAAAAGGCACTATGGGGGTAGCAACAGCCTTTGCCAATATCTGAAAGCCCTGGGGTGACAGGTGCAAGCCTATATATATATATATATATATATATATATATATATATATATATATATATATACACACACACACAGATATTTATATATGCATGTGTGAATGCATTTAAAAATGTTATTTGAACAGGATGTCGACAGTGTAAACTGCAGTATCACAGAGTTGACAGTTCAGAAATTAGACTGAGGTAAATGGGTTGGTGTAGGGAGTGGAAGTGTGCGGTGTGTGAGTGTTGGCAGGTTTAGGCAAGGGGACAGCTTTCATGTTGTGTGTGTTTTTTGGTTAGTATTTCTGTGTCTGAGTCTGTCTTATACAGTGGCAGTGTTAACGAAAGGGATTTTGTTAGGTAAGGTGCAGGGTTAGGGCTAGGGTTAATGTTATCATGCATTTATAAGGTAGTACAGAGGCTTTCACTCTCACCTTCTAATATGTGCTAATCCTAACCCTGGCCCTGCCATTAACTCTAACTTTGCATCTTACTTTTGAAAAAAAACCCTTTCTGTAATACTACCAATATTCAGAAAAAACATATCCTATGGTATTGCTATGGTTTAGGAATTTTTATTGGTTTTATTTTATTGTATTTTATTTTTAGTATAAGAGAATCCAAAAAGTAGAGTATTTTTTGTGATTTATTTCTTGCTTTTGTCTGTATTTTGAATGTCAATATTTTGATGTGTCTGCATTTTGAAATGTCGGTATTTTGCTATCGACATTTTGATCGTCTTTATTTTGATGTGTCAGTATTTTTAATAATTTCATATATATATATATATATATATATATATATATATATATATATATATATATAGATATATAGATATATATATATCTATAGACTACCCTTGGTTCATCAGTTATTAAGTCCTGGTAAACTTACTGTCACTGACTTGATGTCCATTTCACTGAAGACCTGAAATATTTTCAGCAAATCACTGAATTGGATGAAATGGATGTGTTCACCCTTCGGAACCCCTATTAAAGCCCATTTCAGTGACTGAATAAAATGGGGAATTAATTGGTTTCAGTTTATGTGCTGGGAGTCAACAAGTAAGTAGACCTATGATTGGACACACACACACACACACACACACACACACACACACACACACACACACACACACACACACAAACACATTTAGTGTCACCGGAGTGTGAGTCAGTTAATAAGATGCTTAGCAATAAATGACTGTAAAAAATTATTTTGACTACCATCAATCCCTTTATTGAAACACTCAGTAGCATATAACAGTTAAAATGTTTACTTCGTAAACACAAGGTACATGGTTCGATTCTAAACCTTGGAAGGGAAATAGGCCAGACTTAAAATGGCCCACTGAGATAACTAGCAGGGTGGGAGATTGTCATGATGGTTAAGGTGCTTACCTTAAAGACACAAGGTACAGGGTTTGATTATCATAAGGGGTGATTAGCTAAGCTTAAAATGGCCTACAAGGGCAGTTAGCCTAGTACTAACCTATGAACTATGAACTAGTAATTACCTATGAGCGCCTGGTGTCTCATTATTGACAACTGTAAACATTTTCAAATACATGTAGTTCAACATATCTGTAAAGTAAATATGCCAGTTTCTCTGACTAAAAAAACACAATGTTCCACGTAAAGTTAAATACAAAAAAACAGACATGCTTTGCCCCAAATATATTTTTTCAAATTTTTTTAAATTTTTCGCCTTAATATTCATATTTATACACCACAATAGTAACCTTTTAACAACAATGTAGTTACAGTGCTAATATTCTTTAAGCATATTTGTTGCATCACATAACAAGAGAATTTAACTTTACCGTAAATTAGAGTGCTTTGCCCAAAATATTCAAAGAAAACACAGCTAAAACCGAATGATGCCTTTTGCATTTTGGTAAACTGGCTAAAAAGGCCTAAAAAAAGTATTTTTCAATTTCTAACAAATATGTATGAACTGCTTTAAAACTGAACACTATAGCAAGATATAAAACGTATGCCACATACATGTATACAATTATGTATATTATGAGTGATGTTTGACTTAAATATGTTTTGGTTTATTATGAATGAGTAAAAAAGGCAAAAAATCATCCTTATTTCATCATAAACAGGAACGAGTAACTTTAACAGAAAAGGATAATGAAGTACTGTGAATATGAAAGCTGCTCAGGAAGTCGTTATCTACAAATGAATGATGTTCGATATATAAATGTCAATTAGTTATTTTGTGTTAAAGGAAAAATATCAGAAACACATTCTTACAGTTTTAGACAAAAAGAGTGGCATTTTATAACTATATCTTTAAAAAAGTGACTAATTTGCAATTGGCATTATTTTTTCTACAAATACAGTATTACTTTGGTTCTTACTGGAAGTTCCTATATAAACAAAATATGCAACAGTGCAATGAATATCACAAGTGATTCGTTAACTCATTTTGTCACTGGACCCTTGGAAAATATAAGTTTCAAGGTTAAAACTAACTTAGCATATCAGTCAGCCTGGTGGTATAGAAGGATAAGTTCAATTAAAGGCTTGAGTGCTTAAGTGCGTTGTCGGAAAGGATGGGCATGCCCATGTTAGGGAGATGGGGTAAGGCTGGCCACAGGATTGTATCAGTCTTTCAGTCACAGACATGGGACCAGTGTATGTGTGCATATGGCACATTAAGCCATCAATTGTTGGCAGCCTTCGTTGAGCAGGTTCACAAACGTCTGCACTTGTGTAGAAGAAGGAATTGTGAGTCCCATGTCCTTCCCACCATAGGGAGGGGTAAGGCCAAAAATAACAAATGTCCACATTGTTAGGTTATTGGCAGGGACAGAAGCAATCCTCATGGTTGCTTCAATGATGGGGTCCAGACAGCTCTGAAATCTGAGCTTGAGTCTGACTGAAGAATCTTGATGGTCAGCAGGCATAGGAACAAAAAGCATAAAGAAAAGATTCACTTGGTCAAACTATCTTTGTGTACTGATTATAATCCTGTATGTGTGTGTGTGTGTGTGTGTGTGTGTGTGTGTGTGTGTGTGTGTATGTGTGTGTACTCCAATATATTTATATTCATATATTCATCCAAGTGATGGACACTGGCAAATAGTATCATAAAAATACAAACTATGCATCTGACCCATACCTTCATACTTCTCAACTTGTGTGATGAAGAATTCTTGACAACTCAAAAATGAGGAGACAAAGGCCCAAAATCAGGAACAGTTTTTAATTATTACTCTAATTTACTTAAATGTTAACAGAACAACAGACTTTGCATCAACATTCATTTTCTGAACAATCACAATTTAATAAGTCTAGTGGGACTAACCTGGTCAGCAATGGATAAATAAAATAAATGAATAAATAAATATGGCATTATTGACTGACTCTACTCCTTTGCAATTTACTAGACAATTAAAAATTTTATGAGGGTCAGGGCAAGAATATGAGGCAAAATCAGGGACCTTCTGCAAAATTCTGGATAGTAAACAGGTATTGCTACACATGCAATATGCATGAGTTGATGTGGAAACAAATTTGTTTTTGTGGACTCATACATATGGACTGCTCCATGTGTATGAGTCCATACATACCTACATATGCACTGCTCCTTTACTTGTCTGAAATGTGTTGCTAATATCTAACTGTTGACATCTTGCACTATACCGGCCTTACCGTTAAGTGTTAAGTCTAATAAAGCCAAGACTAAAAAATAATGACTACATTACATTTGTTTGACAACCGAAGGTGAGAGTAAGCCTATCCTGTCTGACCTTTACATGCACATACGTCCCCTAAAGTCCTACATTTCTCCTAAACATTTCAGCAACTAGTAGTTGCCCTTTTGAAAGCCTCTGTGGATTCCTTTTTTTACCAACAGTTTCAGCGGCTCATTTCATGTCTCTATAACCTTCTCTGTGAATAAGTACTTTCAGAGATCCAAGGAGTAGTTAGTCCCTACAAACTGCTGCCTGCAACAACAAGGATGGCCTGTTCACATTTCTCTGACATGATCTTGTGCATCCTTATAATATCCCTCTCCCTGTATCTGCATACTGCAATTCTGATACCTAGGAAAGGCAGGTGTTACAGTGAAGCAACACCAAGAGCCAATATGGGTACTCTGGCTTTCCAAGCACTGCAAGCATAGTTGCTGCTGGATATTGGTAACAGAGGATTACACACACACACACACACACACACACACACACACACACACACACACACACACACACACACACACACACACACACACACACACACACACACACACACACACACACACACACACACACACACACACACACACACACACACACACACACACACACACACACACACACACACACACACACACACACACACACACACACCATCAAGTCAGTATTGCAGACACTGTTTTAACAATGCAACCATCAGACTGCCATGTGGAAGGGAGTTAGATAAGGCACAACAGCCTCCACCTCTCATGGGGAATATGGGGCAATCCCAGGCTCTTGCCTCTCATCTCCACTGTGTTTTTCAATGCCAGATTTGAAAAGAGTAACAAGATGATAGAGCGATGGGGCAACAGGAAAGGAAAAAAAATATCACCATGGATTTGAACTGTGACTAGGGAGCCATGGATTACTTGGAACCACCCTAAACTGACTAGCTAACTAGAAAACAGAATGTTCTGAGTAATCCTAGAAAAGTCCTTATTCATACATTGTGGATTTACATCTGATATTCTCCAGGAATTTATTTTAGATTCTCCACTTTCATCTATATTCGGTTGTTCTATTATTAACATCATTTCTAATTCCATTTCACATGTACAAATAATGCTGTATGGTAATTGGACAAGTTGTCAGCATCCAAGTGCACCTGTCAAAAAGACTTGACCAAGGTACTTCATTGGTTCCATAAGCATGGAAAAAACCAAAGCTATGTTGGCTGGGGCATAGAGAAAGCTGGCCAAGGTGCCCACAGCTGGGCCACTAGGACCCCAAATAATTACAGATGTGAAACTGTATACAATTATACATATATGTAAATCTGGCTGGACTCCTCACTGCTCATAACTTCTCATATGAAAAAAACAGGAAACACTGAACAATATAAAATGCTTGCTAAAAATGGCCAACATTTATTTATTGATTTATTTATTTGCAATTTGATTACTGGGGAAGTCCACTGGGCTGAATTGACCCATTTTCAGTGGAAGCCCGGGGAGAAAAGCTCCAAGATGCATTATACAATTTAGATACAACTGATAGTTAATATTAAAGATCTTATGTAGAATAGTTACTCATAAATGCATTCAATATCATGCATAGTTAACAAATTCATTAAGCCTGAAGGTAGGGATCATACAGTTTCATTTGAGGAAAACAGATATGGGTTAGGTGTGGAAACAGTTTACATATAAACCTTTTAAGAAAATGTAAATACGCTTTACATAGACACATCAACAGTAGAATACTATTTACAATATTTACAAGGTTGGGCTGTGTGAGGGTAGCCGTAGGAGTTGTTGATAGCTTAGAGAGAAGCTATAGAATTTGTTGAGAGCTTAAATAGGCTCATAGGAAGATAACTATGAGAGTTGTAGAGCTTGGGAACCAGAGAGAAACCCCCCTTTGATTAGGTTGGGTGAAGGCAGGTACATTTCCATTTAGTGGACAGGTGTTTGAATAGTTGGGTTTTGAAGTTTTCTGAGTTTGGCATGGTTCTTAGTGTGGAGGGAAGGGAATTCCATTTTTTGCCTAGTGAGAAAGATAGAGAAGCTGGCCAGCAGGACATTGGTTTCAAGATTGCTGCCTTTCTCACAAAACATCGACTGCTACCCATTCTGGAATAAACACTTCCTTTCATCAAGTGCATGTATGTATCCAACCAAAGAATACTGCAAACTGAATTAAAAAAAAATATGTAGGTTCGAACTCTAGAAGTAAGATACATTATTGTCTCAACTTAGGATGTCAACTTTTCAGTCAGAGTCACCATGTTGCTAGTGACACAAACCTATAAGCTACTGATCATTAATTGCCAACCTTTAAATGTAAAGGACTTAGGTTTGTAGTCAACACCAAGTAATTTTGTTCCTCCTTAGTAGCTCCTCTCACCGTAATTGAGACAAGCTGCAGAGCCGTTGTTACATGTGCACTTTCTATTCTGTATCCCCTGTCGCTGTCAATTAGGCAATTCAAGACCTAAACACAAAATTAACGTGATATGTCTTTTACAGTGCAGCTCGGTATAACACAGGGACCTGATTTTCAACACAGCAGACTATGCATGGACTAGTATTCCCTCTTCCAAAAATAGCTGTGTGCTTTAAAAATGCATTTTCAAATTGGTGTTTACATTCCAAAGTATTGGGAATTTCAAGTACTTATAGTTAACACATTTGTTGTATGTCATTTCACATCTTGCTGTATACCGCAAATATTTCTGGTGTAATTAATTCAATTTTCTGTTCATGTTTCTATTTTGTGTTGACTCTGCTGTTGATACAGGCTATTTCACAAATGGTAGCTGGAGGAAAGCAATGTTTCTGATTGTAGCTCTGAATTTGCATGCCCAGAGTATATTAATATGAATTGCCTCTTTAGTGAACTTGCAACTCTAGGAACTATTTTTTTTACATTTTTTAGGATTTTTCCCTATTTTTCCAACTCTGGGGATGCAAGGGGGTATCCTCCTGAAAAAAAAAAAACATATCTAAACTTTTTGCAAGTTTTGGCAAGTGCATGGTTAACTGAATTTGACTCATTCAGTTTGCTATTGGTGGGCTGTGCATGGACCATTCATAACGTTTAACATTTTACTGTGATCAGGTTTTGGCTGGAAATGAATCCTGGTGTATCCCATTTACCTGTAAAACAAAAGAAAATCTCCAGAATTGAAGAATATATTATGAGTGTTCAGAATGTGGAGAGCCTGAATATATACCCCCTGACATCAAAATAAAAAAAAATTTAGTGCACTAGATAAATTATATATTGTGGCGATCCAGAGTTATAATCCTGCCAAAAGCTAAACAAATAAGGTTGTTATAACTGCATGAGTGTCATACTAGTATTGCATGAACAAAAGATTTAGTGATAAGTTATTATGCAATGTCTAAATATGCATTCTGACATTGAGAAGGCAGTAGTCAGTTGTGCACATCGGGTTCCTATTACGTTATCAAAAGATAACATAATCGAATGCTCAGAACTTTGAAACGGCCGCATTTCGAAGATCGCATTGTGGGATCACAGTACAGTGAAGATTGGGATATTTGGCCTTTTCTCACTGTAGTGCGATCTCGGTGTTGGAATATATATATATATATTTAGCAGGGGGGGTGTGGGGGGCACAGCCCCCCACAATGAAAGCTTCGATATGTGGCCGTTTCGATGTTTTGAACATTCGATTATGTTATCTTTCGATAACGTAATCTGAACCCGTGCACATCTAGATCACAGGAAATGTCTTGATACTGCCCTGCTGCAGAAATCTTGGACAATTCTCACATTTTTTGTCATTTTGTTGGAAAAATGATTCAGGTTATTATTATTAATGTTCACTTGAAGTGGAGGGATGTGTTCACCACAATAGTAATAAAAAAATTAGTGAACAAAAAAGATGGGCATAAACCAAGAAATAAAATGTAAGAAAAATGCATTCTAAAGTTCCATAAAGCTTAATATTGAATGTGTTCATCCTACTTTACTACAGACTTCATCAGAAATAGCAGTGAATTTGACAGGTTAAAATATCGTCAGGTCTCATGTAAAACCAATGCTGCAATAAAAAAGTACTGCAATTGAAAAACCAGTATTTTATTGCTCTTGCATGTAAAACACTTTCAATACTTAAATAGTAATTTAATCCATAGAGGTGGTTTATTGGTAGTTACTACGCTTGCAGTTCAGGGGACCATTGAAGATCCTAGCCAATATTTCCAGGTGCCCACAAACACTGTCTAGATAAGTGACTTGTTTAATGTCATGATGCAGGCAACTGAAAAAATCAAACTCTGTACCACAAGAACTACAGCTCACAGCCATAATTCCCTGCACCAAACACCTGGCACCAAGAAAAAGCTACCACTGCAATTTCTTTATCTCTAAAACACCATTATAAGACCTTCCCTGCTTTCACTGCTCAGTCACAGAAGTTGTGAAGTATTCTATGTTGTAAAGGAAACTAGTAAGTTGGCTCAATGTATTTATGAGCACAATTACACTATTCATGCTACCTTAAGTTCACTGAAAAGGTGTGTGACCTAGGTGTTAACTTTGGATTGAAGGCTAACACTGTGGGACCAAGAGTGAGTGTTATGAAATCCTTTTGTTTCTATATGTGAAATATTTCTGTGATTAAACACCTTTTATCTCAAGATGATCTCTTGGTAGTTGTTCAGGCCTTGGTTTTGTGCAGACTGGACTATTGTACTGCTTATACCCTGGAATTCCCAACACCAAGCTTGATCACCTAGAGATGTGCAGAACTTTGTTGCCAAGTTACTAACTGCATTTCAGTTCAAGTCTAGTATCGTTAAGTCTTCAGATGAATTAATTTATTGAATATTAATTGTTTTCTCTTTGCATTTACTTATTTGTTAAATCCTATACACTTGGTGTTTTGTTATAAAACACATTAATAAACTTGAAGTTGAAATGAAAATGATAAAACTGAAGTTGAAATGAAAAATAATGATTTGTGCAGTCACACTACAGGATTTATGGTTGCCTACTACAGGAGGATCAATCTTTGTAGCAGTAAAAAAACACGATTGAGAGATAGCTATGGCCATAATGAGAAAGACCTCATTATTGGCTTATTAGCATGTTTCCGACTCACACTCTAGCTAAATTAGTGCTGTCAGACCTAACAGTGGTAGTGGTCTCCCTAGTGGTCCATGCATCATATCGCAAAGGTACCCACTACACTTACACATATAAGCATACATGAACACACAACACACACACACACACACACACACACACACACGCACGCACGCACACACACACACACACACACACACACACACACACACACACACACATATTCATACAGTTTCATTCATGCCTTACAATCATGCACATATGGATCCACAAACATACACACATTAACATAACCCCTACCCTCATGACTTTACTGAACTTACCTACAGACAACTGCTTCCATATGAATGAATGAGTGATGGCTGCCTTTTGAAGGTATTCACTTTTTTTCTCCAACAGTGAAATTTGATGTTGACAAACATGTCTCTGAAACAATCAGCATTGTTAATGCAAAACAGGAGCAGCTGGCATTTCTGAGACAGAGCATTAGCTGCTCCCCCAAACTGCTGCATTAGCATGTCGCTCTGTCTGACAGACCACTGCCAGTAATCTGGCCTCGCTAGTGGGAAACCACAGAGGTAGGGTGATCTAAGAATCATAAAGGCTTATGTGAGGAGCAAAATGCCCATGATAAGGCTTTCCCCTCATCATAAGACTTTCTGAACCCCAGACTTTGTTTCTGTGTTATTTCTGATGAAATTTCTAATAAAGTGGGATAAAGCTCTCGGCATTAAGCTTTGTGGAGTGTCATGATTTTTTTTTAGTTTTACTCTACAATAATATCATCTTTGAGAAAAAACAGGAAAAAAACTTAGAAACAAGTTTCAATATTCATGGATTACCAGAAAGTATCCTATTGAACAAAGCTGTGTCATTTATACACATGAAGAATTTGCCAAATATATAAGTAGGAATGAATTCTTCACATTACATCTGGTCCATAATGCCCTTAATAAAATGTATTTGTAAAAAGTACAGTTGTGTATACTTACCATAAATGTAGATGTTTGGGTGTATTCACTGTTGCAGTCATTACATTTGGGTTATCTGCTTGTAGGTAGCCCTCAGTCGGCCTGATTATTAAAGTCTTGGGTCCTGCGCCTGTTGCTGTCTCATCTTCCATGACATCAGGTAGTCAGGGGTATAAAGCATGCAGCCAACGCCATTACATCAGTTTTTCTTGCCATAGATGTCAGGTGCCCCCATAATGGGAAGCAATTATATACAAGGTTACACCTCCAACAAAAAGCAAATACACCAGAAAACGTTAAGCATAGTAAACAAAAATAGAGGTATAGTCAATAGAAGTCAGGGGGCTGGAGGGAGGGTAACCAGGACTGCAACAGTGAATACACTCAAACATCTACATTTATGGTAAGTGTACACAACTGTACTATGTTCATGTTTCACTTTTGCAGTCATTACATTTGGGTTGATTCCCAAAGCTAAGGAAGGAAGGAGGCAATTAGAGAGCATTAGGACCAGCTATAAGGCTCTGCAAGACTGCAGTGGCAAAACCAGCTCTGGATTTTGAAAAAAAATTGGCAAGTGGTAATGCTTGCTGAAGGTATGTACAGAACTCCAGGTAGCAGCTTCTAGGATGTCCCTGGTAGGAACACCTCTGAGAAAGGCTGTAGAGGTAGACGCAGCCCTGGTGGAATGAGGTCTTATCCCCTGTGGGGTAGGTTTTCCATGGTGCTTATAGCAGAAATGAATGCAGTGGCCTATCCACTTAGAAATGGTTTGCTTTGAAATTGCCTTTCCCTCTGCCCCTTCAGCAAATGCAACCAACAGCTGTTCAGATTTCCTGAGAGGCTTAGTCCTGTCCAAGTAAAATCTAAGTTGTCTGTGCACATCCATGGAGTGCAGTATTCATTCCCCTTTGTTCTGTGGATTAGAAAAGAAGGTTGGCAGATGAATGGACTGATTAAGGGCCACATTGGATACCACCTTTGGTATAAAGGAGGGATTGGTCCTGCGGGACACCCTGTCCACATGAAAGATGATGAGGGCCTATAATTCAGACACCCTTCTTGTTGAAGTGATGGCTAGAAGGAAGGCTGTTTTCCAAGAAAGAAATTTCAACTCTGCATTTGCAGCTGGCTCAAAGGGAGGTAGAGTGAGCTTTTCCAATATGAAGTTAAGGTCCCAGGCTGGAGTAGGGGCTCTCCTCGATGGTGTTAAGTTTTTGGCCCCTCTGAGGAATTGCTTCAGCAGTGGATGAGAGAAGAGGGGTGGCTCTGTATTATAATGAGCTGAAATGTCCGAGGCATGAATTTTGATGGAAGAAAAGGAAAGGCCCTTGTGAAACATCTCAGTTAAGTACTGAAGAATGTGCAGTAAATTGGGCACTGTTGTGTCCATCCCATGAGTATGGCTCCAGGAACATATTTTTTTCTATTTTTCAGCATAGGATTTTCTAGTACTAGGCCTCCTTGCCTCCAGAATGACATCCATCACTTGCTTACTGAGGGATGGTAATGGAGAGATTATTTAATTAGCCAGGCTGCAAGGTTCAGGGTTTGAAGCTGTGGGTGCAGAATCTGGCCCTCCTGCTGGGACAGTAGAGCAGGGGTCTGAGGCAGGTGCCATGGTTCCAGAATTGACACACTGTGAAGGAGGGGGTACCAGTGTTGGCGTGGCCAGTCTGGTGCAATAAGTATTGCCCTTGGCTTGTCCTGTTTGATCTTTAGTAGCACTTTGGATAGGAGAGGCAGAGGGTGAAAGGCATAAACAGAGTTTTTTCCAGGTGAAGGACAGGGCATCCACTTTCCAAGCTTGGCCGAGGGGAGTACTTGTGCAGAATTTGTCCAATTGGTAGTTCTGAGGGGAGGCAAACAGGTCTATCTCTGGCCTCCCCCATTTATTTCTCAAAATGTTGAATATCTTTGGTTCCAGTTTCCACTTGTGTGGGTCCATGAGATTTCTGCTTAGGTCATCTGCCAGTGTATTAAGCTTGCCTGGCAGGAATTGAGCTTGTAGGTGCACTTGGTAGCTCAAGGCTGTGTTCCACAAAGCCATGGCTAGTCTGCAGAGAGGATTTGAGTGGGTTCCCACCTGCTTGTTTATGTACCACATAACAGTGGTGTTGTCCGTCTTTACCAATAATTGTCCTGGAAGAATGTGGTCCTTGAAGGCTGTCCAAGAATTCTGTACAGCTAACATTTCTTTTTGATTGATATGCAGGTGCATTTGACTTGGGTTCCATTTGTCCTGAATGCACTTCCCTGCCAAGTGAGCCCCCCATGCATAGTCTGATGCATCTGCTGTTAGGGTTTGGGTGGCCGGGGGTAGAATGAATGGCAGTCCCTTGTTGTGGTGGCAGGCCTCTGCCCACCAAAGGAACTCTGTCTATAAGCAAGGAATGATAGGAATCATTGATTCTCGGTCCTGAGAATGTTGACACCATAGGCTTTTTAGATACCATTGTAGTTTCCTCATATGCAGTCTTGCATATGGAATTAGTAGAATGCAAGAGGCCATGAACCCCAGGGCTTGCAGTATTTTCCTTGCAGATAGCTGGTTCTTTGTGGCCAGTAGTTTGAAGTAGGCTGTCAAATGAACTTGTTTCTCTGGCGTGAGGTAGGCCATCTGGGAAGTAGTATTTAAGCTTGCTCCCAGGAATACAATTTGTTGGCAGGGTACAAGGTGTGATTTCTTTTCGTTTATGGTGTACCCCAGAGAAGTTAGTAATTTCTTCACAAATGCCAGATGATTTAATAGTATGTCCTGGCTTTGTACCTGAATTAGGCAATCATCCAGGTATGGGTATATCTGAATATTTCTTTGCCTGCGAAATGCAATGACTGGAGCTAGGCACTTTGTGAATACCCTGGGCGCAGTAGATAAGCCAAAGGGCAGTGCAGAGAACTGATAGTGCATGTAGCCTGCTCTGAAGCATAGGTATCTTCTGTAAGATTCCCTTATTCGGATGTGCAGGTAGGCTTCCTTTAAATCCAGTGTTGTCAACCAGGCATTTTTGCCTAGCATGGAAAGCAGCTGATGAAGAGTTAGCATTCTGAATTTTGGGTTTACCAAAAAAGTGTTTAGGATAGACAGGTCCAGGATAGGATGCCAGGAATTGTCTTTTCTGGGTACCAGGAAAAGTCTTGAGTAAAAACCTTGTTCCCATTCTTCTTCTGGGACAGGTTGAATAGCCTTGATGCTTAGAAGAGAGAGAACCTGCTTTTGAGCCTCTGCCCACTGATTTAGGGGTAGGTCTGGCCAACCGTTTGGGGTTGGTAAGGAATGGAAGTGGAATCTGTATCCTTGGGAAACTATATTTAAAACCCATTTGTCTTGGGTAATGAATTCCCAGTTTTTTTGCATGCAGGGAAATCTTTCCCCCTAAAGGAACAGTCAGTTGAGCAGGGCTTGGAAGGTTTAAAGTTAAGTCATTGTGACAGTTTACCATAGGGGGGCATCTTACTACTCCCAGCTTTGGAAGTGGGAGCTCCCCACTGCTTAGGCCTGTGAGTACCTTGAGACTGAAGCCTGGATGGTCTACTGGTTGTGGGTTTGGACTGAGAAGGCCTGGAAGAGGCAGGAAAGGACAAATTCTTAGAAGGCCAGTGCCTACTAAATTGGAGAGGCTGTACTTGTAGGAAATCTTTAATAGTTTGCATAGATTTAGCTTTTTCCTCCATCTTTTTAAGTACTTCTTCTGCTTTGTTGCCAAACAGCCGGTCTTGGTTTAAGGGAGCATCCAATAATTTAGCTTTAACATGATCTGGCAAAGATTGCTCCTTAAGCCAAGCATGCCTTCTAAGTTCAGACCCACTGACAGCAGCCCTGCAAGATGCCGCAAATGAATCAAAACCACATTGCAAAGTATGTTTTCCAACTTGTTAAACAGAATGCATTAAATCCTGTAATTCTTTATTTTCAGCACAGTCAGGAATTAACATCATTTTCTGTTTAAGCAATTCAATAATATGCTGCTGATACTTTAACATATGAAACTGGCAGTTTAAGGCCCTAATGGCTAAAGTTGCAGAAGTGTATACCTTCTTACCCCATCTGTCCAAGGCCCTGGAATCTCTCTCAGAGGAGGTAGGGTTTTTGACAGTAGTAGCCTTAATGCCTTTGGGTCCCTGTGAAATGGTCTCAGGATCCACAGTAGGATTCTTAAAGAGGAACTTGTGAGAGTCAGGTACTTTGTAATACCTGTCAGGTTTTCTGGGAGCTGGAGGTAAAGTGTCAGGGGCCAAGCTAGATTCCAAGAAGGTATCATCTACAATGTCTGGTACAGGAGGGGTAGCTAAAGGCATGTGTTGAGGTAGGAGTAAGAATTCCCTAAGCCTCTTTTTGGAGTCAGAGTAATCCTGGCTTTCCCAGCGGAAATGTTCCCTAAGAGAATGCAAAGTTTCACCAAAAGAGAAATCCTCTGGAGGGGAAGCAGACAGAATGGAGTCCTCTGCATCAGAATTCTCATAGGTAGATAAGGGCAACTCCTGGTCATCAAAGAAAACAGAAATTTCAGAATCCTGATTAGAAGAATCAGAAGGAAAATCAGTTCTTGGTCTCTTAGAGGGAGAAGGATGGGTTCCCCTGATTAGATTAATAAGGTCTTCAGCCATTCTTATCATTTGTTTTTTAGGCATAAGGGCCTGACCATGTGGTTTGGGCATCGGTTTTCTAGGCGTGGGTTGAGTTTTAGGCCTTGAAGAAGAAGATGGTGTCGGTTTAATATGCAAGTCAGTAGGTCTGAATACACCCTCAGAAGCCGGTGCCTGCACAGCGGCTCCGGACCCATCCAAGGTAGAGACATCCGCAGGTTCCGCAGTCGAAGAAGCATCTTGTGGCATACCGGACTCAGAATGGGTCTCAGTAGAGGCCTGCGAATCTCAAGTAGCGGGTATCAGGGGTTGCAAAAGCGCCTCACTGAGTACCGATGAACTGACGACTAGCTTAGGAGAAGCGTCGTCTGCAGCTTTGGCCCTATGCGGCCTGTCTCTGTCTTTATCTTTGCGTTTTTCTGGAATGTCGGTAGTTGGGTGGCATACCGAAGCCATTTCTGGATAATTGAACCGAGTACCAAAATATTTAGATTCAAAAATGAACCGATGAAGAATAGTTTGAGGTTTGAATAAGGCACAAAACCAACAGCGAGGTACGTCGTGGTCTGGGCCTAAGCAAGGAATGCAGTATGAATGAAAATCTTTATGAGGTATTTGCTTTCCACAAGAAATACAATTGTTAACTTTTACTGACATCGGTTTAGAGCAGGAAGAAGGATCCCAACAGGGTACTTAGCTTAGCTGAAGACTTTGGATCTGAAACTCGAAAACGAAAATTTCATTAGCTGACCGACCGGCACATGCGAACTGCTTCTGCTTCGGGCACTGCACGGCAAGAAAGACTGATGTAATGGTGTCGGCTGCATGCTTTATACCCCTGACTACCTGATGTCATGGAAGATAAGACAGCAACCAACGCAGGACCCAATACTTTGATAATCAGGCTGAGTGAGGGCTACCTGTAAGCAGATAACCCAAATGTAATGACTGCAACAGTGAAACATGAAGACCATCAAGCAGTAAAAACATTTAAGGAATACAAAAAAATTTGACTAGTGATACAATTGAGAAAGGAATAACTAGTGATTTATTCAACTACTAAATTACAAAACAACCCAAAAACCAGTAAACAAGTACTTCAAATACAGGAACTGCAGAGCAAGGTACCACACAAACTTGTTCCCCTTCAGGAACACCAAAGGTTTATTTTACAACAACAAATAAGCTCTTTCGTCCCAAATTAACTTTAAAAGAGACTTCATCAGAAACAGTGTATTGTCAGCACAACTACATTTAACATACAAATACAAATGAATAGTGACTTAATTTCCTCCTGCTAAGCAGGAAACCAAAATTTTAAAGTGGCAGCACATAAAAAACAGTCATAATATATGTCAATATTTAAATAGCTACATAAAGGGACCCTAATAATTCATATAACAAATAATTGCACTTTCTCATACTGCATGATAATACTATCCAATTTCTAAACAGATTTTAATAGCAATAAATAAATGAATAACAGTCCTATATGATATAAAAAGCCCTACCATGGCATCATGTTCCCCAATTCTACTCTTTAGCTTATGCTCTGTTTTGCCCACATAGAAACAGGGGCAATTAGAGCAGAGGGCACAATATACCACTCTTTCAGATGTACAACAGAATTTCTCTTTGAACTTAATATTCACCCCATTCATTTCTATATTATTAGTTTCTAGAATGTTGTTACAAAATTTACACATCCCACATTTATACATGTAGATTATACTGTTTTTGTTCTTAAGCTCAAATACATTCTTTAGAGAGTGTCCCTTCCTATAAACACAGATGGGTGCATGCCCTAAAATTTCTCTCATCTCTCTATCATTATTAATTAAGTTCCAATTCTTAATTAAAGTATTTTTTACCATAAGTGCATCCCTGTTATAAGTTGTTAAAAAACTACTTTGGTAAGATATCATTCGACTAGGGCTATCATTTGCAATGCCACTGGAAGCAATATCTGTATGTACAGGTACTTCAAACTCCAGAGTATTCCTATTATAGGTTCATAGATTCATACTAGGCTATCTGCCATAGGGCATTTATAAGCCTAGCCAGAATGTGTTTGGCTTTCACCACCCATTTTAAATGTATTTTGCTATGCCCTTTTTCGAGGTTAGTATACTGTGCCTCTGTCTAACAGTGACACAGAAGTGATACCCGGGGTAAACCTACGATCTCCCATCCAATCATCAAGATTCCTCTTGAAGAGAGTCAATGAGGGACTCTGCCTAACCTGGACTGGGATTTTATTCCAGAGTGAAGGGAGCCTCTGGGTTATGAATCTGTCCCTCCAGCATGTCCTATTTATTTCAGTGCTGAGGTTCAAGTCTCTCGGCGTAGCTCGATGGGATTTGGATTTTCTGAGGTGCAGCATGTCCATTAATTCCGGGTTGGACATGGCTTTATACGTCAGGCACAGATCGCCTCTGAACAGGCGGTATGCCACTGAGTAGAGCTGGAGTTTCTTTAACCAGGCAGCATATGGCATCTGTTTGAGCCCTTTGATCCTCTTGGTGAGGTACTTTTGGGGTCTTTCCAGTTGCTGCAGGTGTCTGGTAAGGTACATCCCAAAAGGGGCATTGTACTCAATTATGGGCCTGATGAGGGATGAGTAAAGAGGCACAATGACCTCCCCTGATCTAGATGTGAATCCCTTCATGATTAGGTGGGCTATATAAAATGTTTTCTAACCACTTTGGCCACGTGGTTGTCAAATGAGAGATTGCTATCAACTTGGGTCCCCAGGTCCCTAATTACTTCTTCTGTACTTAATGGATTACCACCTATGTGGTAATTTGTGGGCACTTTGTTTTGCCAAAGGGATGACTATACACTTTTGGCATTTAGCTTGAGGCCATGGCTCTGGCACCATTTGTCTGTTTCTATGAGGCCCTTTTGGAGGATGCTTGTGTCGGCTGGAGAGTCGATTATAGCGCCCAGTTTGCAGTCATCTGCGAACTTGGTCAGCCACAGTCCTTCCGTGTTGGCCTGTACCTCTGAGAAATATATACCGAACAAGAGAGGTCCCAGGACTGAGCCTTGTGGGACACCACTTGTAACTGGTTTGGAGTCTGACATGGCTCCAGCAATTCTAACCATGTGGGTTCTGTCCTTGAGCCAGTTTGCAATCCATCTAGTGACATAGGGGTTTATATTTAAGCTGGTGAGCTTATCTATAATGCCCGAGTGGGGTATTGTATCGAAGGCTTTTGCGAGGTCCTGGTAGGCTGTGTGGACCACCTTCCCCTCGTCAATGGCCTTGGTGACTGTTTCAAAGAAATCAACCAGGTTTAAGAGGCAGGATCTGCCCTTAACAAAGCCGAACTGGGTAGGATCCAGTGTCTGTAGGTCCCCAATATCTTTATTAATATGACAACAGAATCTTTTAAATTCACGTATACTATAGAAGAAAAGTCAATTCTTTATCTGGACGTATTATTGAAGAAGGATGATGTTACTAAGAGATTTTTGGTGGAAATTTTTCGTAAAAATACATATTCCAATAGTTATGTTGCTCTTCTGTACTCTTGGGCCTCAAAACAGGTAAAAAATGGCCATTGTCTCTTTTTGTTTTTACTTCATCCATCAATTCATCAGATTACTTGGATAACCACATTTAGTAAACATTTGTTTAAGTAAATTACATTCTTACAAAAAAGATTCCTCTAACATAATCATCCTTGCTGCCCAGACAAATTTCCCCTTGACCACTGCCTGTTTTTGCTTAAAAGGTTGGCAGCTACTAAAATGGAGGAAACTATTGGAATATGTATTTTTACGAAAAATTTCCACCAAAAATCTCTTAGTAACATCATCCTTCTTCAATAATATGTCCAGATAAGGAATTGACTTTTCTTCTATAGTATACGTGAATTTAAAAAATTCTGTTGTCATATTAATAAACTCCAAAAATGAAGGTATCAACCCCTTAGGGCCTTCCCACAAGATGAATATATCATCCAAATAGCGGACATAGGTTTTACAGTATGGGAGAAATTGAGATTGACTAAGACATCGTTTCTCCCATTCTAACATGATAATATTAGCATATAGGCCCCCGCAAGAGGAGCCCATTGCCACCCCTTCATTCTGGAGAAAATATTCACCTTCAAATAAAATTTAATTGTTTCTTAGTATTAATTCAAGCATCTGTTCATACAAGTTGATTTTTTCTTGTGTTACATTCTTAGACAGCAATTAGTCACAGAACCACTGTATGCCCAACTCGTGGTATGACACTGTATAGGTTAACTACATCAACTGAAATAAATAAGTATTCTTCCTTAGATTCTATTTCATTAACCTTTCTTAAAAAAATCCCATGAGTCAATGCACACAGTAGGCTCATCCCATATATATTTCCTTAACTTCTTGTCCAAATATTTTGCCATAGGATATGTTATGGAGCCACTAACAGCCACAATTGGTCTTGTAGGTGGTTGATTTAAATTTTTGTGAATTTTGGGGGCCCCAAAAATAACTGGGGTAGATGGAAGTTCAACCAAAAGATAATACATTTCATCAATAGAAATAAAGCCATCAATAAACATGTCATGTATAAACCCCTTATTTTTTTCTATAGGCTCCATTCATTTTGTTTAAAGAGCTTTTTATGTATGTCTCAGTATTCAATATCTCAAACATCTTATTATTATAATCCATTTTGTTCATGATGACAACCCCACCCCCTTTGTCTGGCTTCATTATTCTTATCCATTTATTATACATCAGAAATTCTAGTTCAAATTCTTCATTATAATTTAAGTTCTTATTAACTTTTCTTCTATTAAAATTTTTACATTTATTAGAATTTTTACAGAGTTCCCGAAGGTCTAACTCACAAACTCTTTCAAATGTTGCCAAGACAGTGTGTATTGGGGGGTTGTAAGTGCTAGAAATTCTGAAGGAGTCCCTTATTTGTTTTAAATTCAATGTGCTGCTTAAATTGTTAATTTGTTAATTGATTTCATCATTATGGGGTATTTAAATGGGGCATATGACTGTTTTTTTGTTTGTCTGAAGAAGGCTTGTATTACCGGGTGAAAGCGCTTAAGGAATAAACTTCTCTGGTTTGTTTTTAGCATAAGCTATCTTTTGCCTTAGTTATTTTATTTTTTGGTTTAAGTTTCAGACTGTAATCACTGAGATACAGTAATACTTGGCAAGAATCTGGCCTTACAAGAAGAAGCTGAACTGTGACTTTTGTGTGGAATCTGAATATACATATGCTGCTGTTAGTTTAAATAAAGACTTCTGACTTACTTACCTTTGTGTAACTCTAATTTCTGGACTTAAGAGTTTCCCAGAGTCACACACTTTTCATATGGACTATATTACCTGTGCAGGTGCATACGTACTAACCTGCTCATGTCATGTGGCCTGGCCTCAGCAGAAGAAGGACCAGTAGGCTCAGTCCACTTACCACAATAACAGACAAATAAATAAACACATAAATGAATATGTATGTTGGTTACAAAATATCTTTTGCTACTGCTGCCAGGAAAAAATACACTGTAGCTTATTACATTTTACAAATAAGGAGTTCAAGAAAAAATAACATTTTACGGTTTTCTGAATTATTTTTAAAACAGTAATGGAAATTAAATTGCGGTGTGAAGTATTTGTCTGAAACATCTTTCTTACCTATCATAGGAGATTCTATGAAGCTCCATGTATTCGTCTGAGGGATGTATGATTGTAGAACCCCAGCTGCCCGGCCAGCTTCATTCACTCCTCCGAACACATAGATTTTGCCACCACAAACTGTAGCAGCTGCAGAATGAACTGGTTTTGGTAGGGGGGCCACCACCTCCCACTGATTTGTGATTGTATCATACCTAAACCATAATAAATACTTCAAATTAATAACTGCAATATGCCTTCATTTGTTCATGTACTTTAATTTGTAGCCAATTAGTAAGACTGAATGAATTATCTTCACGTTTGTATTTGTTTCACTGTTAATGAGGTTAAGTCCTACAGACTCAAATTATCTCTTTTTCATGTGGAACCTAGGAACACTAAGTGATATGCTCAGAATTACAAAGTATACATGTGAAGACAAAAAGGGACTGAATGTAGCATGACAGCACAAGGCTTACTGCCAATGATCAGCATTAAACCCCGTGCTATACTGCTATATTTTAGCATTATATTTATGAACAATCAGACCACATGGACAATTACTTTCTTATACTTTGTTAATGTGATTTTAATACCACTGTGGCCAAGACTGGAAAATCTTCTCCTAAGAGGGCTTTAATTGATTTTCTTCATACATTTTATTTTGTCATTCTCAGTCCTACATAATTTAAGTTTGCATTTCTTCACGCATCCATGGCTAAACTAGGAATCTAATTTAGAATTAAAGTAACTAAAATAAATAATGAACAGTTAGGTATCTAATTTACAACTAACACTTGCACTAAAATGCTTATTTTCAAAATTATTATACATTTTTAAAAATGACATAAAGATAAATAAAGAAATATAAAATCATGCTGCAAAGTCCAAGAACTTCAAAGACAGCCAGTCCACACTATTTTTAAAGATCTGTGAAAGGCACTTTTGAAGTAGCTCTAACCAGTAAAACATCATTCTTGCATTCTGTAGCATGTTAAAAAAAAATCTCAGTACTCACATCCACGTGAATTGCATCTTTCGTGGCTCACAGTGGTACCCCTTGCATGCTTACTGTCACTTTCCTATTCAATTCAGCATTTTATTCAAGCCAGAAACATTGATTTCCCCATGATTATTATAAAAAAACACAAAAAAAAAAATTACAACAAAAATCTATCTAGCTCTGTACACAAGCAAAAGATGTAACGCGGTAACCACGTAGAAAGGGTAACAAGACATGTAAGTATATATGGGTCACATTTCAACAGTCCTTCTCAAAACCTTATGTAAAAGGTGGGCACTTGTGTATTTGTACTGTAAAAATCTATAGTGTTTTTGTACAAATAGAGTCAGTAACTGTTTAAAGAAAAGACTAAAATACACCGCATTCTCATCAGAAGCTTTACTCAAACCATTGCATACTGGGGAAATCACATGACCTAAGCACAAACACACCCTGCAGTGTTAATCCCCTCTAAAGCTATAACCACAATATTTATCACTACATATGCTACATTCTCCTTTCATTAAGGGGTCGCCACAGTGGATCACCTGTCCACTCATGATTGGCAGTGGAGTTTTACTGTGTCAAGATGCCAGCCCGGCACCCACACACACGCATACCTAAGGCCAATTTAGAGTGTCCAATCCACCTACAGCATGTCACTGGGATGTGGGAGAAAACCGGAGCACCTGGAGGAAACCCACATGACCACAGGGAGGACATGCAGACTCCGCACACAAGGCACCCTAGCAGAGGATCGAATCGGAGAACCCTTGCTGTGAGGCGGCAACGCTAACCGCTGCACCACCGTGGCCGTCAAAAGGGCTTATCCCAATAAAACCTATAAAAGGAATGATCTGGAGTCAGTAAAGAAGGAGGATTTAGAACAGAATGTATTTTGTTTTTAGAAATACATGTACAATTATTGAGATGAAGGGCTTGCTCTGAATACAAGGACTGTGAACAATCCTAAATTGGAAAATAAGCATATAAAGCACATACCGTTTCAGCTAACAAAAATACCTATAAAATGGAAGCTTTCAGTACCTCAAGATGTAACAGCAACAGGAAGTACAACAATCATTCTGAAACTTTGGATAATCCAAACAACAATGACAACAGGAAAAAAGATAAAGCACAAGTATCCCATAGTTCTTATCCACAGAACAGGATCAAGTTCCCAGAATATCGCACATCATAAAACCACACAACTGCCTCCCACCCTGTATAGTCATAGACCATTGATGAACAGCACTCAAATAATCTAACATTTGAGTGCTGTAAATCAATGGTCTATGGCTATACAGGGTGGGAGGCAGTTGTGTGGTTTTATCTAACATTATCCGCGGTGGTGGTGCTGCGGTAGCGTTGTCGCCTCACAGTAAGACGCTGTCCAGTTCAACTCTCAGTTAGAGCATCTTCTGCATGGAGACATGCGTGAATGGGCGTACCTTCGTTGAAGGTTGTGCATCAGGGCTGGCAACTCGGTACATAAAAATCAACTGCCAATCATTAGCGGACCGGAGTTCCGCTGTGGCGACCCCTAACCGGGAAAAGATGAATGTCACAACAATTCAAATATCTAACATTAAAAGAAAAAGATCTGAAATCACTGGCAGTCCCCAGCAAATGTAAAGGAAAACAAGCTGTATAGCTAAACTTATACTCAGAAAATTGTTCTGCGAAATAAACCCTGCATGTTAGTCAACAAGAAGAATGCCAGGGAATTAATAAAGGAGACAAGCACTAGTGATTGTTCTGAAAAAAAAAAAAAAGAATAAGCCAATAAAGAGAGTGCACATATACACACTTGAAAATACAGAGAATCCCTGAAGCCATAAGTCAGTGGCAGTCATAGGCAGTGTCATTGATGCAGCGGGTAGTATACACATCTGTGGTCCTGGAAGTTCAGAAGGGTGTAGGTTCTATTTCCACTACAGGTGGCTGAATAACTGACAAAGTGGTGCGGCATTAGGCAGGTGTCACACCCAATTCTGTTTTCCTTCAGATGAAACATTAAACCAAGATCCCTGTTAAATAAATAAAAATAAAAATAAATGTAAACCAGTAGGTGGCAGCTCAGATGGATGTACAAGAACCCAATGGCACCTACTGAAAAGAGCAGATGAAGTTCCTCGATGCTCTGTCTAAATGTCCCCTAGTAATAAAAATAGAACCTCAAGTCTCCCCTGAAAAGAGGTCACTAGCACAGTGAGACCAGTTTGGTTAACAAAGAATAAATAAAATTAATAAGCAATACTTTCTGCAAATGGAAGACCTTTCCCTCTTTCACACACACACATTTCATAGCCTTATTCAGTAGCTACTGCTGTATTCTGATACTTCAGAAGGTGCTACCTATTCTGCAGGATCACATGGCTGCAAAAACTGCTGTCCCGAAACCTCAGTGTAAAACTGAAAAACAAACTCATCAATAAAAAACATTGTTAGTGGTAAAACTATGACAAAGTGCAACAGACGCTGGCTTTATAGGGAACTGAACAGAACTAGCTGGGTTCCCAAAGCTCCATGTCTGTTGTAGGTGCACAGTCTTATTTACATACCACACTGAGAATCAGAGGTGTGACTGGCTGCAGAGTTGAGACTAAAAGGGAGAAAAGGCACAGTAAAGGGAATGCTACTAACAAACTTTGATTTCATTAAATTCTGTATAGATTTTAGACAAAACAAATTACTGATTCGGGGAAACCAAATGTACTTTATTATGAGGTATCACTGCCTGTTGATGCAGGAGCTCCACAGGGACAATATGGGTGATGGGGTGCATTTAACAGAGATTTTTCTGCAATATTTTCAAATATAAGCAAATTGATTTTTAACTGTTCTTATACATTCTGTACAGAGCTACACATATAGTTTAGTTGTGATCCATAGCTATAGTAGTTGAAGCAAAATTATCATAATAATTTCTAAATGAACATACTGATCCATCAGTTTGGCTTAGAGGTGTTAAGGCTACAAGCTGTTAAAGAGCTTCTTCTTATATTCCTAGCTTATATTCCATCAATTTCCAATTGAAAACTGTGTGACTCTAAGCAACTCACTTATCTAGGTAATGCTGATGGGTCAGATCTGAATAGGGATACTTGTGTCCAGTGACTTACCCAGTTAACAAAGAAACACATACATAAAAATAAAATACTTATCTCAGGAGGCCTATTCAAATGCATGTGCTTGTCCAGGTTACATGGTAACTCAGATTGGCAGCTGAGTGTGCTGGTTTAACTTGCCAAAACCCTTGATTAACTTCTAACACTGACTATAATCTATGATAAAGCCAATTATGAAAATAAAATCACCACTGATTCCAAAGACAACCACAAAGCATTCTGCAGCTATGTCAAGAATCTCAATGGCAACACTCAGATCTGCTCTGAGCTGCAGCACAATGGCACTAAATATACAGAACCAACTGATATTGCCAACATCCTGGCAGATAGGTTCAGTGCTAACTTTACCCCCCCTCTCACCCTCCAAAGGGCCTATCCTAATATCAGAAGAATCCAAAGCCCCTGTAATCATGGATGAACAAGTAAAGACTGCACTCTCCAAAGCCAAGAACACAGCATCCATGGGACCAGACAACATCCCAGGCTGTGTACTGCATGAACTACAGAATGAACTGGCACCCCACCTAAGTACCATGTTCAGTCAAAGCCTCACCTCAGGTTATGTGCCTACTGAATGGCGCACAGCGACGGTTATCCCACTCCACAAAGGGGGTGCCACCACGGATCCCGGAAACTACTGCCCCATTAGCCTGATGAGCCTGGTCTGCAAGGCCATGGAACATATATCATCTTGGAGCTTATAAACAAAGACATAGGTAACCTCCAAACCCTGGACAACACTCAGTTTGGGTTTGTAAAAGGTAGATCATGTCTACTAAACCTGATTGACTTCTTCGAAGCAGTCACTAAAGGCGTAGACGAGGGCAAGGTAGTGCACACAACCTATCTTGACCTCACCAAGTCTTTTGATACCATCCCCACTCTAGGATTATAGATAAACTCACTAAACTGGGCATAAATCCCATTGTCACAAGATGGGTGGCCAACTGGCTCACTGACAGAATCCACACAGTAAAAGTAGCCGACTTCAAGTCCAACTTCAGACTATTGACAAGTGGAGTACCACAGGGTTCGGTCCTGGGTCCTCTCCTGTTCAGTATCTACTTCTCTGAAGTGCAGGCCAACACAGAAGGTCTTTGGCTAACAAAGTTCGCAGATGACTGCAAACTGCGAGCCATAATAGAATCACCTAATGATGTAGACATTCTACAAAAGAGCCTCACAGAGACAGATGCTTGGTGTCAAAGTTACGGCCTCAAGCTCAATGCCAAGAAGTGCACTGTCATCCCCTTTGGGAAAAACTCAGTACCCATGAACTACCACATAGGCGGTAGCTCACTAAACACAGAAAGTGTGATAAGAGACTTCGGGACAAAAGTGGACAGTAGTCTCTTCTTTCATAACCACATCTCCACAGTAGTCAAGAAATCCTTCTACGAAGCACACCTCATCACAAAAGGGTTCTCGTCCAGAAAATAGGAGGTCATTGTTCCGCTCTACTCATCTCTCAACAGACCCATTATAGAGTACAATGCCCCATTTGGCATGTATCTCACAAGACACCTACAACAATTGGAGACGCCACAGAATTACCTCACTAAGAGGATTAATGGCCTCAAACAGATTCCATACACAGACCGTCTCAAAAAACTCCAGCTGTACTCCGTCGCATATCACATACTCAGTGGCGATCTCTGCCTAACATACAAAGCTATGTTAAACCCAGAGCTGATGGACATGTTACACTTAAAGAAATCCCAATCTTTCTGAACCACACGCTCCAGGGACCTAAACCTTGTCATCACAATAAATAGAACATGCTGGTGGGATACATTCCTGTCTCAGAGACGTCCCATACTCTGGAAACCCATTCATGTCATTGGTCCTCTTTAAGAAAAATTTTGATGACTGGATGGGAAATAGAAAATTCACCCCGGGATCACTTCTGCGGCACTGCTTGACAGGGGCACAAGAAAATAATTTTCTTGGGTGGCAAAAGCCAGGGAACCTTTTTGGCTAGGCTTATATAGGCCCCAGCGCTGATAGCCTAGTACCTACCTATGAAGCTATGAATCTATAAGGCACTCTAGCAGCATCTTCACAAGTCTGAAGCAGACAGTGCCCTGTTTCGGTTTAATCATGTGGATCTATGCATACTTGTGTTGGTTCATATCTGTTAACCATGCTACTGACCCTTTCAAGAGCTGTCGATTTTATTCTGCCAAAAGCTGTATTACCTCTTGTCGAAATGGAACTCTTGTGTATTAGTTCAATACAGAGAAAAATGGCTGTTTTGATTTGAAAACACACATCTTCTAGGTGTACTGAAACTATATATGTCTGTTTTTTTTTTTATCAATCAGTCTCCATGTTTTGGAACTAGCTCTAGTGGATCATGACATTTCAAATCATTATCATATTATCCTCTTTATTTTGGATTTGTTTTTTATTAGTTCTATTCACTCCTAGAATCAGCAAAGCGGTGTGAACAGAAACTGCAGAGGAGGAAAAATATGATCTGTTTTCTCAGAGACCTAAAGCCGAAACTTATATAATCTGCCTGTGTGTCATTTGCAGCTGCTGAATGTTTTAAGTGACTGGCAGCAGTTACAATAGTCTCAAGATAGTAGTAGCAATACAACTATTTAGATGCATTTAAGAGTATAACCCTGCCAACTATTGTTTAATATATATTCTTAATTCTTCCCTGTATAATTAATGGCTTGAATATATAACTGGTATTTTGCATGGTTTTATCTGATTTTCTGTTAAGTTTTCACATATTCAGTTATAAAGGCTTGCATCTGGCATGTTTTTTCTTAGTTTATAAGGGTAATCTCACACCAGTGTTGTGACTATTGACCTTAACCCTTTTAGAAGACAAACTGTTGAATATAAGCTATTATAATTCTTAATATATGGGTACACTCATTAGGAGAGAGTTCATTACATGAGATCTTGGGTCCAGATTGCACTAGATCGTGGATGCTGGCATTGGACAGGTAACAGTAGCTCCTTCTGGGAAATATTGTGCATTTGTATGAACAGTAGTGTTGCAGGGGTGGAGGAAAGGGGACAGCACCCCAAGCACAAGTTGTTATGGGGTGCAGTTGTGAAGTGCAGTTCCTGCATTCTTTTTTCTGTACTGGTATTTCTGAATGTCGGTACAGAGAGGGAGTTTAGCACACCTGTGCTTTGTACAGAGTAAGTTGTAGCAAGCTGATTGCTACAAATGTAGTACAAACAGGAATTAAACCAGAAAATTTATCTCACAGCCTCATATATACCTTGTATCTAGCAAACAGACACATAATTAGGGTGGAGTGACGGGGCCAGTCACAATAGGTGAGCAAACCTATTTCTGAGCAAGTTATGCACAAGTGTATGTTGCAGGCATAAGATTAGATACTTGTAGGTATTCTGGCATCAGTAAGTCAAAGATTCTGAGAGATCCTCTGAATAAAAATGTATGTACCTAAGCAAAGGAATTGTCTGCATATATCCTTGGACAAAATAATTTAACGTAAGTATATATATTTTTTTGCTTCTACTACAAGATGAGTTTCAACCCTGCTAGACTAATAAGGGGTTTTATATGCTTTCACTATAATTTGCCAAGTTAAAATATGGCGATAGTAACTAACTTGCTGAACATATATACTCAGGAACTTACTCTGAAGAAAAACTTAAATGTCAGCACTTTTTTTTTGCAAGGGGTATCTCCCTTCAATGCCTATGTGGAGGACCCCCGCCGACACCTTGAATTTATATATACTAATTCCACAGATGCACCGACAAAGAGAAAGGAAATTTGTGAAAACAAGTAACTCATTGCTAGTGCACAACTAGAAACCACACTGGCAATTAATTTCTAGTGGAAAGATTCTGGGGGGCTCAATATCAGTGAGGTGATCTCATCTGATAGAACAGTGCATAGTTTGTACTCAAAAAGTTTTAGGGAACTGATTCCGCTCATATCATGCTTTGCAATGCTGATTTCTCCTAGTGACTTAAGAGTTTAATATGATCTTACCCTTTTGTCTGTCAGGCACCCTATTACAAAATTTAGGCTGTCAGTTCAGACAATGCCTTATTTAAATGAATTTATACTCAAAGCCACTGTTCTTCCATTTTCCACCAAAGTCCTGTAAAATTGTAAAATTCATACTAAGTACAAAAACAAAAGAAAAACAAAGGAAATTATAGAATCTGGCATTTTAGACTAGGTTACTCTTTCAACAAAACCTGAATTTCTTCTGCCAGCTTTCTTAACTTAGTATTCTGTTTTTAAAATTTGCTTCTAATCTCTTACAGACTCACAAGAAAATATTCTTTTGTTCTATTTTTTTAAACCATGAAAATTACAAACATAATAACTGTGTTGACTGTAAACCAGAGTAAAAATTACCAGCATAACACATGGAATTGCAGTCTTCATTATTTTAGTAAACGTAGGTCAGTGGCTTTGTCAGCAATGACCAGTTTAATGCAAACTAAATACAAAATCCACTTCTTCCACCATGTTGTGCATGGTGAGTATAAGCATGATGCATGATCTCATGTGTCACTGTTCTGTGGGTGAGGCCAATCTATAACCGAATAGGATAGTTTATTTTGAGCATAAAAAAGGAAACTGGCTTGGCTTAAAATGGCCTGCAAGGGAAACTTGGCTAGTACTTACCTATGAACCTATAAAGAGCAGATTTCCAAGATGGCTACACACTGATCAACAACTTAATTCAGTTCTTCCAGTGTGAAAACAGAAATTGAGAAACTACAACCAGAGATACTATAACCTTGAGTAAAATTCAGTTACTGGCTTGTAAGTACACTGCCTGGATGTCTGCAAAGAAGAAATCAAGAGAGCCTGAAAGAAAATCAACTAGAAAAGTGAAGAGAAAATATTGAATGGGCAGAATCTTGCAGCTGTTCAGCAAAAAAACAATTCAGGCTCCATATATGGTGCAAGACAAGCCCACCAGTAATCTGGAAGAAAAAATAAGTCAAATGTGCTCAGAGCTGATTAAAACAAACAAACCACTGAAGGAATATATTGACTCAAATAGCAAAAGGCTGGCAAAATGTATGAAACTTTAAACAGATATTCAGACAAGCTGATAAAACTGCAAAGATAAGAAACTGAAATTAAGAAAAGGCTGGCTGAGTAAGAGATTGCTCAAGAAGAGATGTTTCAAAAAATGTTGAATTAGAGGGAAGAGCATATAGGAAATCTGAGATTTTCTGCTGTACCACAGAAACTGGCAGGAACAGACTGCATTAATTTTATGAAGGCACAAATAAGCAACTGGACTGGTGTGAACTGTTAATTGAAAGGGCACACTGTGTGTATGCTCCAAATCTGGCCACTAGAATGCATCCAAGACCTTTACTAGTAAAGGTGCAAACCTACTAGCAGAAAGAGCTGATCTTGACAAAACTGGGGAACAAGGGCAAAGTATTAAAATTTGGAGAAAGCAGAGCACTTGCGGAAAACAATTATTCACTGTACACCAGACAGAAGAGAAACAAATGTATTCCAGTAATCACAGAATGATAAGAGGCAGGTGCGAGACTCAGGCTGCTGTATGGAGTGGTCTTTAGAATGTTGTGCTGTGAGCCCTCCTGTGATACGTGCATTGATTATTGGTATTTACAGCATATCTACACAGATATACTGGTATTCAGTTCTGGGGAAGTGTGTATCCTACATGTTGGAGACAGCTTCCTTGTCAGAGACAATCCATCGTATTGTAATGCTCAGTGTTGCATGGACAGTAAAATGTGTAGCTTATGTCTGTCATTCTAACTAACTTTTTACTGTTCATATGATATCCATACTTTCTGTGTTGACATACACATTCAGTTCAGTTGTTTGTGGCAGTCTCCACTGCTATCTGATGCAACACAGGCAGTCAATACAGGTGTCTGAGAAGAGTCTTATATAACAGGCAAGGGTTTGAATCTGCTAACATCTGTCTGTCAGACTACAGTGGCTTACACACACTCATGGGGCAGCTTTTTCATGCATTGTCATACCATGTAGGTCATCAGTACACCTTATATGGTATGATAGTGCTGTCCGACCTTCAGGGGTGTTCTTCCTTATGAGACCGATACATGCAAATCTGTGGTGCTCCTGGTTGTTATGCATCTCTATGATATTTTGTTTTAGGCATATGTTCTAGCATGAAATGTTGCAAATGTTTCTTAGGTCATTTCTTGCTCATATGCATTACCTATTCATAAGATAATTATGCCGTGTACTGCATGTCATACCCCAGATGTGTTTTATACTGCCATTGTTTCCATCACAATATACAGCTTACTGGCAGATATGCGATTCCATAAACATGTCTATCTGTATGGACTGCAGGGTAACTATCAGGAGATTTGATTGGTCCTCTGTTACAAAACTTTCTATTATATTGCCAGTGTCAGATTGTTGTTCTGTTGCTGTTCCCTGTAATTTCATGTGAGCATGCCTAGTATTAGTATGTCAGATATGTTTGCAAGGCAGCAGTGGCAACACTGGACTCCTGGCATGTCATCTGCTCAGTCTTAACACTGGTGGTTTATGTTTGTTGTTTTTACTAGATTGCCATGTAGCAATTACATAAACATGCAACACTTGCCTATCTATTACATGCTCATAGGTAATGAACCCCTTTCCTATTGGTGCCACAGTCATTTCTTTGCACAGACATGTTCATTTCTGAGTTACCTGACATTACAACTATAATGTACTTTTATTACTCATCAGTGCTGTCAGCTTTCATACATCAATTCCTGTATATACATCCAGATATTCTATGAATGCATTCTATGCATTCACCCTGTAATGTATTTTCCATCCTTGAGAACTATTATCTGATGTTAACCATTTAATCAACATGTATATCACAGATACACTCCCCTTTGTTGCAATGCAGCTTTATGTCTTTATCCACATCCTTTATCAGCATGTCAATTATTATTTATGCATGCACCTTTGGGATTGACAGTCACAGTAATTATTATTTCATCAATCTTGCAGGTTTTATGTTCATAATGCTTCTTATACACTTTTGCCATATTTGTCAGCAAGATACGAATACACTCAACATTTCCAGTCTACAACATTTACTATCTTATTATATTACATTTTGTGTACCTACTCCCCTTTTCACTTCCCCTTATTCTGTACTGTGAACCTGTGCTTGGTCTTAATATGTGTGGGCTAAAGTACTTGCTCATATCTCAGCACTGCCTATATGAGATCCATTTTGTTTATGCTGTGTGCTTATATCCATGTAGGCCAGATGAGCAGCACTGCATATTCAGTTAGCGCTGTTGCTCATCTTGCTAACATGTTTGCAGCGCCTACATGATCAATAATGAATCCAGGAATTCTTTATTATTGTCTATTGAATCATATAAGAAAACTGTGTTTTTTGCCATTCATATTGTTCCAGATAAGGTCAATTTGCTTTTTGTCTGAGATTAAGGTGAGTTTAGTTTTGGTTACTTAATGGATTAGGGAGCCAAAGTTTTGTTGTAGTTTTGTTTGCGTTAATGACAATGGTTTGTTTGGCTAAAGAAGTAAGAGATAAATTTCACATGGAATGATATTCACTGTAAGAAGATCTGTAGGTGGATTATTTATGGACAGAAAAGAGGGGGGAGGGAGGCTTGTGGGTCCCCTACTGCTGAGGATTTTCTTTTTTTTTTTTTTTTTAAATCTTTTTATTTTATTATCTTATAGACAAACAATACAAACCACAGAAGAACACTGTACAAACATCAACAAAAACTATATACAACTATACATTGCCCATATCATTCACAATATATACAACAGATAATAAATTAAAGAGATATAATACAAAAATGAAAAGTGTTTCAGGTTAAAAGACAATCAAAGAATACATTCCAAAAATTTCAGAACAGAACTTGCGATTACCTTTATAAAAGAGATACTTTTGTGCCCTAATAAGCCTAATTACCAATTCCTTTAGACCTTCCCATGTTAGTGCGGCTTGGCACTTCCAATGCAATGAGATATAATATTTGATAAATAAGACAATTGAAATCACCACCTTGAGCTGAGCTTTAGGAATATTATCAGAGCTTTAGGAATATTATGTAATAAAGCAAATTGCCAAGAAAGTGTTGATTTTTCATATCCCATTTTCTCCAGAATAACTTTAAGGGCACACCATAGTCTGTACACACATTTGCAACTCCAGAAAATGTGATATATATCGGCTACTTGATCCTTACAAAATGGACACAGAGGAGATGAGTTGGGATGAATTTTATTAATGATTGCAGGTGTTAAATACGCATTATTGGTGATCATGAGTTGCGTATAAAATAATTTTTTAAAAGGGATAAATTTAATACTTGATTTGAAAGCCTCTATCATTAGTGTGGGAGTTATACTCGGGTCCTTATCTGACCAGAATTTAGAAAATACTGGCACATTGTTAGATCTAATAGAGATTAATAATTTATATACATTGGAAGTCATTTTCATTTTTAGCAGAAGAAGTTTCCAAATAACCTTGGCAATTTCGATATTTTCTCTAGATAGGTCTGGATGATCATAGTATGGATTCAATAGTTCAAGGATTTGTCTAGTTATTAAAGTATATTTATTGGATAAATTAAAGGTTTGCCTGATCTCGGATAATTTCAGATGTTTGACTAAGAAAAAGTCTGACATGCACTTATCCTTAATAAGGGGGAAATTGTCCAAATTTATCAAGTTACCATTTAGAGTTAAATTGGGATTTAGATGTATTGGTTGGAGGGAAATGAACGCCTGCAAAAGTTTTAGCGAAGACAATAGTTTATGAAATCTGATAACATTATATTTGAGGCCATAGAAGATTTTATATTTGTCTAGACTAACTTTACTCAAGAAAGGTAAGGCAGATGGATTGAATTTAAGGGATCTAATATAATTGAAGTAAAGTAAAACCCAGTTAGGGTGCCAGGCATCTGAGGTATTACTATAGTTTGCTATCTTAATAATTCTACTACTTTGAATAATATCACAGTAAAGTTTGAAGTCCGGAAGAGAAACACCACCCAAATCCTTAGGGTAAATAAGTTTAGAATATGAAATTCTCACCGATTTAGGAGACCAAATAAACTTAGAGAAGGTTGAGTGTAATTTATTGAAAAAGTATAGAGGGATAATCGAATTAGTCGAGTTGAAAATATACAAGAATCTGGGAAGGATATTCATTTTTATAATAGTTGCACGTGCCAGAAAGGGAAGCTTAAGTTGAGACCATCTCTTTAAATCCCATTGCACCTCCTTTCAAAGAGAAGAAATGTTCTCCTGATACGAAATAGATTGATCAGTTGAGAAAGTTACCCCCAGGTAACGAAGACTTGAATTAACTAGAATAACATCAGAGGAAAAATTTAGGGGATATGGTGATGTGATATTAACCGGAAAAATTTGAGATTTGTTTTTGTTAACTTTGTAGTTGGCAAATTTAGAGAAGATATTAATGGATTTCATGATTTTCTCTAAGTCCGAATTTGGTAAAGACAGGTAAATATTTAGATCATCCGCAAATGCCGAGAGGGGGATACTAGTTCTAAATAGCTTGGGGATGATCTGATGAGTTTTTTGTTTAATAAGAAGGAAGAGAGGCTCTATATATAGATTAAATAATAAAGGAGAGAGGGCAACCTTGTCTCGTACCATTAATTATGTTAATCCTCTCACATATACCATTATTAATATGTAGTGTTGTATAGGCTTTGTGGTAAATGGTCTCAATAAATTTTGTGAACGATGTAGGAATGTTAAATAGAGGTAGAATAGAGAGTAAAAATTTCATACTCATTCTATCGAAGGCCTTAGAAGCATCTATTGCTAGAGTGTACAGGGGGTACCTAGCTAAAGACGACAAAGTTATCATAGCTTCTAAAGCTAGAGTATGATCCGAGGTCTGTCTATTTCTAATGAAGCCCGATTGTTCTTTAGAGACTATACTAGGTAGCAGTACTTTAAGTCTATTGGCAAAAATTTGGGCCAAGATCTTTAAGTCTACATTAATAATGGAGATGGGTCTAAAATTTTCCAGTTTGGTAGAATCTGCTTTACCTTTAGGGATAAGAATAGTCTTAGATGCATTGAAATGGGGATCACTTATACCCTGGTGGAGAATATGATTATAAATCAAATATAAAGCCTGTGAGAACTTGTTGGGATATAATTTGTAGAATTCTGCTGTGAATCCATCAGGACCCGGGGCCTTATTTAATTTGAGGTTATTGATCACATCCAGGACTTCCTGAGAAGTAATTTCTTTATCTAACAAGTGAAATTGATCCGTATTTAGTTTTGGGAAGGATAATTCTTTAAGTGTATCATATAGCACGAAAAAATCGATAGGGTCATTAGGTGAGCTATAGAGCTCAGTGTAAATTTTTTGAAAGATTTTTATAATATCCTGTGTATCATGGTAGAGTTTGTCTTGATAAGAAATTTGAGAGAAAATGTGTGATGGCTTATTCTGATTAATTAGCCTAACCAAGAACCTAGACGGGCATTGAGCCCAATCGGAATATTTGGCCAGCATTTTGGTTTCATGAGCTGATAAATTATCTGCCTGTAGAGATAAATAATCTTTCTGCATCTTAACTAACTGCGATTCTATCTCGCTATCATATTTGATCTGCAGTTTATTCTCTTATTCTGATATTTTCTTGCTCATTTCAGACTCCCTTTTAAGATATAATTTCTTGAAGTAAGAGGCTTTATTTATCAGAATGTCCCTAATTACCGCCTTTGTGGAGGCCCATAATATATCTATAGGAATATCCTGGTCTTTTGATGCTTGTATAAATTGGTTTAAGTTATCTTCTATAATCAAAGCAATTCCTTCTTTTTGAAGTAGATTAGGATTAAGTCTCCACCACAATGGACTATTTCTACTGTTACACCTCTGATTGTAATCTAGGGAGAGGGATAGCTTCGAGTGGTCAGATAAATTTCTGTTATCAATATGTAGTTCTATTTGGTAGTTAGCCAGGACCGAAGAAAGAAGAAAGAAATCAATTCTGGACCAACTCTTATGACAATTGGAGAAAAAAGTGAATTTAACTCTATTAGTGGGTTTTCTGTGTGATATAAATGGGTCAAGCAAATTGAAATCTTCCTTGAGCTCAGCTAATACTGACACGGCTAGTTTATTATAATTTGTATTACCATTCGACCTATCTGTAGTGGGGTTCTGAACGGAGTTCCAATCTCCTCCTATAATAAAATAGTGGTTGGGGAAGGAGGAGAGAATGTTGTAAATAACCATGTAGAAATTTTGTTGGTTAGCACAAGGAGAGTAGATTTTCAAGAATACAATGGGTTTATCAATGTGGGAAAGCTTGGTAGTAAATAAACACCATCTGCCGTCCTTGTCAGATTCACATTTAATAATATCAAAGGGGAATTTTTTCTTTATTATTATGGCAACCCCAGCACTATTCGATTTAACTCCGGAGTCAATGATCTTTTTCACCCACGGCCTCCTTTTTTCATGCTCCCATTGGCAGCTGAACAATTGTGTTTCCTGAACTAAAATTATATCAACTTTTGATTTAAAGCACATGTGCATGAAGAGTCTCCTCTTTTTGATCAGCTGTAATCCCTTAACATTCCAAGAATCACATATAATCATACAGCTACCAATTCAGTGGGGAATAATAAGTGTGGTATGGAAATATAAAAAGGAATAAAAAGACATGGGAAATATATCTCATAACCTGAAACTTATAAACTTCTATTAGTAGAATATGGGCAAAAAACGCTAAAAAGAAAGACCCTTCCTGCCTAACAACCGAGCATAAACCCCTCTCCACAGGCCCGGAAGGGAAAGGGATTTTTGGGAACTTTGAATTAACTAACCTAACATGAGGGTAAATCAAAGACCCCCCCCCCTCACCTGAGGGAAGTATAGACACCCAAAAGATCCCCTAATCACCCTTTGGTCTAGACCGCTTATCCTCCCCATCAGGGTTAGGAATTCGAACCCAGCTCAGCATTTAAAATTTTGAACTGTGAAACAAATAGTGCATAAACCATTCAAAGATAACAATTGCATAAATAAAAATGACACGTTAATAAGACAAAATACTATTTCTTATAAAGGCAATGAAAACAAGCAGTTATGAGAGAAAAATGAGATTAGAACTATAGCCTAATCCAAATGTCTAAAACTGCAACAAGACAGTAAAAATGTTTATACGAAACAAAAACCTCATAGAGTGTCTTGTCACGAGACATACCTTAATTTTATGATCCCAAAAATATCCCCTTAGTATAAAAAGGGACCATATATGCACTGAGTAACTTATCTCGGGTCAGTTCGAGGTTAAACTAAACAATATATTCATTGCTGAAAAAGCAACAACGCTGATAGTGATTTGTAGCTGGAGAAACTGCCCCACCAAAAAGACCCCTATAAAAGGACCAAGCAACTCGTGACACCTAGCTATAAGGTACACAGTGAAAAAACATAAATGAGTGAGCATTCCTATATAACAAAAAATATATCAAGGCTGAGATCTTATCCAAACCAATCCCCCACTAGTACCTGTATAACTATTCCCAGCACGCAAATAAAAGCAAAAATATAGGAATGCACTAATTTTAGCCTCCAAATAAATAGGCACACTGTAAACCCCAAACTTAATGGCGGCCACCTCACCGAGTTTTCAGCATTACAGTTACTACAAAAAATTATAACCAAAACTATTAGATGCTAGATCAAAGTTGGATCACAACAATATTATTAGGAAGTTATTCTACTGAAATCTTATTATATTAGATGAGAGTAAAGTCTGCAGATTGATATTCAAAACATTCCTATAACATAAACACTATAAGAAGACACTTATGGCTTTAACTACTTAGGAAAATGCATGATCAATACCTTCTACAATGTATTTAAACTAGTAGGAAACCCAGGGGCAGATTATTCAATGAGTCAAACAAGAAGAAATCCGGTCCCAATAATACAATTTAAGAATTAGGAAACATTTTCCAAACAAGAAGTTACAAGATCTGTCTTGTTTGACATATCAACCAGCAGTAACACCTGACACAATGCTACAGGAAATATTTTAAATTGTAGTACAACCTTGTTTCATGCTTCACCTATTTAGCATATAAGTACATATAAAAACAGAAGCCTTTACAAATCTTCATCACCTAATTAATTGTACAGTACTTGCTCAAAGAGTAAAAAATAAAAAAATGAGCACATCTGACATGACATTTCAGAGACCTCAAGCATTACAACACCTCTGAATACTGATAAGCAATCCTGTACACTGACATTTGCTCTAACATTAGGCAAGGAACTAGAGACCTAACAGCAGCAACTCCATTATAAGTAAATACATTGCCTGATTAATACATATTAATAAGGTATTAAAGTGTTAAGCATTTCTTAATGTGGTGTACTACTAAAATAAACTAACATTATACCAATTTAACAGAACAGGAAAACTTCCCATACCAAGACCTCAGGTGACAATTTTGGTTGACTGCATATACACTTTGTATATAATATTTATGGAAACAACGTGCACATACTACAGCATTAGCTCATAGGGTAAAAATAAAAATGAGGACATCTGTCATGGTATTTCAGAGACCTCAAGCATTACAACCCCCCAGAGTACTAATGTGAAACCTTGCACACTGACATTATTCCAACATTTGGCAAGGAACCAAAAACCTGCCAGCTGTAACTCCACTATAGTCAAAACCAATGCTTAATAATTACAGATTAACAAGGAATTAAAAAGTTAAACATTACTTAATGAAGTATACTACTAAAGTAAGCTAACACTATATAAATTTTACATAACAGGAATACTTCCCATATCAAAATCAATAAACTTGAAAGTCCCAAACAGCGACCAGGAAAAACGTGAACCATAACTTCCAAATCTTGCACAGTCAAGTCCAGTAGTAATCCAAGTTCCAGACGACCAGTTGAAGCCATTATATAAAAACAAAAAAGAGAAACAGCCTTAACAGACTGCATGCAGCATGCTTTCGATATTATTTAAAAGGGCAACACCCACTCTATGCACAGAATACTGATTTACTCATTTCTGAGCGGAATCGCCGCTTTAAGAAATGAAAAAAGAAGAAAAACTGCACAGCCAATCAGTGAAGGCGGGCGTCATGATGTGACACGTTTAGAGGAGACAATGAGCACTAGCATGATGGGAAATGAAGTTCTCTGTGGCCCATCCACCATGCTGAAGCAGGCCTTCATCCTGGGAGTACGAAAATACCTGATCTCGTCGTCGGGAGCGTTAAAACACGGATCGGAGCATTACCATGCCATGGAAATACATCTGAAATCCTCCAGGACACAAAGGTAAGAGTAGAATAGCTTATATCAGATCAGGACAAGCATTAAAAACTTTAGAGAACACTTCTTTAGCTTCTTTACTATTTTTTGCTTCATATTTTGAATCTTTGAAGTTAAATAATAATGTGTTTGGATATTTCATCTGGAATCTGATGCTTTTTTTGATGAGGAAACCACAGTAAGGAGATAATTTTCTTCTTTCCAGTTTGATAGGGGCTGGTAAATCCAGAAAGAAAGTAATTTTAGATTCTCTCCAAGTAATAGATTTCTTAGATCTGGCTGAAAGTAAGATTGAGGCAGCATGCTGGTAGTTTAAAATCTTCACATAAACATTACTGGGATACTTATTTAATGTATTGTCTGCAACTTGTCTAAGGGCTCTGTGAGCTCTTTCTATTGATATTTGAGCAGTTAGAGCAGGATTTTCCAGTAAAAGGGAAAAAATCTCAGTGATGCATTTAGGCAGAGAGCTGTGTGAGATAGATTCCGGTATTCCTCTTATGATGATGTTATTGCGTCTTGATCTTGCCTCAAGATCTAATATTTTGTCCTGTAAATCCTGAATGATAGAGCAATTGGAGTCACAGCTTTTTTGTAATTGGTCAATTTTAAGTTCATTGTTTGAGACTTTTAACTCAGTATCCAAAATTCTGGTTAACAATCTGTCTAGAGAGTCTCCGAAGGATTTAAATTGTGTGGAGAAACTTTGAATAGCCTCTTGGATAGGCTGTAGAGCTATTTTTAACTCTTCCATGTTATTAGGGTTATTTTTAGAAGAAGTAGAGTTCACTGAAGATTTAGACATGTCTTGTGGAAGCTGTTGTTGTTTGCCTGTCCTGGCCCTTTTAGTATTAACTTCTTTTTCAGGAGAAGAGATTGCAGAAAACTTCGCTTTTGTAGTTTGTAAGTCCATCAAATCCGAAGCATGAGACATACCAAGAGTATTTAGTTGTTTTTCCCAAGTAATCCAAGTATTTAAAAGCTGAAATATTTGTTACAGGTAGAATTTGCAGCACAGAGACACACTGCCCACCAGAAGCACATGTATGAGAAACAGCAGGAGGCCCGAACTAATCCAAGGTAATCTTCTATTTTTATACAAACAGAAGATGCAATCCAAGAAAAATACAAAGATAGAATGATAACCTCCAATCAAAGGTACGATTTTTTTCTGGGATAGAGTTGTTTTCTTCACAAAATGATGGTTAAAGATGTTGATGTTATGCAGAGATGAGTTCCTACCCTGTTCACAGGACGGTAGTCATCTTGAACTCTACTGCTGAGGAGTTTCTAACTGAAAGTGTGTCATTACATTTAAGTTCTGCTGTTGTGTTTGAGAAATAGCCTTGCATCAATTTCAGAAGACCATCTTCTAAAAATAGACAATGAGGTTTTTGTAAAGAAGCATGTCATTAACACTGTTTGAGGCCTTTTTTAATCTATGAATAATGCTCTAGTAAGCAGTTCAATGTCCACATTCCTATGCATTGTGCCCTCTGTGATATATAAGGATGCATGTGTATGATATGCTTTTCAAAAGCCATGGTTGGATTTGTTTAGTAATTCATTTAGCTGCATACAGACTAATTTAGTTAATAGTGTGAGTTTCACAATCATTCTATAATTAGATGGGTCTTTTAATTATAGCAATTGTCACAGTAGCTACTGATAGGTTGAACTGAAATGTTAAAAGTTGCAGAATATAAGGGATTTTTTGTTTGAAGAGGGCCTATAAATCAGTTTCTACAAAAAAAGCTTTACCTGGAAGGTAAAGACTAGTTTTCGCACAAAAAGTGGAAAATGTCATTTAAAGTCAGACATTCATATTTGTAATAACAAAGAACACCTCTGTTACATTATACTCAATGCAAACTGGCTCAGAATAGATGGCACAGCTACTTTTTTGCTAAGCATAACTGAGTTCTAAACTTCTACATGAACTGTATCTCCCTTCTCTAGTAAACAACCTTACACTACATGAAGCAACTTACTCACCAAGAAACAAGTATTTTCAAATTACAAAGACACAATTTCCCTCTGGCAAGTCGTTAAAAGGCATTTGGTAAACCTGCCCCTGCCTCAGGGAACAGTTTACCTACTGTAATCAGATTACCTGATAATTTACCCACAAAAGGTTTAAATTAGATAGAGATTCTGGATAGTACATATTCACTTGAATCAAAGGTCTAACGTAAAATATACTATTGTCGTAGGCTTAAAAATTGTCACAATGTTACTCAATATTGAAAAGATGCTAGTTTTGCAACATGTTATTCATATCAAGTTTACTAAATACGAATCACTTGTCCATCTACTACCCTTTTTCCCATTTTTGCATATGGGGTCAGGGTGTCACATCAATAGTAACAACCATCTACAGTCAATGATCACATTGCTCGGTGGCTAGCTTACTGTAAAAATAGATGCTAGCCTGTTAATTTCTTTCTGCTATAATGCTGGTGGGATTTTCTACATTGTTTTTACTCGTTTATTTTTAAATGTGTTTTTTAACCATGTTGTCATATTATTAAGACTGTTGTATCAGCAGTATGGCCTAGATCATGGCAGAAAACTCAATGACCACTCCATTTACCTAGTTAGCAAATGATAGACAAACAGACAAATACCTAAATAAGTCTGGTGCAATACTGAACAAGACATTTAATTAATAAATGTCTGATAAATTAATTTATATGAAATATTTGCCATGCAAACACCGCAGCTAATGAAGGTGCCTGAATAGATTTAATCAAGATTATTTAAAATGACCAGGTCCTTTCCCAGTATTCCCATCTTTACCCCTTTCCTCTCAGAGTTATTAGCGGTTTGAAATACAGGTACTGTAATGAATTTGGAATTAATTTTCCCCAGGTCCCCCGTGTATGACAATGATTAAGTGAGGAACTGCAATACAACATATGTAAAATATAAATTGACTAAAATATTTTGGTAACTCAGTATCATATAATTTTGAAAAAGATAACATGAAAGTAATTATATCCATATTTTTGATAAAATAAATAGAAAATAAACTTTGGGAGGAAAGAAGAAGATGAGACAATGGTTAAAACAGGTGCTTTCGCTTTCACTAGTTCTTGAACATGACTTACTTTTAGCATGATTACCTCAATGCTTCTGTAAAGATTGTATATCATGTCAGCTAATATTAATACTGTACATATTTGCTTCTTTAATGTCATGTTGTTCACTGCTGATAATTTTCATGAAAATGATTACAGGTGTTCTTTGATATGTTACTGCTTATTGATGGAATTTATGTTTTGTCTTGCCCAAGTGGCCGGGGTTATGGGTAAAAAGGGTATATTGACCAGTTTAATTACCTGGTTATGTGGGCAGAAGGCAAAGATACTTATGGAAGAATTGGAAGAGGCAGCAGAGGATACAGATTGCTCTGCTCCTATGTAAGGTGGGGATTATCCTGAGAGAGTTAAGAGACGTTTTAGCTATCCACTTCCAGCAGAATGTAACGAGGCCCAGGTGATGCATTTTGTGCAATTTATTGGTCTTGATTTGGATATAACAGGGCTTGATATCAAAGTGCAAGCCACCTCGGTCAAGGGGATAGTAAGAATCCTCTTTGTCACTCTGCCTGGTACACATCTGGTATACTAATTGGCATATTAATTATGTGCGTATTGATTACAATACATATTTTTAATAATTGGTTGTATTTGGCCTAATAAACACATGAATGGGGTCATTTAAACTCCATCATTTTTGTATGTGGTGCTAATTTTATGACACTTTTTTCGGTTATGACAAGAGTTGACAGTGTCCAACCCGCGGCCCGCGGGCCGCATGCAGCCCTCAGAGCTCTTCCATGCGGCCCGCGACCCTTTAAGTTAAAATTGTAATTTTTTCCCGTTTTTTTTCCATGCCTGTGTCCTTTAGGTGGTGTAAAGCACCCTTCCATTTTTCAGATAGATGCATTCGCGGCAAAAAAGAGGTGAAGGAAGAGGAGTTGACAATCGTGCTGAAGAAAAGTTGAGAGAGAGAGAGAGAGGGATTTTTCATTTACAATGACTACTACTACACCATCTCCTGACTGCATTAACAGGTAAGCTAATTATGTAGTAGTAGATTATTTAAAAAAACTGAAATGTACAAGCACTTCACCATTATTACTTCTTTATTACAAATAGCGATCTGGTACCTCAGCCTTTGAAAGGCCGAAAATCTCACTATTTGTAGTAAAGAAGTCATACTGATGAAGTAGATATTTGTAGTAAAGAAGTAATACTGGTGAAGTGCTTGTACATTTCAGCTTTTTTTAAATAATGTACTACTTACATTATTTACATTATTTAAAAAAAGCTGAAATGTACGAGCATTACACCAGTATTACTTCTTTATTACAAATAGAGATATGGTAACTTTAGTAGTACATTATTTAAAAAACTGAAATGTGCGAGCACTTCACCAGTATTACTTATATTACAAATTTAGGATCTGGTACCGCGGTCGGAAGGCCTTGAAAGGCCGAGGTACCAGATATTTATAAAAGTAAAAAGAATACTGGTGAAGTGCTGGGACTTGTGATCCTTACCTAGTCTGATCTGCAGGTAAGCTGCCCCAGCTGCTACCCCAGATCTTAAGCTGATGCAAAGTATTGAATACTGGTATTTTTTAAGGCTGTTATCACAATCGCCTTGGTCCTGTCCTGCACTAACTTTTGATTCCACTTCAGCGGACCCATTTTTCATCTCATTTTGGTGTACTGAAATAGTAGGATCAATCTAAGGTGGTGAAGTCCAGAGGAGCCCAGTATTAAAACTCTGATCTTCACAGTACATCATAAGTCTTGAATGTGGACTCTTACCCAAGGTCGAAGTGCAAATTTACTGTAAGGCTAATAACACCTCAGACACATTAATCTCAGTGGTGTGGATCAAAGGCCATACTCCCTGCTCACGTCATATATTTGGCACTTGCAGTGCAGATTTAAATCAGATATCTGTTTTTGGAGGTGTTGGGATGTATTTATCATAGTGGGCAAAGGTCCTCCACACTGCCATTTAAAGGGTCTTTCTCTCTTCTCAGTTAAGGAAAAATAGTGCTGGGTTGCTGCATCTTGTCGGCAATGACAGTCCTTGGTGTTCCAGATAATATAATTTTTTGCCAGAAATGGCATTGTGTAAATTGCATATCAACCATTCAATACTTAAACATATTAGCATGGCAGAAGTCAGCAGTGGGATTGGCTGAGGTTTTGGGGGGGGGGGGTTGTTTGTTTTTTTCTTGTTAAGTGATTGAATTGTTTATTGATTGTGAATCCTATGAGCTAGTGATTATATAACAGTGAAGACTTTTGTGGATGTTAAGTCCAGTATGTGGCTTTGTGCAGTAAAATGATAATCATGTGGGTTTGGTTAATTGTGAATATGGCTCTGAGGTGATACGTCTGATAAATCACTAACCTTGTTATATTGTGTTGAATGAAGGGGTATGTTCATTTTTGGTGTGCATTTAGTGAAGAGCATCTATTACACATTTTTGAAATTAGCATGATCTAAAATCATTTACAAATTTCTGGAATTGCTTTGCTCAGTTTTGTGTAAACCCCTTGTGATGGCACTGATGGCATTGATTCCCAATGCGTTAATTTGAGAGGTAATGAACACAGGCTTATAAATGGTGATGTTTTCACTTTCCGATAAACAGACTTGGAATAGTTGAGTATTGTGGTGTCCCTTCAAAAACAGCCAGTTTTCTGTCAGTAGAGATCTCTGCTGTTGATAATTCACCAGAATTTCTCTTCTTTCTGCCTGATATGCTGTACAGTCCACCTGTTATGTCACTCTAGTCTAGCCACTAAACAAGTCTGATCTGTAAAGCCATGGAGCATATGATTATGGATCACATAAACAAGGACATAGCAACCTCCAAGCACTTGACCCCACCCATTTCAGATTCATAAGGGGCAGATCTTGCCTGTTGAACCTGGTTGTATCAAAAAGACTAGTTTTCAGGTTCAGGTTGAACCTGGTTGACTTCTTTGAGATTGTCACCAAGGCCCTGGATGAGGGAAATTCAGTACATACAGCTTTACCTTGACTTAGCCAAGGTCTTTGACATAATGCCCCACTCAGATATCATCAAAAAGTGAACTCAACTTGATGTAAATCCCTGTCTCGTCAGATGAGTGGCCAACTAGCTCACCAATAGGACCCACATGGTCAAAATATGCACCACCACCTCTGACAGCAGACCTGTCATTAGTGGTGTTCTACGTGAATCTGTTCTGGGACCCCTACTATTTGGCATCTTGGTCCTTGGCCGCCGGATGATTTCTGGTCCATCCTCTCCAGGCTACCACCAAAGTCTGTGATGGTGGTGCTGCTTCTTGTGTTAATATTACAGTTATTATTAAAGTACAGATGTCTCAGCCCTTGCGTAGTTTCCCAAATTTGCAACCACAAGATTGTGGAAAGTCCAAGCTGTTCTGGCTGGAACCAGACAATTCTCAGATCCATCAATCGAAGTGTGTTTCCCGATTCCACTCGCTTTTTTAATACACTCCAGTGGCAAAAATTACTTGTCAAAACCAAAAGCTGTAAAAATAAGAAATAAAAGGAACCGGTTTCAAAATGTGACTGTCTGCCTAAGTATGTGTCCTCCCTGCAAGGCTGCGAGATGGTGTGAAACTTGTTTTTGTTTTATCCCTTGACACTTTACTCAAAGTGTAGAACTGCATTTGTCGAGTTTCTTGACTACAAATTTTATCATCTTTTGTATTCTTAGTTTAGTGCAGCTGTCACACTGTATAAAAATAAAGAACTGTGCTTATTTGGTCGCACCAGCTTTCATTATTGTTGCAGCCCTCAACAACAGCTCTGCATATTTTGTGTCTTTCTGGATGTGTTTGACCTTTTTTTTTTTTTGCTCTTCACTGGAGACCTTTTTTTTGGTCCTCACTTGCCCTCAGACCATTTCTGTTGACTCAATGCAGCCCTTGCAACTGAAAAGGTTGGACACCCCTGGAAGAAAAAGGGTTTCATGGTGAGTGACATGGAAATGGCTATTGTGCAACAAACCTGAAAAAAAAGAAACAAATATTTATGGAAAAATGTGTTATCATATGATAAGACAGAGTTTGAGAGGGGTCAGTTAGATCAGTGCATAACCTATCCCACACAAAAGCTCTGTTTTTGTTTTGATTAGTGCAGAATATTTCCAAGTCAAGCAAGAAACTGAAGAAAATACCTCAGTATATTTCTGCAAGCATTTCAGGTAAGTGACATCATGTGACCATTTTTGCTTAGCTAAATGTCAAGTGCTGACATGTTTTCTGTGGGATGCAACCTAAGATGGAATTAGATTTAAACAGCACTGCCCCAGAATGCTGTTTCACACTATGTGAGCAATGTTGCGTTTAATTATGCATCAGTTGAATGTTTTCCTCATCTTTTCCATAAACGAGCTCTATTACGATATGCTGAACATTTGTTCCAGATCCAAGTTTGCAACAATGTAGTGGATGGAACACCATGATTACACTCTGAAATCGGGGGAAAAATAAACTTTTGTTAAACTCTTCGCTAACACCTGAAAACCAATCTTAACAGTGCTTAGGGCTGCTTAACAAGTATTTGTTAAGGACATGTTAGCACTCTTAAGATCAGGTCTCTTACTAGAAACTGATAGTGGGGAGACTGCTGGCCAGCGAACAACAACAGCATAAGGTAAAACAGCTTTTAAATGGTGTTAGAATTTCACTCTGCCACACTTGGAAAGTCTGACAGAATTAAGTATCTAAGCTTTTGAAGCTAATAGTTCCACAGAAGGGTGCTTCTTTCTATCCTGTTGCCTGTTGACAGAGCTAAAGTGTTTCACTGGCTTTGAAAGCCAGTAAAAACATAGCATTTATTCACTTTTTTCTGTAACTGATAGTACATTGACCAGGTTAGCTCCATGCAATACAAAAGAATTATGATGAGGTCTCTGATCAGAATCCTGATTCCATGTTCTCAATATGAATGCCAAGATTCACCTCTTGAGCTTCACTTTTGAAGTTAAATTCTAGGCATCCATGTCTTGAACATACAATAACCTGGTTATAACTGGAGACCCATTCATAAAATCTGAATCAAGTTGTAACTCTGTTATTTTTCAGTATTTTGGTCCCAAGCATTTTAAAATAAGCTTTACCTCACATTATTTCATGAGTCTGATAGCTGACATTTTTAATAGCATGATCAAAATATGCCTGTTGTATTCTAAGCATGATTTTGCAATTTATGATAATGTCTGTGTTGGGCCTAATTGTTACATATTTATTAAGGATTAAACTGCTGTTCTGGCTGCTCACTTAAGTTGTTTTTTGCTGACTGGTTGACCCATGTGCATGTAGCTGGTTTGTTGTATACCATATGTATCATATGCCATCCAGTGGCCAAAGCTGGATTTCATTGAAGTTCTATGGACCAGTACACTTGTAATCAGTATACAGAAAAAAATAAACTGATGAGATCATAGCACAGAACACAGCTGTTTAAAATTCAGTGAAAAATATTAAGGCAACTTATGAAATATTTTTGTCCTAGAATCTCAGGACATTGCCATGTTTTTTTTCACAGGCACACCTGCCCAGATAGGGACTGTACTGTGAAGAAAAAGGGGCAGATGGTTAATATATAATGAACTATAACATCAGCAGCCCAAGGCAAAGCTGACCACAGAGGAGATACTTCATCCATTGGGCTCCCTTTCTTTGAAGGAATATATTGTATTTATGGATCATTTACCCACTGAAAATCATAAGCTGTGTGGTTTCTATTTGTACACTTGCAATGATTTAACATTTTTGGCTTTTCATTTTTGTCCATCTCCATGAGTTAATGTATTTAATTAAAGGGTTGTGAGTGTTAAAACTCTCCACACAAAAGCAGGGGGGCCTTCTCCCTCTTTTCCATTTTTACATCATGAGGGTGCAGAGGGACTTGACCCCTGGGAAAAAAATGCACACAGTTGTTTTTCCTTTGCTGGTCAATCAGTGCTTTGACTGGTTAGTTTCATCCAAATGTGCATTGACTAGATGTTACTCCTAGATTTGTAGTGCAGCCAACAAGGACAGGATTGTCATCAAAGTTTCATTATGCAAGTTTGGGTGTTAGAGGCAACATATCCTTCACTGTAGAGGACTACAAAATAAGATCTGTAATGTGCTGCATTATGCACAGCCAAAACAGACAATTACACTGACTAGCATACTTAAGAATGAAATGGTAATGTGTGGCACAAGGCATAACGGCAATCACAAGAACAAGCTGGGTGCTGTTATTCAGTAAAACAGAAACATGGGCGGAGTAGAAGTGAGAGGCCAAATGCAGATCACCTTCAAGTGTATCCAAGAAAATGAAGAAATAGGACAAAAAATGTTTCTTTCTGCTGGGCATCACTGTGTTAAACTTATTTCTCATTTACAGAAAGAAAGATGGCAGAGGCAGCCAGTCCCACTAATAATAAAGTAAGCTGAATAGTGAGCAGAAATACACCATTGTGAAAAGAGATATTGTCTGTATGATACATCTATTTGTCTTGATCATTAAGCTGGGAATGTTTCAGCAAAAATCTGACTAACAGCTATGAAAATAGACATAATAACAATGTGCCTGGGTTACTCTAACATAAACTGATTTGAGCCGGCCCACACTTGCTCAAAGAAGAAAATGGGCACATGTCTAGGTCTATGTAAAGTCATACGAGAGTTGTAGAAAATGGGCACATGCCTAGGTCTATGTAAAGTCATACCGAGAGTAAAATGGGCACATGCCTAGGTCTATGTAAAGTCATACGAGAGTTGTAGAAAATGGGCACATGCCTAGGTCTATGTAAAGTCATACCGAGAGTAAAATGGGCACATTCCTAGGTCTATGTAAAGTCATACCGAGAGTAAAATGGGCACATGCCTAGGTCTATGTAAAGTCATACCGAGAGTAAAATGGGCACATGCCTAGGTCTATGTAAAGTCATACCGAGAGTAAAATGGGCACATGCCTAGGTCTATGTAAAGTCATACCGAGAGTAAAATGGGCACATGCCTAGGTCTATGTAAAGTCATACCGAGAGTAAAATGGGCACATGCCTAGGTCTATGTAAAGTCATACCGAGAGTAAAATGGGCACATGCCTAGGTCTATGTAAAGTCATACCGAGAGTAAAATGGGCACATGCCTAGGTCTATGTAAAGTCATACGTGAGTTGTAGAAAATGGGCACATGCCTAGGTCCATCTAAAGTCATACCGAGAGTAAAATGGGCACGTGCCTAGGTCTATGTAAAGTCATACCGAGAGTAAAATGGGCACATGCCTAGGTCTATGTAAAGTCATACGAGAGTTGTAGAAAATGGGCACATGCCTAGGTCCATCTAAAGTCATACCGAGAGTAAAATGGGCACATGTCTAGGTCTATGTGAAGTCATACGAGAGTTGTAGAAAATGGGCACATGCCTAGGTCTATGTAAAGTCATACCAAGAGTAAAATGGGCACATGCCTAGGTCTATGTAAAGTCATACCGAGAGTAAAATGGGCACATGCCTAGGTCTATGTAAAGTCATACCGAGAGTAAAATGGGCACATGCCTAGGTCTATGTAATGTCATACCAAGAGTAAAATGGGCACATGCCTAGGTCTATGTAAAGTCATACGAGAGTAAAATGGGCACATTCCTAGGTCTATGTAAAGTCATACCGAGAGTAAAATGAGCACATGCCTATGTCTATGTAAAGTCATACGAGAGTTGTAGAAAATGGACACATGCCTAGGTCCATCTAAAGTCATACCGAGAGTAAAATGGGCACTTGCCTAGGTCCATCTAAAGTCATACCGAGAGTAAAATGGGCACATGCCTAGGTCTATGTAAAGTCATACGAGAGTTGTAGAAAATGGGCACATGCCTAGGTCTATGTAAAGTCATACCAAGAGTAAAATGGGCACATGCCTGGGTTTATGTAAAGTCATACCGAGAGTAAAATGGGCACATGCCTAGGTCTATGTAATGTCATACCGAGAGTAAAATGGGCACATGCCAAGGTCTATGTGAAGTCATACGAAAGTTGTAGAAAATGGTCACATGCCTAAGTACATCTAAAGTCATACCGAGAGTAAAATGGGCACATGCCTAGGTCTATGTAAAGTCATACCGAGAGTAAAATGGGCACATGCCTAGGTCTATGTAAAGTCAAACCGAGAGTTGTAGAAAATGGGCACATGCCTAGGCCTATGTAAAGTCATACCGAGAGCAAAATGGGCACATGCCTAGGTCCATCTAAAGTCATACCGAAAGTAAAATGGGCACATGCCTAGGTCTATGTAAAGTCATACCGAGAGTAAAATGGGCACATGCCTAGGTCTATGTAAAGTCATACTGAGAGTAAAATGGGCACATGCCTAGGTCTATATAAAGTCATACCGAAAGAAAAATGGGCACATGCCTAGGTCTATGTAAAGTCATACCGAGCATAAAATGGGCACATGCCTAGGTCTATGTAAAGTCATACCGAGAGTTGTAGAAAATGGGCACATGCCTAGGTCTATGTAAAGTCATACCGAGAGTAAAATGGGCACATGGCTAGGTCTATGTAAAGTCATACCGAGAGGAAAATGGGCACATGCCTAGGTCTATGTAAAGTCATACGTGAGTTGTAGAAAATGGGCACATGCCTAGGTCTATGTAAAGTCATATCGAGAGTTGTAGAAAATGGGCACATGCCTAGGTCTATGTAAAGTCATACCGAGAGTAAAATGGGCACATGCCTAGGTCCATCTAAAGTCATATGAGAGTAAAATGGGCACATGCCTAGGTGCATCTAAAGTAATACCGAGAGTAAAATGGGCACATGCCTAGGTCTATGTAAAGTCATACCGAGAGTAAAATGGGCACATGCCTAGGTCTATGTAAAGTCATACCGAGAGTAAAATGGGTACATGCCTAGGTCTATGTAAAGTCATACCGAGAGTAAAATGGGCACATGCCTAGGTCCATCTAAAGTCATACCGAGAGTAAAATGGGTACATGCCTAGGTCTATGTAAAGTCATACCGAGAGTAAAATGGCACATGCCTAGGTCCATCTAAAGTCATATGAAAGTAAAATGGGCACATGCCTAGGTCCATCTAAAGTCATACCGAGAGTAAAATGGGCACATGCCTAGGTGCATCTAAAGTAATACCGAGAGTAAAATGGGCACATGCCTAGGTCTATGTAAAGTCATACCGAGAGTAAAATGGGTACATGAATAGGTCTATGTAAAGTCATACCGAGAGTAAAATGGGCACATGCCTAGGTCCATCTAAAGTCATACCGAGAGTAAAATGGGCACATGCCTAGGTCTATGTAAAGTCATACCGAGAGTAAAATGGGTACATGCCTAGGTCTATGTAAAGTCATACCGAGAGTAAAATGGGCACATGCCTAGGTCTATGTAAAGTCATACGAAAGTTGTAGAAAATGGGCACGTGCCTAGGTCTATGTAAAGTCATACGAGAGTTGTAGAAAATGGGCACATGCCTAGGTCTATGTAAAGTCATACGAGAGTTGTAGAAAATGGGCACATGCCTAGGTCTATGTAAAGTCATACGAAAGTTGTAGAAAATGGGCACATGCCTAGGTCTATGTAAAGTCATACGTGAGTTGTAGAAAATGGGCACATGCCTAGGTCTATGTAAAGTCATACCGAGAGTAAAATGGGCACATGCCTAGGTCTATGTAAAGTTATACCGAGAGTAAAATGAGCACATGCCTAGGTCTATGTAAAGTCATACCGAGAGTAAAATGGGCACATGCCTAGGTCCATCTAAAGTCATACCGAGAGTAAAATGGGCACATGCCTAGGTCTATCTAAAGTCATACAAGAGTAAAATGGGCACATGCCTAGGTCCATCTAAAGTCATACCGAGAGTAAAATGGGCACATGCCTAGGTCTATGTAAAGTCATACGAGAGTTGTAGAAAATGGGCACATGCCTAGGTCTATGTAAAGTCATACCGAGAGTAAAATGGGCACATGCCTAGGTCTATGACTGAGAGTAAAATGGGCACATGCCTAGGTCTATGTAAAGTCATACCGAGAGTAAAATGGGCACATGCCTAGGTCTATGTAAAGTCATACCGAGAGTAAAATGGGCACATGCCTAGGTCTATGTAAAGTCATACCGAGAGTTGTAGAAAATGGGCACATGCCTAGGTCTATGTAAAGTCATACCGAGAGTAAAATGGGCACATGCCTAGGTCTATGTAAAGTCATACGAGAGTTGTAGAAAATGGGCACATGCCTAGGTCCATCTAAAGTCATACCGAGAGTAAAATGGGCACATGCCTAGGTCTATGTAAAGTCATACCGAGAGTAAAATGGGCACATGCCTAGGTCTATGTAAAGTCATACGAGAGTTGTAGAAAATGGGCACATGCCTAGGTCCATCTAAAGTCATACCGAGAGTAAAATGGGCACATGCCTAGGTCTATGTAAAGTCATACGAGAGTTGTAGAAAATGGGCACATGCCTAGGTCTATCTAAAGTCATACCGAGAGTAAAATGGGCACATGCCTAGGTCTATGTAAAGTCATACCGAGAGTAAAATGGGCACATGCCTAGGTCTATGTAAAGTCATACCGAGAGTAAAATGGGCACATGCCTAGGTCTATGTAAAGTCATACGAGAGTTGTAGAAAATGGGCACATGCCTAGGTCTATGTAAAGTCATACGAGAGTAAAATGGGCACATTCCTAGGTCTATGTAAAGTCATACCGAGAGTAAAATGGGCACATGCCTAGGTCTATGTAAAGTCATACCGAGAGTAAAATGGGCACATGCCTAGGTCTATGTAAAGTCATACCGAGAGTAAAATGGGCACATGCCTAGGTCCATCTAAAGTCATACCGAGAGTAAAATGGGCACATGCCTAGGTCTATGTAAAGTCATACGAGAGTTGTAGAAAATGGGCACATGCCTAGGTCTATGTAAAGTCATACCAAGAGTAAAATGGGCACATGCCTGGGTTTATGTAAAGTCATACCGAGAGTAAAATGGGCACATGCCTAGGTCTATGTAATGTCATACCGAGAGTAAAATGGGCACATGCCTAGGTCTATGTGAAGTCATACGAGAGTTGTAGAAAATGGGCACATGCCTAAGTCCATCTAAAGTCATACCGAGAGTAAAATGGGCACATGCCTAGGTCTATGTAAAGTTATACCGAGAGTAAAATGGGCACATGCCTAGGTCTATGTAAAGTCAAACCGAGAGTTGTAGAAAATGGGCACATGCCTAGGCCTATGTAAAGTCATACCGAGAGTAAAATGGGCACATGCCTAGGTCCATCTAAAGTCATACCGAAAGTAAAATGGGCACATGCCTAGGTCTATGTAAAGTCATACCGAGAGTAAAATGGGCACATGCCTAGGTCTATGTAAAGTCATACTGAGAGTAAAATGGGCACATGCCTAGGTCTATGTAAAGTCATACCGAAAGTAAAATGGGCACATGCCTAGGTTTATGTAAAGTCATACCGAGCATAAAATGGGCACATGCCTAGGTTTTTGTAAAGTCATACCGAGAGTTGTAGAAAATGGGCACATGCCTAGGTCTATGTAAAGTCATACCAAGAGTAAAATGGGCACATGCCTAGGTCTATGTAAAGTCATACTGAGAGGAAAATGGGCACATGCCTAGGTCTATGTAAAGTCATATGTGAGTTGTAGAAAATGGGCACATGCCTAGGTCTATGTAAAGTCATACCGAGAGTTGTAGAAAATGGGCACATGCCTAGGTCTATGTAAAGTCATACCGAGAGTAAAATGGGCACATGCCTAGGTCCATCTAAAGTCATACAAGAGTAAAATGGGCACATGCCTAGGTGCATCTAAAGTAATACTGAGAGTAAAATGGGCACATGCCTAGGTCTATGTAAAGTCATACCGAGATTAAAATGGGTACATGCCTAGGTCTATGTAAAGTCATACCGAGAGTAAAATGGGTACATGCCTAGGTCTATGTAAAGTCATACCGAGAGTAAAATGGGCACATGCCTAGGTCCATCTAAAGTCATACTGAGAGTAAAATGGGTACAAGCCTAGGTCTATGTAAAGTCATACCGAGAGTAAAATGGCACATGCCTAGGTCCATCTAAAGTCATATGAAAGTAAAATGGGCACATGCCTAGGTCCATCTAACATCATACCGAGAGTAAAATGGGCACATGCCTAGGTGCATCTAAAGTAATACCGAGAGTAAAATGGGCACATGCCTAGGTCTATGTAAAGTCATACCGAGAGTAAAATGGGTACATGAATAGGTCTATGTAAAGTCATACCGAGAGTAAAATGGGCACATGCCTAGGTCCATCTAAAGTCATACCGAGAGTAAAATGGGCACATGCCTAGGTCTATGTAAAGTCATACGAAAGTTGTAGAAAATGGGCACGTGCCTAGGTCTATGTAAAGTCATACGAGAGTTGTAGAAAATGGGCACATGCCTAGGTCTATGTAAAGTCATACGAAAGTTGTAGAAAATGGGCACATGCCTAGGTCTATGTAAAGTCATACGTGAGTTGTAGAAAATGGGCACATGCCTAGGTCTATGTAAAGTCATACCGAGAGTAAAATGGGCACATGCCTAGGTCTATGTAAAGTTATACCGAGAGTAAAATGAGCACATGCCTAGGTCTATGTAAAGTCATACCGAGAGTAAAATGGGCACATGCCTAGGTCCATCTAAAGTCATACCGAGAGTAAAATGGGCACATGCCTAGGTCTATCTAAAGTCATACGAGAGTAAAATGGGCACATGCCTAGGTCCATCTAAAGTCATACCGAGAGTAAAATGGGCACATGCCTAGGTCTATGTAAAGTCATACGAGAGTTGTAAAAATGGGCACGTGCCTAGGTCTATGTAAAGTCATACCGAGAGTAAAATGGGCACATGCCTAGGTCTATGTAAAGTCATACTGAGAGTAAAATGGGCACATGCCTAGGTCTATGTAAAGTCATACCGAGAGTAAAATGGGCACATGCCTAGGTCTATGTAAAGTCATACGAGAGTTGTAGAAAATGGGCACATGCCTAGGTCCATCTAAAGTCATACCGAGAGTAAAATGGGCACATGCCTAGGTCTATGTAAAATCATACCAAGAGTAAAATGGGCACATGCCTAGGTCTATGTAAAGTCATACGAGAGTTGTAGAAAATGGGCACATGCCTAGGTCCATCTAAAGTCATACCGAGAGTAAAAGGGGCACATGCCTAGGTCTATGTAAAGTCATACGAGAGTAAAATGGGCACATGCCTAGGTCTATGTAAAGTCATACCGATAGTAAAATGGGCACATGCCTAGGTCTATGTAAAGTCATACCGAGAGTAAAATGGGCACATGCCTAGGTCTATGTTAAGTCATACCGAGAGTAAAATGAGCACATGCCTAGGTCTATGTAAAGTCATACCGAGAGTAAAGTGGGCACATGCCTAGGTCTATGTTAAGTCATACGAGAGTAAAATGGGCACATGCCTACGTCTTTGTAAAGTCATACGAGAGTAAATTGGGCACATGCCTAGGTCTATGTAAAGTCATACCGAGAGTTGTAGAAAATGGGCACATGCCTAGGTCTATCTAAAGTCATACCGAGAGTAAAATGGGCACATGCCTAGGTCTATGTAAAGTCATACGAGAGTAAAATAGGCACATGCCTAGGTCTATGTAAAGTCATACCAAGAGTTGTAGAAAATGGGCACATGCTTAGGTCTATGTAAAGTCATACGTGAGTTGTAGAAAATGGGCACATGCCTAGGTCTATGTAAAGTCATACAAGAGTTGTAGAAAATGGGCACATGCCTAGGTCTATGTAAAGTCATACCGAGAGTAAAATGGGCACATGCCTAGGTCTATGTAAAGTCATACCGAGAGTTGTATTACTGAAGCAAAAACAAAGGGATTTATTATTTGAATGAACATTCTAGTGGGAAATTAACTTTCAATAGTTTCTTATAGGAATACAACTCCAAAATTGTGATAGAAAGAGTTGCATCTTCAACAAAAAACTGTACAAATATTTTCAAAAATGTACATTTACATCAGACATGAAACAATGCTTTACTTACATAAAGTCTTCTATAAAAAGATGACTTCCATACAATACATTAGCAATGGACAGCTTTCCTTTTAAGTGCATGGTTAACACTGTGTGAACTTAACAGTACTTTTAGGTCATTCTCACAGTTTGACCAAACATTCTGAAAGGGATTTGGCAGTGGTGGCACCATGTCTCTCAACCTGTTAGTATAAAAAATATGTACAATGTCAAAAATAATTGGGGGGACAAAGGGCCAAAAATAGGGACAGATTTTAAATGTTGCTGTTATAAACTTAGAAAGTTGCTAGAACAACAGGTTATGCTTTAACATACATTTTTTAAAAGAAAAGAAGTCTGAAACTCAAATGTTTGTAATTATTTAGTGACTTTAGACCTGAATAATGTGCCGGAAAAACACATTTTTTGATGAACAGACTAAAACTATGATACAAAAATCTAGACATTCTGAGAAAATCTGGACATTCGAGGGTTATAGGTGGCACATATATTTTTTACAGGTTTTAAATGTGGGAAAAACAACAGAATTTCCTTCAATTGTCCTGCGTGTAAGTGTGTGTGTGTCTGTGTGTAAATATATAAAGGGTGGAGATAAGCTCTTGTTTATCAATGCCACTGCAAGGCAAAGTCTGTCTGCAGACAAAACCTAGGAGAAAATTTCCACTGCAGACAGCTGAAGTACATGACAGACGGGCAGTAAAAACAAACAAGAAAATACCCGCCATGTGGAATACAGTTTACATGAATCACTTCCAAATCTAACTGGACATTAGTAAGACTTGGCATACAAGTAAGAAATCAGACAAAAGGAGACACAGGAGAAATGAAAGGAGAGTGCATTAATATGTTCCCTAAGCCACAGCTCAGATGAACTGCTGTTATCATTTAGGAGCTTTAGGAAGGAAAATCCCTGATGAAGATACATGAGCAGAGCACTGAAGACCTAATTGTTTCAATTCGGAGTTGAACTTAGACCTCCCCACGTTATCTGTACAGCTGCTGTACCAGTGCGCTTTTCAAATACCTGAAAACTGGACATCATACTTTGAAACATCATCTGTCTATCACACATATGTGATATACACTGACAAACCAATAAGAACAGAGGAGGGGCAAGTACGCATTTATTTAATTTAATGACATTAGAAATAATGTCAGTTCTGTAACAGATATTTAAGATATGCAAGGTACATGTATCATAGAAGGTGAAGTGATTCAGTTATACACAAGTACACACAAGAATAAGCAGGCATGCAGACTGACACACAAATAACAAATAGTTATGAGAAAAACACCAAAAACTATAGGATTTTGCCTGCAGTTAGAGCCGTCCTCTGATATACTGTAGCTATGTAGGCTACAGTAACTTATGGCATATATTTTTGAAATTATTAAAAAAAAAACAGGTAAAAATAAGTGGCCATATGAAACAATGTATGACACAAAGTATGCAAAGAATTACAATGCAGGTGAAAAGGAATACAAAATACTCTGCTCTGACAGAGTAATACATACAGTAAAGTGACAAAAGAAGAGAGAAGAAAGGAGAGAAGGTGAGATGTGTGTGTGTGTGTGTGTGTGTGTGTGTGTGTGTGTGTGTGTGTGTGTGTGTGTGTGTGTGTGTGTGTGTGTGTGTGTGTAAGGAAAAGGGCATGACTTAAGCCTGGAATGGAACTGTTTTATTACTAAATAAGTAAGTGTTTTGGTACTAAAAAAGGAGTTCATGAGACAAAACGTTTTGTTTTATCCATGCACTGGAATCTGGCTGCTTCACACTACACCATGTATTGTTGCTGGTGTTCATTAACAGGTAATGCCTATGAATTATAATAATAGCACATTCCCTTATATGCTATAAGAAGTGCATGGATTCTTGGTAGCATCTGCCAGTTCCTAGCTGTACTCTGCTCCTTGCTATGACATCATACTAAGATCGGGCCTGAAAAGGAGGTTCAGGCTAGTGTTGGAGGACAGCAGAGGTCCTCCTGAATTTTATTTCTGAAATCCAGGTTATTATGTTAAGAAATTCTATCTGCTAAAACATTCCAGAAGATTTAAAGTAACTCAAAACAGGTGAATGTTTTCTTCTATATGAAATCTGAATTAATGTCTCAGTGATTATTAGAGAATGAAATCAATAAAAGAATCTGAACATCCACAGCTTCATCAAGCATAAAAGTGTTATCTGAATAAAAATGTTTTGAAATAATAAAAGTCTTAATTTTGAAGAATTTTTAGATACTTCTATTTAAGTCTCAAAGGTGCACATGAAAAAATGGATACAAAGCAACCGTTGCACCAATTCATCTCTACTTATATCACTAAACCATTTAGGCTGCCATAAATATAATGAAATGGACTTTTTGACTGGCATTCTTTCATGCACTGAATTATAATAAATGCAAAAGGGAAAAAGTAGGCCAGTCATTGCAAAATTTGTGAGACCTCATTCATTATAGAACTATTTTTTAAAATAAACTTTAGGAGAACAGAAATTTCTTATTTAATGGCACAGCGATAAGTGCTTTTCATGGATTTCCACTGCATAGAAAACAGTTTTCTGCTAATGGACACTTACTATAGATAAAGAATGAAAAGTCCATTGTTCCTTTTATGCTCAGTCTGCAAACAAGAAAAATGAGCATTTAACAAGGAGAAGGAAACAGAAGAGGAATTTAATGCCTTGAAGATTCTATAAATTATTTAGGTGTTTAACTGTTGCCGTGGGAATAAGGGGACTCCGTTAACAGTGTTAATGAGGGATATCCAGTATTTTTTATTACAACAGTACACAATTGCATTTTAAATGTTTTTTTTTTAATTCCTGTATATGTATATCATGGAAGGGGCAGGGCAGCAGTATTGTAAGAACAGTGCTATTTTATGAATTATCTGTCTGCTTGAGCCATCCAAGAAACCAGTCTGTTGTTATGCATATTAATAACATTTCAGGTTAAGATATTTATTTCAGAAGACTGGCAGCACATCAAAATAATGCTGAAGTAAAATTATTTTTTCTTGGGGTGCATTCACAATGCAGGTATTTCTAATATCAAGGACAATGATGTATGTTTACATGCCACAAGGATACAGGTGTTATTGGTATTTTCCTGCTTTGACAGCAGAATATTTTCATCAAAACATAATTCTGTGTCCATTTTATGCCCTTTCTTTGGCTTCTTCTTTGCTTTTGTCTTCTTTACAAGATGTGCTATTTCTATTGGTAACAACAAACAGAAAACAATGGTATAACATTTCTGTAGTACTACAGAAGTCATTCAAAACTATTAATATTATTATTTATGGATAATAATGCATTAGTAGATATTTATTGTTTACTATACCTTTACTTAGTCTGTGATGCTCCTGTCTGCCACCTGACTGGCATCGTGCAAGATACCCATCCTTCATCTTGCCCATCTAGTGGAGTCATATAGCAGCTTGCATGCATCTTTTTCCAGGATAAACATTATAGTCTCATAGGTTCATATGTGTTTACTAGGCGACCACAAGGGCCTTTTTAAGCCTAGCCATGCATCCCAAGTCTCTGACAAGTTTTGATACCCTTGATAAATGGCATGGGCCTGGGAGATGAACCATTTACAGGTTACCTGCTTGCATCAGAGACATAGGTGCCAAACCAGGGATGAAATTCTGGTTTCCCATCCAATTGTCCAAGTTGCATTTGAATTGGATTAGGATGGAACTCTGCTTCACATGGATGGGGAGCCTGTTCCATAGACAGGGTAGTCTCTGGGATACATACCTATCTCTCTTTAATTTGTGGATATGCAGGATACAATGCCCTGTATGCCAGGCATAGATCTCCCCTCAAAAGCCTGTAGGAGACAAAATTTAGGGATAGAGCCTCTGTGGACATTCCAGTTGTTGGATATGCCTAGTTAGGTACATACCAAAGGGGGCATTGTACTCAATGATAGGTCCGATGAATGCCAAATAGAGTGGAACAATTACTTCCTTGGACTTAGATGCCATACCTTTGTTTATAAGTTGCGCAACATAGAATAATTTCCTCACCACTGTAGACATGTGATGATCAAAGGCTATATTATTATCTATGTGAATCCCTAAGTCCCTGACTACTGGGACAACTTTAAGGGGTGTGTTATCAATATGATAGTTACCAGGGAGGTTTTATGTGTTACCTGACCACAGCAAGCGGACCGACAAACACCATGTCCTGGCCTATCTCCAGAGGTTGGTCATGTTCTGGGTGAGGTTCTCTAATGCTTTATCTGAACCACTACAAGGGTCACATTCTGGATCACTCTTTGGACCACTTCTCTCAAACCATTTGATCAAGGGTGACCTTATATAAAGCATAAATCTCAAGACATCACAGTTTTTGATGATCACAAGGAGACAAGCCTCATCCACCATTGGAAGGCTGCAATCCTGTGAGGGGTTCTTTCTCAGATAAGAGTGGCTTGCTCTCTGTAGGTGGGGGGACAGTTATCTCAAGTGAAAGAACTTAAGTGTCTTGCGGGTCTTGTTCAGGGGTCTTGTTCAGGCATGATGGTACACCACATCATAAGACTAACCAATGCATGGGTATGGTGGTCATGGTACAGCAGACACTGTACTGCACTGAGGTGGTGAAGTGAGGACTGAGTTACAGGATGAAGTACTCAGCCTGGCAGTTAGTCTGTCACCTCCTCCACACCTCTGGTCAAGGGTAGTGAGTACCATCATAAGGATGGGATTTGAGAAAGAAGCAATAGAAATGTGATTCCTTAAAGGGGTGCTGGTCCCACTCTCCTTGATAACGTGCAGAGCTCAGCAATTCAACTGTATTTTGAAGTACAGTCATTGCTTCCCAAGGCTAAGAGAAGCCAACCGAGGCTGCACGGGCACCTAATGAAGATGCCTCTAAGGATCTTTGACGGAAGATGTACCAGCTACAGATGACTATGAGGAAGCCCTTAGGTAGACCCAGGACATGTTAGTGGGATTATATTTCTCATTATGCCTGGAAATGCTTGAAGATCCCACAGAATGAGCTGGAGGCTGACACTGAGGGTATAGAAGTCTGGCTTATCATACTCAGGTTGTCATCATTGTGGATCTTACTTTTAACAGCAAAAATAAAATTCAAAATTCACTACCATGATAGTTGTCAAGTCTTTAAAGGCTGAATACTAAACTCACCAAAATCCAGCTTGATGATTAATGTTTGCTGTAGAACTGCTGATATGATTTCTATCTGCATGCTGCAAGCAGTGACAATCTATGTGGTCTTTTTTATTTTCTCCACAACTGTGTGACATTCGAGTTAGTATATTTAAGAAAGTGGGTATGGGGCTGCAAAACATTTTTTAAATAGATCTTTTAATAGTAGAAACTTCTGCCACTTATAACTTTGGGAAGACATAGCCAAAGCTTCAAAATGAGTGCCTTAAATTGGGCTGCTCGTACAACTCATTTTTCCAGTGATTGACAAATTGAACTCATATAATTTCTACGACAATTCATGTAAATGGCAATAAGTAACACATTTATACTGTGTGGATTAGGAGTGTTATCATTAGCTGTGTTTGAGCCATCAGTGGCCAACCAAAGACTTACAAAGTACTTTTTGGTTAAAAGCTCCTAGGTTAGCATATACTATGTGTCCATAACTGTTCAGTAATGAGTGGTGAAAGGTACTGAAAGTCAAATAGTAGATGTTGCTGTAGGATATGCACTCTGACCTCCACTATGACAAGCAAATGATGATATAAATCCCAAAAAATTTCTGGAATTCAGTCAACCAAATACTGCATCCCGGAAACCCCACGCCCCCTAATTCCTATTCAAATAAGACTCCTGAGGAACCAGCTACTATATTTAACACATTTTTCATAGATGCCATAACAAAGATGGTTAATCCAAACTCAATCCCTGCCAAAGGCTCAAATCCCATAGACATATCTCCTATTCTCACCTACTCAAAACCTTTTTCTCTACAACCAGTATCTACTACTTATATCAAATCTCTTCTCTTCAAACTAAAACCCTGCTCCACTTCAGCCAATAACATTCTTTCTTACTTCCTCCAGTTAGCCGCTGAGACCCTTGCTTATCCTGTAAATATCTGAATTAAAAACTCTATTATTGAATCTACCGTTCCAACTATCTGGAAAAAATTCTTCACACTACCTATCCGCAAAGGTGGAAACTCCCTTGAAATATCTAACTTTAGACCAATAGCCATTCTGTCACCTCTCTCCTTCTACTTGAAAAATGTATACACCAACAAACCCTGCAATACCTAACTCAGGAAAACCTCCTCACCCCCACCCAACATGGTTTTCATCCAAAACAGTATCATCACAGCCTTGACCTACTTTACTAGCACTATCTCACAGGCTTGTGACAATAACAAACTTGTATCCTGCTTATTTCTTGACCTCTGAAAGGCCTTCGACCATCTCACACTCACTTCTCCTTACCAAACTGACTAATCTTAACTTCTCCTCTGCTACCATCTCTTGGTTCTCTAGCTATCTGACTGATAGAACACAATCAGTTAAATGGCACTCTGCACTCTCTCCCCCTCTCCCTGTAACAATGGGTGTTCCCCAAGGATCTATATTGGGACCTTTACTTTTTAATATTTTTACTAATTTACTATACACCTCTTGTACCCAGTCATCCCTCATACAATATGCAGATGATTCCACTATTATCACTATCTCTGACTCTCTCTCTCTAGTCTCATCTCTTCAAGACAGACCACCTTTACTTCAGTGGAAAATTGGTTCACTAACAATCAATTAATCCTAAATGCCCAAAAAGAACTCTTACTCTTTCTTCCTAAGACTCTTAATCATCCCACAACTACTTTCACTATACTGTCTCTAAATAAGACTCAAATCGTACCAGAAACTAGTGCCAAACTCCTAGGTGTCACTATTGACAATCAACTTAAATTTGACCTGCACATCAATAATTGCATTAGGAAAACTCAGCAAAAACTTGTTGTATACAGAACCAGAAAGTTTCTTACTGCCAAAGCTAAAGAAACCCTATCTCATACCTACCTCCTAACCAGTCTACTATACATTTCCCAAATACTCACATATTTTAACTCCACTCTCCTAACTAAACTTAGCTCTTCTTATAACAAGGTAGCTAGATTTTCTGCCCAACACACTTATAAAACTCATCACTGCATTCAATCAAGCACCTAGACTGGCTGGAACTGCCTCACCTACTTCTCCTAACTCAGCTCCAGATTATACATTCTATACTATACCAGCCTAACTATTGCTCCAATCTAACCTCCCTCATAGTTCACTATTCACCAACAAGGACCCTTTGAAGCTCCGACCAAGACCTGTTACTTACATGCAAACCTAGGACCAATATGGGACTCAACCTATACAGCTACCATCCTGCTATTGCATGGAACAAACTTCCCCTTCAAGTCAGGTTACAAACCCAACTAAAACAATTTAAAGTAACTGCTAAAGGACACTTAAAAACTATATGGTCATGCCTTTACTGTCACTCTACTTAAATATCTTCACATACCATAAACTCCCCACTATCCTCACTTCTTTTTGCCTCTACTGCACTATGTCTTATCTTCTGTAAATTAATGATGGCTGGTTTCACAGAACAAAATTGATTAATGTTTTTATATTATTATCATTTATTTTTCTAATGTGCTTAAAATTCACTTTTAGAATATGACATCTCTTTTATTTCTACATTTGAATTTGTAACATTCTTTATGTGTTGGATAATGTTTCTTTTGTTTTGGAGCTTTTCTCCCCAGGCCTCCACTGAAAAAGGGCTATTCTTAGGTCAGTCGGACATTTCCCAGTCAACAAATGAAAAATAAATAAATAAATAAAATAAATATATTGAGTTATGTCATAGCTTTTGCTTGTCCTTTCAAAGACCATGCATCATTGCTGGGTTGGGGACGGTATAAGGAATGCATCTGGAAATAATAGGCATCTTTGGATGGAGAAGTATGAAAATTGGAATGCCAACTCCATATTGCATAGTTCATTCAAAATGCTAAGGGCAGACCCTACGATAACTGAGCAGGCAGAGGAGGAGTTGTCTGTTCATAGGTTCATAGGTCATAGGTAGGTACTTGGCTATTGTCCCAAGGGCCTATGTAAGCCTAGCCAACAAAGTTCCTTGGCTTACGCCACCCAAAAAAGTTATTTTCCTGTGCCACTGTCGAGCAGAGACAGAGAAGTGATCCCCAGGGTGTATTTCCTATTTCCCATCCACTCATCAAGATTTTTCTTGAAGAGTGCTAATGAAGAACTTTGCTTGGCATAGATAGGTAGCCTGTTCCAGAGTATGGGAAGTCTCTGGGACAATAATGTTATGAGTGTTCCTTGCTTAACCATATTCTTAAGGGGTCATTTGCATATATCCCATGTTGCCTCTAATCCAAGAGGTTTAAGGAATCACACAGTGGAAAGTCTAGTCTTGCTAGATTTTACTTTTGGTTTTTACTGATTGTTTTTTTTCTGTGTGACCTTTTTACTCATTGTTTTAGTTTGTTGCTGAACCACAGGGAATGTGGGTGGGTGGGGGTGGATGATCAGGAGGTATCACTGACAGGTGTCATTGTTATTATGGAGAGAACATTTAAAGCACCACTTAGCTCAGCAGAGGATAAAGGCAAAAGAAAAAATATAAAGCTTAAAGTTACAATATGGACAAATAATAACAGAAAGGCAGCTTTAGTAGAGAAAATCTACAGTCAGTAAAATGTACAGTCGTTGCACTTTAGTACATGACAAATTAGCATACACAATGAGGTTTAAAATGTCAATATACAAAATGTACATTTACAGGTAAGAGAAGTATGAAAGAGGACATGTGGGCAATGTGAGTAGTGAGCAGATAGGAGGTGAGGATTATGTGAGTAGAATGAATATTTGTTAACCGATATAAAGACAGTTGTTTTGAAGTTAAGGTAGATATAGAAGGTACTGGACACCAGCTGGATTTTTACTAGAGGGAAGAAATTGTTCATAGGTTCATAGGTTCATACTAGGCTATCTGCCCTAGGGCATTTATAAGCCTAGCCAGAATGTGTTTGGCTTTCGCCACCCATTTTAAATTTATTTTGCTATGCCCTTTTTCGAGGTTAGTATACTGTGCCTCTGTCTAACAGTGACACAGAAGTGATACCCGGGGTAAACCTACGATCTCCCATCCACTCATCAAGATTCCTCTTGAAGAGAGTCAATGAGGGACTCTGCCTAACCTGGACTGGGATTTTATTCCAGAGTGAAGGGAGCCTCTGGGTTATGAATCTGTCCCTCCAGCATGTCCTATTTATTTCAGTGCTGAGGTTCAAGTCTCTCGATGGGATTTGGATTTTCTGAGGTGCAGCATGTCCATTAATTCCGAGTTGGACATGGCTTTATACGTCAGGCATAGATCGCCTCTGAGCAGGCGGTATGCCACTGAGTAGAGCTGGAGTTTCTTTAACCGGGAGCATATGGCATCTGTTTGAGCCCTTTGATCCTCTTGGTGAGGTACTTTTGGGGTCTTTCCAGTTGCTGCAGGTGTCTGGTAAGGTACATCCCAAAAAGGGCATTGTACTCAATTATGGGCCTGATGAGGGATGAGTAAAGAGGCATGATGACCTCCCCTGATCTAGATGTGAATCCCTTCATGATTAGGTGGGCTATATAAAATGTTTTTCTAACCACTTTGGCCACGTGGTTGTCAAATGAGAGATTGCTATCAACTTGGGTCCCCAGGTCCCTAATTACTTCTTCTGTACTTAATGGATTACCACCTATGTGGTAATTTGTGGGCACTTTGTTTTTGGCCAAAGGGGATGACTATACACTTTTTGGCATTTAGCTTGAGGCCATGGCTCTGGCACCAGTTGTTTGTTTCTATGAGGCCCTTTTGGAGGATGCTTGTGTCAGCTGGAGAGTCAATTATGGCGCCCAGTTTGCAGTCATCTGCGAACTTGGTCAGCCACAGTCCTTCCGTGTTGGCCTGTACCTCCAAGAAATATATACCGAACAAGAAAGGTCCCAGGACTGAGCCTTGTGGGACACCACTTGTAACTGGTTTGGAGTCTGACATGGCTCCAGCAATTCTAACCATGTGGGTTCTGTCCTTGAGCCAGTTTGCAATCCATCTAGTGACATAGGGGTTTATATTTAAGCTGGTGAGCTTGTCTATAATGCCCGAGTGGGGTATTGTATCAAAGGCTTTTGCGAGGTCCAGGTAGGCTGTGTGGACCACCTTCCCCTCGTCAATGGCCTTGGTGACTGTTTCAAAGAAATCAACCAGGTTTAAGAGGCAGGATCTGCCCTTAACAAAGCCGAACTGGGTAGGATCCAGTGTCTGTAGGTCCCCAATATCTTTATTTATGAGGTCCATGATGATCCTTTCCATAGCTTTGCAGACCAAGCTAGTCAGGCTTATGGGGCAATAGTTTCCAGGATCCGTTGAGGCACCACCTTTATGGAGAGGGACGACTGTTGCTGTACGCCACTCTTTGGGCACATGTCCTGTAGTAAGGCTGAGATTGAACAGTAGTTTTATGTTTGGGTTTAGCACTTCTTGGAGTTCATGTAGGACGCAGCCTGGGACACCGCCTGGTCCCATTGATGCTGTGTTTTTTGCTTTGGAGAGGGCATCTCTTACCTGAGCATCTGAGATGTCAGGGGGGCAGCACTCTGCTGGGATAGATATTTGCCCTTTTGGTGGGAGGGGAGAAGTTTGCGCTGAACCTGTCAGCTAGGATGTTGGCAATGTCTGTGGGTTCAGTGTATTTTTTGTCATTTTGGCCTAATTCTGAGCATATCTGGGAATTACCACCCAGGTTCCTAACATAACTAAATAAAGCCTTGTGATATCCTTAGTGTCCTGTGCAATTTTTCTCTCGAAGCTGGCCTTAGACAATTTTATGAGTGCCCGTAGTTTTTTGCTAATACTGATCAGTGATGCCTTCCCTTTTTGGGATTTTGCTCTATCATTTAGTAGCGTCCTCCTTCTATTGTATAGTTTGTTTATGGCTGGGGTCCACCAGACAGGACGTCTGCCTTTGGAGGATTGGGTCTTGGTTTTATTTGGGATCGCATGATCCATGCATTCCTGAAGGTGTTCATAGAATGCGTTTATAAAGGATTCTACGGTCTGGGCCGTATTTTCCACAGGCCCGGGGGCTTTGAAGGATTCCACCTCGGTTTTGAGGAGTGTGAAATTTGCTTTAGAGAAGTTTTTCACTGTGGTTTTCTGGGCAGGGGGTGGGGTCGGGATATGAATATCCAGTGAGATTAGTTTATGGTCTGATCTTATCAGTGAGGGATACACTTCTGGTCTGGAGCATAGAGTCCCCATGTTGGTGATGATCAGGTCCAGTATGTTTTCCCCTCTTGTGGGAGTGGTAACAAGTTGTTCCATAGCATTTGAGTTTATAAATTCTAGGAACCTTTGGGCTAGGGTGTTGGAGCTAGAGTAATACTCCCAGTCTATGTTTGGGTAGTTGAAGTCGCCCAGTATAATGGTGTTTGGAGAGACCTTCATATTTTCCAGTGTTCTCAGAAAGGCTGAGTGGGATTCCTGGGTTTGGGAGGGTGGTCTGTAGCAGGTTATAAACTGGAAGGCAGTTTTACCCACTGTTAGTTGCACATGGATAGTCTCTGATGCTTCGTGCTTTGCCACCAACCTGGAGGTGTGGGTATCTTTGATGAATATCGATACTCCACCTCCTTTTGTGGTTCGGTCCAAGTTTTGGGGCCAAAAAGCATGGTATGAGGTATAACCTGGTAGTGCTGGGGTGCTCTCGGGAGCCCTGAACCAGGTTTCTGTTACTGCACAGATATCGATGTTCTCCATGGTATGGAGAGTTTCAAGTGTGTGCATCTTGAGGTTTAGACTTCTGGCGTTGAGTAGCATTACTCTTAGTTTCTTATCCCTTGTGATACCTATGGAGGCGGGTTTGTCTTTTGAGCCTTGCCTAAAAAAGGCACTATGGGGGTAGCAAGAGCCTTTGCCAATATCCGAAAGCCCAGGGGTGACAGGTGCAAGCCGTCCCTAGTGAAGCATCGTGGCTTGTCGAGCATATCATCCCAAGCTGACAGGCATTGGATCCCCTTTGAATGACACCAGTACTTAAGCCAATTGTTGAAATTGATCATCTTGTCTTCATATTGTGGCATCATTCTTGGTGAGGGTAAGATGCTACTCAAGGTCAGGGTCATACCGGCCTGGGCTACATGCTCAGAGAGCTCCTTTATGTCTCTTTTCATGTAGTCCAGGGAGGTACGTCTCAGGTCATTCACACCAGCATGGACAATGACTGAGTCATATTTGTACTTGCCTTGGAGTGACCTGAGTGCTTGTGTTATGTGGCGGATCCTAGCGCCCGACAGGCTACTCACTGTGACCCTCTCCTTGTTCAGCCTGGTGAACGGGACGTCAGTGTGCCTGACGATAGAGTCACCTATTACAAGTGTATCAGGTGTGTTGTTTAGTCTTAAGGGCTGTGACTGTTCGGCACACTGGCTTTGTGAGATATGCGTTGCACGTTTTTTGTTTTGGGGTAGCGGTTGCTTGGGTGTCTGCTTTGGAGGTCTCTGCTGCTTAGGCAGATCTTTATTTAGAGCCTCCGTATGTTTTTGTGTGATTATGTGTTTGGTTTGCTGTCGTGGTAGGTCTATGTGAGACTGGAATTGTAGTGAGTGTGGTTTCCTTCTCCTCCTGACTGGTTATGCCAGTACTGAGTTGAGAGAGCTTAGCCTCCAGTTTGGCTATATGGTTGCATCTCTCACATGTGTTGGAATTTGTTGGGAGGAAGAGGGTTGTCTGTGTACATGAGGCAGTTGTAACATTGCCTCAAGATTCCCAGATTCACCAGCTGGACTGGAGAGGAGATTGACAACTGACCTTTGGACATGCTAGAATAATATTGGAAATTCCTTAATAATTGAAAACAAGGGCCAGTGGGGAGTGAGGGTGTAGTCCTTTAAATTTTAGTGCTGACTTATATAATTGCTTTAGCCATAAGTGCCAGGTATCTTAAGTGCAATGTGTTCCAGGTAACTTAAATGCAAAAACGACAAACAGTAACTTTCTTTCAAGTGAAACAAGGAAATAAGTACAGTAAGCAATGCAGATATCACTAGTGATCCACAGAAGCTGAGAAGCAGATTAGGTGGAATTAGCGTTCCAGGAAATAACAAGCAAACAAACAACAAGCATATAAACAAAGCTAGATTCAGCAGGCCTGGATCTAGTCTATGCTACAGCAAACAAGGTGTACCAATTTCAGTAAGATACAGTTCAAATATTCAGGCACTATAAACCTTTAACCAGAAATTCCCAGCTCAGAAGGGCAGAGTCCAGCCTCTTCTCCCACAAGAGTGCAGACCATGAACCTTCTTAATGTAAAATAACTGGCCTGAAGCCCAAGTGCCTAAACCAGAACTAGTACACTTTAAGAATAACAGACACTGGGCTCTCAATTAGCAGTTCCCAACTTAGAAGGATGAAAGCTACCTGTCCTGCCACCACAGTGCATGCCACAAACCTTCCTAATGTAAAACAACTGGCCTGAAGCCCAAGTGCTTAATTCAAAAGACTTAGAATGATAGCTACACTTTAATCAAGTTACTACCAAGCAGTAATAAATACAATTGAATACTTTAGAGAATATTTGGATTAGTGCTCAAGTTACACAAACAAAGCTAGATCCAGCAGGCCCGAATCCAGTCTATGCCACAGCAAACAAGGCGCACCAACTTCAGTAAGAAGCAGTTCAGATATGCATGCACTATAAGCCTTCAACCAGAAATTCCCAGCTCAGAAGGGCAGAGTCCAGCCTCTCCTCACACAAGAGTGCAGACCACGAACCCTCTTAATGTAAAATAACTGGCCTGAAAGCCCAAGTGCTTAAACCAGAATTAATACACTTTTAGAATAACAGACACTGAGCCCTCAATCAGCAGTTCCCAACCTAGAAGGATGTAAGCTACCTGTTCTGCCACTACAGTGCAGACCACAAACCCTCTCAGTGCAAAACAACTGGTCCGAAGCCCATGTGTTTAAACCAAAAGACTTAGAATGAGTTACACCAAGCAGTAATAAATACAATTGAGTACTTTTAAGATGATCCAAAAGTAAAATAAAGTAGGTAGAAACACAAGTACAGTAAAAGCAGATGAAATTTTTTTTTTCTGAACAAGTGCTGAGATCAAAGAAACAGATTTGAGTGCTGAAACTAGAAAACTGGCTAGTTATAAGAAAAAAAAACTAAGCTAGAAGGCTTCCCTCCAACACAGAAGGGCATGGGGGCTCAGAAGCCTACAAATAGTCTATACCACTTAACAGGAAAGGCAGGAAACAAGCTTAATTTTTTTTGTCTGTTTCCCAGATGCTCTCTTTGTACACAGTAGGAGTGCCTGAAATCAGGATATGATCTCACTGCACTCAGTTGAGTGAGCAAATGAGATGGGCCCAGAAGGAGTATCCAAACACAAATTTACAAGAGGGGCGGGCAGTTGCAAGGCCACTAAGATTAACACCAAAACAAAAACAGGGACGGTGGGTGGGACTAACTGAAGAGCAGAGTCAAAACTTCCAGTTCAGTTAATATTCCTGCAACACACAGTTAAAATCAATTTAAATACTGTATTTTTTGAAAAAAAGTGCAGATAAAGGTACTTAAATTCTCTTATACGTCCAGTTGAATACAGCAAGTTCTTAGCTGGCCAAAGCTGAGGTTTTTAAGCAGAAAATATTTCACACTGTACCACTTAAATAGGCAAGGACAGGAAATCAAAGAATGTGGCTACCCCCACACCTGTATACTAGCAAATAACAAAATTCAGCAAACACTGATTAACTTCCAGTTCAGTTAATATTCCTGCAACACACAGTTAAAATCAATTTAAATACTGTATTTTTTTGAAAAAAAAAATGCAGAGGGTGTTAGAGGGTGATTAGAGACAACACAAATGGCACTAAAGGCAAAGGGGTGGAAGACAGTTGGAGATTTATACTGACAATTTGCTTTGTTGAGGTACATACAGGTAATGCAGGTGTGTAAGGGCTGAGGTAATTTAGCCTGGGAAAGTAGTTTGTCCTTATTATCATTTCCGTCATGTTTTTTCTTGAATTCTAACCCTTAATTTTATTTGTAGATGAACGTCAGCTGCCTTGCTGGAAGCAGTGCTGAATTCACATTTTTTTGTATACTGTTAACATCTTTTTCTGCTTGTGACAATATGGGCATATATAAACATATTTTTATACAACAGACACTAGTTAAACATAAAGTTCAGCCACTTTTACAGATAAAATTACGCCAGAAAAGCTGCTTTAAGTATAAATCCTTCAGAAAGAAATTCTATATTTTTTAATGGATGAACATGAACAATGTTTGACCGTTTGGAGACTTGCAATCGTCTGGTAGGTTACAATGTCTGGCAATGGGATACGAAGGAGAAAGTGAGGTCATCTAACCAATAAAAATGGTCTTGCAAGGACACATCTGTAATAGTGTGTCTAGTTCTGGAAGTTACAAAGATAAAGTGGGATAAGGAAGGCAGATTATGCAAAGCAAGGCTACCAAAACTGTGAGAAGTTTGGAGAAGCTGAAATATGAGTGCTTACCATATCTAGTTTAACTGAGTAAAGAGAAATATGAAATGGAATAGTGCATTGTCAGGAGCAAGTGGTTGAGCTGAAAAGGAAGGACAGAGGAGGAGGAAGGAAGAGGAGAACAGATGAAGGGCTGAGGATCAGGATTCACTTAAAAAGCTGCAGTTTCGTGGAAGGAGTACTGGGGTCCTGGAATGCATTATTACAAAGAATTAAGGATTACTGGTCAACAAAGGGGTCCAAAGACTGCCTAAAAAAGTCAGGTGTAAGCTAGATAGTGGCTGTGGGGTAGGTGTAACAGTTGGATGGACTTTTGATAGCACCTTCACATGTAAAGTCCTTAGCCTTTAAACAGGTTCTGCTGAATCCAAACTTCAGCAAGTCCATTAGCAGACATTCCTTTATTCTTTTCTTCTTCATCTGATTATTTCTGTGCTCATGTTTCTTATTTAACTTTTCAGCTAGACAGAGAAAATATGTTCTGTTTTCTATGCTGTGTTTATTTGTCATGCAGATACACTATGGTACTGTGACAAATTTTCATGAAGTTCAGTCTATTAAGTTTTAATTTTCTTTTCTTTTATGAATTTCCCATTAGACTTTTGGTACTGTGGAGGCAGGTGGGCAGTCTGTTGATATGAATTAAAATGCATACTAAAACATTTATCTGATATTCCTCCTACTGTCTTTGTCCAGAAGTTAGAAGAAATTATACAGTTTTTACTAATTCTAAACAAGATGCTGAAACTGTAACAATACAAGGTCCTTTTCCCAAGGAACTTTAGCCATATTATGAATCTTCCATAGTATTGCTTCCTGGTGCTCCATGACACAATGTAAGAGTTGACATGTCTCTAAAGCAAAATAAGTAATTAAATTAAATTCAAACAAATGTCCTGGTTCCCTGTACATAAATGGAACCAGAATTACAACAGAGATAGCATGACAAGCTGTACCTAATTTTGATTTTGGAATCTTTTGTGGGCTATTTTGAAAGCCGCTATATGAACAAATAGAAAATGCCAAACACATTATGATGCTCTAGTTCCAAAGCTCCACCTAATAAAAATGCCCAATAGGGTAGTATTTCAAGGGCTTCCTGCTGACTTATCAAATACAGACTTGCTGCACTGTGTTATATTTTCTTCAAAAATTAAGAAAACTGGCTGTAGGTGTAATGGGTCTGCGTCCCTCACTCCCCAGCTGGAGGTGTAATGGGTCTGCGTCCCTCACTCCCCAGCTGGAGGTGTAATGGGTCTGCGTCCCTCACTCCCCAGCTGGAGGTGTAATGGGTCTGCGTCCCTCACTCCCCAGCTTATATAGCTGTAACTAGATTGTGCAACCTCATGGACAAGGCAAAAAAAACACCAAATGTAACATGTTGTTTCATTGATTGTGGGCTATATTGAGTTTACACCTGATAATTCATTATGTTTCTTATTTCAGGACCAAATCCTGCTTGTAAAAATGCATCTTTGCTTCTATTGACAATATTCTCTGATCATACATGTCTAAGGAGGAGGGCATACATTAGCAGGTAGAAGAACACAATACAGACATATTAAAAGGAACAAACTGCACAAAAGGAACAAATAAGTTTATGAGAGGTAGCAACGGGGGATCCAAAATCTTTTTACACAGACACACACACACACACACACACATATATATATATATATATATATATATATATATATATACATACAGGTAGAAAGATAGATATAGAATAGAGATATAGATATAGATATATAGATATAGATATAAATACTGAAAGACATCGGCCCCATTACTGGTATTAACAGGAAATGAAAGAGTGCCTTAGATTTTACTGTTGCTCAGCATGGAGTGCTTACTCTATTTATCCCCTCAATCCTGAAGAAAGTGACAGATGCTCTTTGTTTTTAATTCTAACACACACACACACACACACACACACACACACACACACACACACACACACACACACACACACGCACGCACGCACGCACACACAGACAGACAGACACACAATTCTGCTAGCCATCACATTTGCAGTTGTGGAGTGCTGACATCAGTGTGGGGAACAAGTACAAGAGATTAGAGAAAATGCAGTTTTTAACATGCAGAAAATTCTGAGGCATTACTGTGAAATAAACAGAAACATACAAAGCAACTGAGAGAATACCTCTGTTTTGTCTGGATGATTCACTCCCTTCATTTATATGGGATGGTTCTTCAAGATTTCAGATGATATCTGGTATAAATGCACTTACCAAGGATGTTTTCAAACTCCTGTAGTAACAGTTATGAAACACATCTAGTAGCACAGATGTCAGTTTAGCTGTACTGAATTGTTCAGTTATATACAACATCCGTTAGCCTACGTGTTTGTTAAACCTACCTCCTAAACTTCCTGGTTTGGCTAACTCCATGGTTACTGACTTTGCATTTGCATGTCATTTGGATGTTGCTGAATGCAGACAGCTGAGGATGAGGCAAGAGGGGTTTTGGTGCCCTAGCCACAACTAGTAATTCTTTTTTTTTTTCAGGAGATGTCAGATAACCTGCCAGAAAATCTTGCACCACTTGATCACCAAGAACGCAGCAAGACCTGCCTCACATATAAATGGGTTGGCCAGATTCAGTATCAGCAATGCAAACATTTCATTGTGAGCACTGTGTAGGGACCTAAAAGCAGAGACAGTGTGAACAAGATATTACTGTAATGAGTAGTGTCCAAGACTGACTGTGAGCTGCTGGTCATGTTTATTATTTATAATTGGGTGGCATGGTCATTTATTCATACAGCTGAACCTCACAGGTTCACTGGTGTTTCTAGGAAAACCTGATAGTTTGACCAAATGAGTGAGAGTGAACTCTGAAAAGCTTCTTCAGGTTCACTTCAAGCCATTTTAAGAAGTCATCTGGGCAACCTTTGTCAGGACAAGATTCTGCATGATGACCATTTACAGTAACATCACAAGTCTGGAAAAGAAAGCAATTTAGATGATCTGTAACCATGCCAACATTCATGGCACATCACAGCTGCAGAGTGCTCTGTAAATAAATGTGTACTACATTTCAACAATATGATTTTTTGGTTAGGCTTGTAATGGTTTGCATACTAATTGCCTCGTACTTACCTATGTACCTATAATATTGAAAGAATACTAAAGAGGAAAACATGTACATCATAATAATACATAGTACCGATAGGAGCAAACCTCTAAGTAACTCTTTTTGTGGACTCAGGTTGTCTTGGGGATCTCAATTGCTACTATACTTCCACTGATATGTTTAAGAAGGTGCTAAACATACATTTGAGTAAATGATATTAAGCACTGAGCATTTAAGACTGTTATTTACAATATGTTGCCAGTTAGCATTAGTATGGTCTACCTGTTTTCCTTTCTGGTATTCTTTTAATATTTTCTTTGAGGTGCAGTACCATATGAGAAACTATAATATGTGAATGTGAACTGCAGGTTTTTGTCAGTATGATACAAAGCATTTTGTATGCATTCCTTAGGGAACCCTACATGCAAGCAGGCTTGATTCCATTTCTTGCCAGATGGTACACAGAAAGTCTGTGCACAGAAGGAATACTGGATCCGTGAATGTGCACATCATACAAGCTGTCTGGTAACTTGCTTAACTGCAGTTCAGTATGAACTCCAAGATTACCTTACCTTATAAAGACAGCAATCTGCCCCAAAATATGTTTAATAACTAACCGAATTAAAACAAATGTCTAGTATTCACACACACTTAAAAACTTGGAAAAAACATTTCACATTTATTTATTTTTATTTGCAGTGGTGCAGCGTTTAACGTTTCTGCCTCACAGCAAGAGGTTCTCCGGTTCGATTCTCGGCTGTGGTGCCTCCTGTGCAGAGTTTGCATGTTCTCCTTGTGTTTGTGTGGGTTTCCTCTTGGTACTCTGGTTTCCTCCCACATTCTAAAGACATGTGTCTGGAGCATTTCTCCCCGGGTCTCTGCTGAAAACAGGCTCTGTGGAGCCTAGTCGGACTTTCCCGGTCTACAAATGTTAAATAAAATAAGTAAATTTCACATTAAATTGTTGGATATGTTATACTAACTACAAGCTTATCTACCCACAGAAGAATGGCAACTCTGAGATTTGCAGTATGTAAATATATAATTCATATATGAATTGATACTAGTTAGTTATGAAAATAAAAAAAACACAGACATGCTTTTTGCCTCCTAGAAATATCAAGTTATCTTTCAGAATCTTTTATATCAAACAATTTCAGTTGTATAATTTAATAATTTCCATGATGTGATAAAGTTGTTAAATTAGGCAAAGCATTCTGCAATATAGCTACTGTTCCTAATACCTTTCAACATGATCCAAGTTGCTTGTCACTCCAATGCCTCCAATTGTATATATTTTCCCATCATACACCAAACTGTTATGTCGACATCTGGTAACAGTCATTCGCGACACCAAGTTCCAGTTATCCAGCAGGGACATATAACACCAGACATCAGCTAATGTGACACCAGCTTCCATACCACCTGGGACAAAAAAAATCAATATAAATTACATGAATGCTGGTTATTTGTTCTTGATGAACAACAGTGTGTTCAAGGACAGTAACTTCACAAAGTAAGTGTCAAACAAGGAATACGGCCAGCTGCTTAAACAGCTTTGAACCATGTTGCAAAAAGCAACTAAAAAAGAATATTTATAAATATACAGGAATTAAGACAGTTACTAGCATTGCGTATGCCTTTTCTTGAAATATCATAACTACATTTCACTTGCTGTATTATAGCTGTTCACAAAAAATAGTTCAGTAAAATGATAACTCAATTTATCATTTAACCTGCCCTTGTCAGCATTGCACCTCCCTTCTTTGCATTTGATCAGATCATAATATATTAGAGAACTTATTCGCAATGAAAACGCTATCTGCTGCTCAGGTAACAAGGGTAAATATACCATGATAGGCCGTTCTATCTTCTCAGTGCCCTGCACCTTAGAACAGTTCTTGAGGATGCAGTCCCAGGTCTGGTCTGGTTTACAAGCACCATTGGTCATATTTCATGCTCTACAAGTCTACATTATAAAGACTTCCTAAACACTAATATTACTAATATACAGCAAATCACTATTTTTTTAAAGAAATAAATGTTTCCCTTTTGCATTAAGTCACTCTGTAGTGTCAGCCTTTCACCTTGTTGTTCCTTGATTTACCTTCTGCTTCTCATTCTGGAACCTCCTTCCTCACTTTTGGACTAACACAGAAAAAATAGATGTAGAGACTGTTTTGTTATAATGTTAATTAACGACAAAAAAACAGTCTAAATCTATACAAACTTTAATAAAACATTACCATTTAGCATTTTGGTTCATGCCCTTCTGAATAAAACCTTTGTAAGACATGAGCCAAGGCTCTAAATGGAGATGTTTAATTAAAGTTTTTATATATTTGGACTGGATTTTGTTGTTTAGGATCGTAACAGTTTAACTGTTGTATAGCAGCTTTGTTATAATGCTGGCTAATTAACAGATGTTATTCTAAGTGTAGCCAATGGTCAATTTACTTGTGAAGGCCTGTGCATGAACAGGAGGCATACCACTGAACAGGCTTCTACAGTTACTACCTTCTGTAAGACCACTCTGAAGTGAGAAGTCCTAAAGACTGAATGAAAAAAAAAAACTGCCAATACTGTTACAGCTGAGATCATAGGCTTCAAGGACCACTTTATTCCTTTAATTGTTTGCTATTTTTTTTTTTTTGCAATTCCCTAGAGAGATAATGTATTAAAGTAAGGAAGGGCTAGTTCAACACAACTCTAAATTGGATGCAAAAATGTTCTAGTCCGAAGCAGATGATTGAAAGAGCCAATTTTCACCGCAATCACTGAGGACTGGAATTTATCAATTACAGTGCTATGCTGTATTATAATCAAAATACATTACATAGCAGAAAAAGAAGATATCAGTAGTATCTCACGTCTTTAACATATGTATGCCTTCTGAGCTGAAGGACCTGCAGTTAGTATCCAGTTCAGACTAGTTCCTAACCTCTTTTCCCTTTACTGGGTAGGATAGTATGCAACAGCTAGTGTTGTTTGGTTTTCCAGTTCATTTCAGTACTGAAGTACCTACAGTGAAGAGGCTCCATTCCCTTCTTGTGTTTGTGTGAGTTTTTTAGGACATTTCATTCAAATCACAAAAGTGAGAAGTGAGAAGGCAGATAAGTTGGCAATGCATTCCTCCAAAACTGCCCTTAGAAGTGTGTTTGTGGGCACAGGTGCACATGTGCATGCATAAGCGTGTGTGTGTGTGTGTATGTGTGTGTGTGTGTGTGTGTGTGTGTGTGTATGCTCATGCATCCTGTAGTAGTTTGGCATCTTGTCCAGAACATGCATGAATAAATAATTGCATTGAGTGTGACTGTGTGTTTGTGCCCTGCAATGAACTGGCATCTTTTCCAGAACCAAGTTTCTACTGCAGCCCTGAATAGGATAGTAAATATAAGAAAATGAATGAATGAATGAATGCATTGAGCTTTCTGGAAGCATGTGAAGTGTGGAGTCATTCACCTGTCTACTACTGTCCGCTGTCCTGTCTGGAATTTGGTTTACTTATTTGTTTATTTTTTTAATTTATCCTTTGTTGACCAGGTTAGTCCCACTAGGCTGGAAGCTTGTAGACCTGAGATGCATTTATACTCTAGGGGAAATTTGGCCATGATATTGGGGAGCATCCCCTATTCAGTTTTGGTGCGAGGAGGCTCCATTTCATGATGGTACTTCCTGCTTCCATTCCGTGTGCATTGCCAGCTTGGAGAAGCAGGGAGAATGATGGCTGACAATTCTGTAGTTTCAGTATGTAGTCCAGATTTGTTTATGAAAGTAATCAAGCAACAGGATGTATCGGAGAGAACTCTATGTGATACGCAGTCAGATAGATGGCAGTGTGGCTGTTAGTGTGGTTACTGAGAAGGAGAGAGAGAGAGAGAGAGAGAGAGAGAGAGAGAGAGAGAACATTCACAAGATGCTGATGATTTATTCCAGCAAACTTTGTTTGGTGAGGAGAATGAGGTACAGAGTGGATACATTATTACAACCCTCCAATCAGAAGGGTTAGGGAATGATTTATTACAGACTTGTTGGTACAAAGTGAGCTGTAGAGTGACATAGCTGCACAGTGCACAGAAATAATGAAAAAAATATATAAGAAGAAGAAACAAACGATTTGTTGAAGAAGAAAAAAAAACAGATGGAGAGATGGTGAAAAAAGGGGAAGACAAGAGAGAAGAAAAGAAGACATCAGTAAGGAAAATCAAATTTTTAATAAGGATAAGCAGCAAAGAAAATAAAGGAATGGAAAGGTATATTTGGGAATACTAAGGCACAACTCCTAAAAAGGTAAGAGCATTCATTCATATTAATAAGGATATGTTTTGTGACATTACTTTTGAAACTGTGCCTGGAAAAATTTTTGGGCATATGAAAAAAGAAAAACTATAATGTGTGTAAATTATATGTATTTCAAGTATTTAAGAGAGAAAGAAAAAAGAAAATCTACATATAATTCCAAATGTAAGTTGAAAAAGAGACAATAAGAGATTATTTAAGGACTGTATGTAAAGACGTTATGGATATTACTAAGATACATGACAACAGGGAGTTATGGACTGTGGATTGGGAATGTAATGTATTAAAAATGGAAAATGAAAATATTGTGCATATTCCAAGTATACAGCAGATAAAACTAAGTAAATTGCAACGAGATTATTATGACTTTACCAACAGCCAAGTTTTTGTCTGGCCGAGATTTCGTGACAATAGAGAAGTTAATCCTGTCATTCAAGTAGAAAATCCTATAGAAGCTACTGACTTGGCTGAATATCAAAGTATCCCCCCTTTAAGAACTGAAAATTCTACTGACAACGTGTTTGCATCACAGGTTGAACCTCCTGGGCTTTCAGCTCAGGATGTAGAGGCCACACCTCCACCGAACCAACTGGCACTGATACAACAGCATCAGCACATAATGGGAGCTAAACCGAAAGTTTTACAGAGCAACATCGAGCGTTTTTTACCGCTGCCTGTTCATATCCAGGGAGCTTCGAGAGGAAGATCGGACAGTCGAGGGAGGACCAAGCGGAAACACTCAGACGAGCATCTGGGGCGAAAAGGAAGGATGAAAAACTGAGAAACTTAGTTTTTAACCTTTCCATCCATCCTGTGTCAGAATCTGAGATTGAGCTTTTGAACCGAGGACTCTCATATATACCAGCACAGGTCAGTAATGTGGCTGAAATTTTAACTGATTTGAGACTTTTTACTCGCTCAATCTCTTTAAAATTGTTTTATAATAAAAGCAATAATAAAAGCACAGAAGCCAATAATGCGGAGAGTACTGGCTTCAAAAGGAAAAGTGTTTTCACTCCGGCGCCATCACCTGTAACTGAATGTTTTTTAAAAGCTTGTGAAAGTGACTTTTACGAATATTAATATATGTGCAAACATGCTACTTTGTTTACGAATATGTATACTAAAAAATGGGATAGCATATATTTGTTAAAAAATGGAAAAAATCTCATGGTTAAACCTGCTGATAAAGGGGGGGGGCGGTATAGTATTGCTTAATACAGATATTTATGTGAATAGTATGTTAGAGATGTTAAGTACAATTGAAACATATAAAACAATAGGGAAAGTAGATTTAGAGAAGATAATTTATGAAGTACATCAAGAACTTTATGATCTCATGATGACCAGACAGATAGATTATGACTTATATCTTTACTTTTTAGTAGAAAAACCTAAAGATCCCTACATTACGGGCCTTCCCAAAATACACAAAAACATTATGCCACCACCCATGCAACCAATTGTAGTAGGAAATGGCTGGGTAACTGAGACTTTGTCAGTATTCATTGAAAAGAAATTGAGACCGTTGGTCTCTGACATTGACTCAGTATTAAAAGATACTTATCAGCTATTAGACTCCTTGAATGAATCCAAAAATGGTCTGTCTGAGGAATGCCTAATGGTTACACTTGATGTAAAAAACTTGTTTACTTCCATACCTAATGATTTTGGCATGGAAGCTGTTAGGCAGATTTTGCATGATAGTAGAAAATTCACTAATAATGAACAGATCCTACTGAATGCACTACTTGAGCTTGTACTAATGAACAATGTATTTTTGTTCAATGGCAAATTGTATTTACAGCAGTGGGGGGGTTGCTATGGGAACCCCCTGTGCGAATACCTATGCCAACCTGGTGGTACACTATTGGGAAATGACCCATCTTTTCAATAGTGATTATTTCAGGAAAATATGCTTGTACAAGAGGTTTGTAGATGATGTGCTTTTCTTTTGGAATGGGACTTTGGATGAACTGTTCCTGTTTGTTGAATATTTGGAATCTACCACCTCTTTTTAAGGTTTACTATCAATTACTCTTATACAAGCATAGATTTTCTTGATATTACAATCAATAAAGATAAACAGCATTTATTGAGTACTACCATATATAGGAAAGAATGTTGGAAAAACACATTGCTGCATTACAACAGTATGCACCCCAGGTTTGTGTTTAAGAACATAGTCAAGAGTCAGTTTGTTAGGATCAAAAAATTATGCAAAACACCTAGTGATTTGAATACACAAGGATGCTATTAGAAAGCTTGTTTATAGACAGAGGATATAATCCTAAGATGGTACATTCCATCAAGGAAATGTACATATCTACAGGAGTTAATAAGCCAAATGAAATGAGACATTTAGATACTAGAAGTAACAAGAGAATTTTTGATAAATCTAAGATTAATTTTAACACTCGTTACACCAGTGATAACAAGACAATTACTAACATCATATGGAGAAATTGGCATATACTCATGACAGACCCAGAAATAACAAATATAGTAGGTCATACACCTTCTTTTGTCTATCGTAATAGTAAGAATTTGAGAAGACTACTATGTGTTGAGCATATGGATGATTATACAAGAGCCAAACCTGAGAAATTAGGCACTTTTCTGTGTGGAAAGTGTAATATTTGTGAAATGATAGTCACAGAACAAGTCTTCATACATCCTAAGATAGACTTTAGGTTTGAGCCAAGGTTAGTGGCAACATGTGAAGATAAGAATCTTATATATTTAGCTGACTGTAAATTCTGTCAAGCATTTTATGTAGGAATGACAACTAGACACTTAAAAGAAAGGATATATGAACATACTTACGATATTAAGAAGAATGATTCAAAAAGTGCGCTGGCTAAACACATCATGAGTAATCCAGGACATAGTTTTACCTTTAGAGTTCTACAGAAAGTTACACCCAATATAAGATTGGGTGATAGTTTTAATGACCTGGAGAATAATGAATTAAATTGGATTTTGAGACTTAAAGCACATTATCCTCCAGGCTTGAACCAATATGTGAGCCTTAGAGCTTTCTTGAAAGGACGCAGCCTTAAATAAAATAGATGCACAGACATGGCTAAGATAAATATGATGCTAAAATGTTGCCATCATGAAAAAGTCTATACATTTATATATTTTTACTTTTTATCTAGGCATAGGCTAGTATCCATGTCTGTTAATCTAAGTTTATGTTTATTTATCTACTCAGTATTTTACATTTGTTTTAAATATATGTTTTTCATTGCTACACGTTAATGTTAGTGAAGCAATAGTACTTTAAAAATGAAATAGAAGCTTTAAATGAAAAAGAAGTTTTAATTGAATAATTGATTGTTCAAATTGTTTTATTGTTTGATTAATTAGAAGCTTTTTTTATATATAAACAACCTGCAGTTTGGATTAAAAGTAGATCTGAAGAAGCGTACATTGTATGCGAAAGCACTCATCTTTTAAAATAAATCTGTTTGCCCTTAATCGTGGTGGTCTGCTTCCTGTGTTTTTTGTATCATATTCCAAGTATGATAAATGTAGAAGGCAACAAAGGTACAGTGAAATATTGGGGACAACAGAAAACATGTTTTTTTTGTGGTATAGATGACCATCTAATTAATAGTTATGATTAAAGAAAATGTTATATTTGTGGTAAAGTGGGTCAAAATACAAAAAGATGTGAATTGAAGTGTTTTAAATCTGAAAAAAATGGGACATTTATGGATGGATAGCAAAGACAGTATAAAGAAGGAGCAGGGAGAGAGAGAGAAATAAATACAGAACAAGAGGTGGAACAAGTGGAAGAACAAAGACAAGAAAAGGGGCAAGAAAAATAGTCATTAATAGAGAATGAGGCAGTAGATGGGATGGAATAGACAAAGCAAAAGGAGAGGTAAAAGGGAAAGAAGAAAATGAGGAGGTGTCATAGATAAGTGAAAGAGAAGAGGAAAGCTGGAGAGTAGTGAAAGGAAGAAAAATATGCCAAGAAAAAAGGTAAAGGACAGGGAAGGAAAATGTACAGGCTTAAGTACAAAGGAAAACAAGAAAGAGAAAGGATAAAAATAATGAGATCAATAGCAAGGGAAGTATAAAATAGAGAAAAATTAAAAACGAGAATTATATCAATTAATATAAATAGTATAAAAACAAGAGAAGAACACGTCTCTTAGAATGGTGTATAATGCAAGATATGGATATGATTTTATTAGAAAATGCAAGATTGTTAACAGAAGACGAGAGACTACAAACAGAAAAATTATTGGGGAGCAAGATCGTTTGGAATTTAGGAAAGAAAGGTGCTCAAGGATAGGAATGTTATATAAGAAATCAGTGAAGATTTTGGATATTACTTTGGTAATAATGGGCAGAATACCGATTGTAAATTTGAGATGGAAAAAAAAATAAAATATATATATATATATATATATATATATATATGTGTGTGTGTGTGTATATATATATATATATATATATATATATATATATATATATATATATATATATAATAGCTGTATATGCATATGTCATGAAGAAAGAAAGAGAAGGTATGTTTAAGAAAATTCTAGATTACATAAGTTTAAATATGAATATAATATTAGTAGGTGATTTCAATTCTGATTTAAGAACAGGAAGCAAAAAGGAGTAGTGCTGTGAATATGTTAGAAGTAATCAGATGTTAAAAACTATATACTTGGGATAATAATGAATGTAGAGTACAGGGCAGTTAAGAATGGAGATATATTATTTTATTATTTCAGAAAATCTAAAAGGACTACAAGAAGGAACATTTAATACAGGCTTTTCAGACCATTTGGCTATTTGGACAGAGATAACAGGGCAAAAATGAGTATACAAGAATGGGACAAGGAATTAAAAGATTGAATTAAAAAAGTATTGAGTAAAGAAGTTAAAGAAATAATCATAATTATGGGCATGCAGGAATATTATAATATTTGCACACAGTGGTGGTTAAGTTTTAAAGGAAAGTATAAATGTTATTTGGAGAGGCAAGACACAAAAAAAGACTAAAACAGAAATAAAGAGAAGTCATTTAGTAAGGGAAAAAAAGAATATTTCAGGTAAGAAAAATATATATGAAATTAATCAATAAAAAATTAATGTTTAAGCAAAGATATTTTTGCAAGGAAAGAAGAAAGATGTAGCCCTGTATTTCAGTAGGATGGGGAAAGAGAACACAACAGTAATAGGAGAACTGAAAAAGGAAAATGTGTTAAGGAAATAATGCAGACAATTGCAGAACATGTAAAATTATGTTTAGAGAGAAATATAAAAATAATATAAATATGGACAGTGAAAAAGTTGACAGAACAGGATAACACAGCATTACAAAAAGAAACAACAACAGAAGAGTTAAATAATGTATTAATATTAGTTAATTTAGAATCAGCAACAGGACTAGATGTGAGAAAATATCAGCTCTATAGCGATATGGTAATATGGCAGAAGAAGTATTTTGTGGAAGTACTGAATGGTTGAAGGAAGGCTTTAGGCAAAAATAAGTATGTGCTGGAATAATAACTTTTTTATGGAAAAAAGGAGAAAAACATGACATAGGAAACTGGAGACTGATAGTACTTAATAATATGGATTATACACTTTTTATGAAAATAATACAGAAAAAAATGGAAACTAAGATAGGACAAATAATAAAATATATAATATATAGTATAAAAGGGAAAGGAAGCCAAGAGTTATTAATGACAGTAAGAGAAACAGTGAATAAAATAATGTATAGAAAGACAAAAGACAAAATATTAGCATGTGATTTAGATAAGGTGTTTGATAAGGTACAGCATGAAATATTGTGGGATATAATGAAAGTTTATAATATAAGTGAGAGAATAAGAAAGATATGTTACTCAACATTCAAACAGAATAAAGTAAAGCTGTTAGCAAGTGGTTGGCTAAGTCAAGAAATAGATATTAAAAGTGGGATAAGACCAGGATGTCCAGCTTTGTTCCCCTACCTTACTCCCAATTTCCACCCACCCCCTCTTGCTCTAATATTATACTTTATATTTAATTTCTGACTCTTACTCCAAAACCCTCCCCAACTGACCTTACTACTTCTATACATACACTTCTGTTTCTTGTTTCCTACTTCACTATCGCTATTCATTTTTTAACTCCATTTCCAACAATCTTTCTCCATCCCATACTGCTTTGCATTATATCCATTTATAATCACAACCCTCCCAAATAGTACCTATCTATTCTGCATTGTATCCTTTTCTTTTCCCAAATAAACCCTCATTTCTCCTTATTTTGACTGCATCTTTATACTCTAGTCTTTAATGCCAGTATATTCCTTACATTTCACAGAATATACCAGGACAACCAACCTCTCTTCTTTTATAGAAAATACTTCTCTCCTTACCTATCCTCTTCCAGCACTCAGAACCCACCATCACTGAATATCCTACTGTCCTGCAAAGTCTTGTTTCCTTCTTCATTTTTTCTTACCCACTACCTGACATCTACAAAAGACAGATACCTGTACTTAATTATGCTACTCTTCAGCTTATCCTCTATTCTTCTCCTCTTACATTGCCATTTTTCATTGTAGCATGACTCAATAACATCTTGCAACATCTCTGCAACTCTGTCTCAACCACCTATCCATACTTCCTCTTTACACTCTTCACACAGTGCACCAAACCTATTTAATATTGCCCCTCAGCTTTATTACAAATATAGACTGATTAACTGCACTTCAATAAAACCAAACCAAAATCAAGTGCAAGGATCCTCTCTAAAAACAAGTATGCATAAATCACCAATATAGTAAAATCCTTCTAGGAGGATATACACCCTAATCCTGGCGCCACCTTTTACAATGAACACAATAACAATTCTCTCCCCCACAGTTCTGTAACACGACAACAGCCAATCCCTAACTCTGGTGATCTAATTGCTTCTGCAATTTATGTTAGAAGTAAAAGAAATAAAACTGCTGGACTACATGCCTGGATTTCCCAACATAGGGCTGACATTCTTGCTGTAACTGAAACTTGGGTTAAACCCAGCATAAAAGAAGTTATACCTCCTGGCTATACTATAAACCGTAATGACCATATAAAGACAAAAGGTGTTGGTATTACTTTAATATTTCCCAGTACCTACCACATTTTCCCTTACAGTAAACCAAGACCAAAATTCAGTTCAGCAGAGCTTCTTATTGGTTTCCTCAAAATAAACAGTTATAAACAAATATGTATTACTGTCCTTTATATCCCTCCTATTGACAGTACACCTCTAATGGAAGATATCCCACATTGAAATAATATTATTAGGTGATGTGAATGTCAATTGGTTGGACATAAACTTAACTCCTCTATATCTAGCATGAACTTATATGGTTTCACACAACTAGTTAATAGCCCCACACATTATAGGAAGACATCAAATTCTCTATTGGACTGGTGCGTGAGTGTGTGTGTTTGTGTGTGTCATCCTGAGGTTGCAATTTAACTCTACCGATTTGTTTGATCTTCTTACACGTACTTGTAAATGGTTCCAAGGTTATGTAAAATCAGTCTGAAAGGGCCAACTTTTTTTTTCTATGTAGTGTATTGTCAGAAAAATATGTATTAGTATATGTATTCGTATGTATTATGTATTGCAATAACTGATCCTGTTTCAGGATTGACCCAGAAAAGCAAAACTGTTGTTTCTGCAAAGTGCCTGGTGAATCTCTTGGGCAGAGACCTTATGCAGCTATTTAGCATAGCAGTAGTTCCAACTATGCAGGATATGGAAGCACAGTGACAAATTGATACCTTTGCAGTGCAATTGGAGGGTGGAATGTTTTATTGGTACAGCCAGGACTTGGTTACGACTGGTCCAGGGGCAGTAACCGAAGAGTTGATGAACGTAGCCATCAGCAAGTTCCCCTCCCTTGACATTGATAAACAGCATTTGTTGCACTGTACTCTGTATTATTGTAACACACCAGGACCTGATAAGGAATATGAGCAAGAATTGTTTAGAAATCGTGCAAACAGATTGATATTACATAATCTGTACTGGGACATGGAGGAGAACAGTGTAGCCAGCTGTTCATTGCCCCAGGAGTTCTTTGCACTCTATAAATCTAATCGATTACCACACGTTAGCTTAACTAAGGACAAGAATGTAAAATGGGTAGACCTAGGAGAAAAAGTCACAAGATGGGAGAAGCAGACAGAATTAGAACTGTCAGAACAAGGAATACAAAGGCAGAAGTTGAATTGGATAACTCAGACCCACCCAGCCGTGCACTTGCAGTTTAGCAAGGACAGCTGATTAGCACTCCTATTAAAGGAGGAAGAGAATGCCTTACAGAAAATATCAGAAAATCTTTGGTCAATAGGAAAGTCAGATGTAGGACTTATTCGTACAGCGGGACCAGTTACTATTACACCAAAGTCAGCATTTAGACCACAGAAAAGACAGTATCCCTTAAGAAAAGATGCAGAGGTAGGAATCAAACCTATTATAGCAGCTTTACTTAAGGAAGGGGTGCTGGTGGAATCTCTTGATTCACCATGTAACACACCCTTATTTCCTGTTAAGAAAGCAAATGGAGAATGGCGTATGGTCCAAGATTTACAAGCCGTAAATGATGCAGTAATACCAAGGGCACCTACGGTGCCAGACCCACACACCCTGTTGAATGATTTAAAACCTCAACAGAAATATTTTTCTGTGGTAGATATCAGCAATGCGTTCTTCTCGATACCGATACACCCTGACAGCCAGTATTAGTTTGCATTCACATTTCAGGGGAAAAGGTATACATATACGCGACTACCACAGAGATATTGTGAAAGTCCGACAATATTTTCACAAGAAATGGCAAGCAACTTGGCGGGATTTACCCCACCAACAGGTAGTCAGATTTTGCTTTATGTTGGTGATATCCTGCTGGCGGCCCCCACCCAGCAAGATTGTAAAGAAGACACCATAGCGCTATTACAATTTTTAGCCACTGAAGGACATAAAGTAAACAGAAATAAACTGCAGCTTTGGAGAAAACAAGTTAAATACTTAGGATATGTAATATCCAAAGAGGGTAGGACATTAGATGAGGACAGAAAAGTAGCGATTTTACAAGCACCAAAACCCACTACCAAGAAGGAAATGATGTCCTTGCTAGGTACGACTAATTTTTGTCAGAGTTGGATTCCAAACTATGCCTTGGAATCTGCACCACTGACAAACCTGATATATAAAAAGCCTATGGCAGCACAGGATTTGTTACAATGGACACCAGAAGCAGAATCTGCTTTCTGCAAACTGAAGCAGTTAATAGCGTCCTCATTAGTTTTAGGTTTACCAAACTACCACAAACGTTTTTTCCAAACTGTAGATTGTAAGCAAGGTTATATGACATCAGTGTTAACACAGCAGCATGGGGACAAGCAACGCCCTATTGCTTGTTATTCATCACAACTGGACCCAGTGGCACGGTCTTTACCTCACTGTGTACAAGCAGTAGTTGCAGCTGCAATGGCAGTACAGGCTTCGGCCTCAGTAGTTTTGTTCCACCCTCTCACATTGAGAGTGTCTCATGCAGTCACGATTATTTTACTGCAAGAGAAGGTAGCATATCTTTCCCCTGCTGGGCATCTTTCCTGTATGACTATATTGTTGAGCCAACCTCATATGACAATTGAACGATGTACAACTTTGAACCCTTCTACCTTGCTCCCAACCCCTGCAGATGGCACATCACACAGCTGCCTGCAGGTGATTGAGCAAAAGACACTGCCTAGAAAAGATCTTACGGATGTCCCCTTGGATGATGCCGAGGTGACATATTACATGGATGGCTCGTGCAAAAGGGGTCCTGCAGGACAGAACCTAGTAGGATATGCAGTACTTTCTGATACTGACATTATAGAACCAAAATCTTTACCACACAATTTATCTGCACAGGCAGCAGAATTGATTGCCTTAACAAGGGCATGTACCTTAGCAAAGGGTAAATGTGTAAACATTTTTACTGACAGCCAGTACGCTTTCTCTACTGTACATGTTTTTGCACAACAGTGGAAAAATCGAGGAATGATAACATCTACTGGCAAACCGATCAATCATGCAGAGTTTATTTTAGATCTTTTAGAATCTATTCAGTTACCTCAAAAAGTAGCTATTTGTAAATGCACAGCTCATACCAAGCAACAGGACAGGATTTCAAAAGGTAATGCGAGAGCTGATACAGCTGCAAAGCAGGCAGCTTCAGATGTATTTAATTTGAGTGAAGAATTACAACCCTCTGTGATTTTAGATTTAGAAATGTCAAAGACAATGCAGACACTTACTACGCAAGTTGAAAAACGAAGATGGGTAAAACGAGGAGCAATTCTCGAAAAGGGGCTGTACATCTCTAAAGAAGGGAAACCGATATTGCCATCTAATTTGTTTAGATATGCAGCTTTGTTGAGCCATGGGCAGTGCCATGTCTCAACAGGGGGGATGGTACAGCTGGTGAACCAAGTGTTCACTACTCTAAAAAATTTTGTTCAATGTGCCACGTTTGTAATAAACATCATGCACAAGGGGCATTAAAGCCCAAGCAAGGGAGTTTCCCTACACCACCGTATCCGTTTCATACTATCTGTATGGATTTCATAGAATTGAACAAATGTGAAAATAAGTATTGTCTTGTCATTGTAGATATGTTTTCCAGATGGGTGGAAGCCTTTCCGGCTAAAAATCAAGATGTGGCAACGGTGGCAAAAGTTCTCATTAAAGAAATCATCCCTAGATTCAGCATTCCGGAAAGGATCTACAGTGACAACGGCAAAAAGTTCTCATTAAAGAAATCATCCCTAGATTCAGCATTCCGGAAAGGATCTACAGTGACAACGGCACACACTTCGTGAACCAGACCATACAACAGTTAAGTAAACATATTGGTATTTATTTAAAAAATCATTGTGCATACCACCCACAATCTGCAGGGCTAGTAGACAGGCATAATGGGATTTTAAAGAGTAAGCTAAGGAAGTTAATAGTAGAAACACAGAGGAATTGGGTGTACTGTCTGCCCCTGGCACTGTTGAGCATGAGAACTGTTCTGAATGCAAAAGGATTGACTCCTTTTGAAAAACTATTTGGAAGGGCTTATTATATACCTCAGTGGAAACCTCTCATGCCCACAGACCAGGAAGCCGACTGTACACTCGCAGAGTACATGAGAAATCTGTTGAATTCTAAACATCTGCTGCAGTCAAATTCTGTTTCAGATAAAGAACGAACCAGACCGTCAGAAGTGGCAGTGCCCCCGGGTATCTGGATTTGGGTGAAGACAGTAAAGAAAAAGAAATGGGCGTCACCAAAGTGGGAAGGTCCATATCAAGTGCTTCTATCGAAACCCACTGCAGTCAAGAAAGCGGAGTGCGCCTCCTGGATCCACCTGACACACTGCAAATTGGTCAAAAACTTTGAAATGGACAAAAATCTTGTCACATGCCAAGAGTAAAAATGATAGAGTCCAGAAGAAACAGGAATGCAGAACAACCTCTTCCTCAGAAGTATTGCATAATCATCCTGTTAACTGTACTAGTGACAATAATCTTTTTGCTGTGGCCTTTCCTTTTCCGAGCCACACAGACTGAACTGAATAAACGTGAAGCGTTACTTATAGACTGGCATCCAAACTTTAACACTTACCAGGTGATTAAATATGTGTATGCTGAGACTTTCAATGTTTCGAACTTCTGGATCTGCACAGCTTTGCTGACAGCATACGGGGGGTTATTAATGACTACAGTCCCCCTAGGGGTCAATGAGACCTGGGAAAACTTGATTTATGATACCTCAACCATTACATCACAAGATAAATAGCATTGCACTTGTCTGTTCCACAAAAGGGAACTGTGTGTTTTTATAAAAATGATACTGTTCAGGTAGGTTGGAGCAATTGCAATGTGACTGTTCCTTATAAATGTTACACTAAAGGTAACAATGCAGATTTTTATTGTAATACAAACTATGATTCATTTCTTGGATTTATGCACAAAACACTTGATGAAGTAAAACACAATTCTGTTCTTTATAAACAACTGTCTATGATTGATAGAAAAATGTTTCATGCAGGGTGAATGTATATTCATAGCAAAGTTACTACTAATGTAGAGGACTGTTATTTTGTGTGTGGCAGAAAGGCATACAAATGGTTACCTGAGAATTGGTCCGGCAGTTGTTTTTTGGGTTACCTGGTTCTGGCCATACGACACACTGCAGTTTTGCATCGAGGAAAAAATTAGAAATGTCCGAGAGGTCATCAAGAAACTTGTAAATCCAGTGGGACAAATCGATGCACGTTAGAAAGACCATCATTCTATAGGCAAAGGACTGATGCATATGGACTTGAGTGATAGCATTATATCGTGGGCAGGCATATTACCAGCATATGGAGCAGTGAAATCAATCTGGGAGCTGAGAAAACTGTCTAAACTTCTTGAAGTAATGAGCAACGCAACTTTATCCGCTCTCGAATTGGTGACTGATGAACTGAATGCCATGAGAATTGTAGTGCTTCAAAACCGCATGGCTCTCGACTTCACCCTAGCGGCGAGAGGTGGTACTTGCGCCTTAATCCAGGAGGAGTGCTGTTCATATATTCCTGACCATAAACATGAGATAGACAATCATCTTGAGGTAATTCAGCAAGTGTTGGCCATGACCAAACCAGGCCCAAACCCACTGACGGACTTTTTCCAGAAATGGTTTGGGGGGTGGGGTACCATCCTAATGAACATCCTGATTGCCATTTGCGTAGGAATCCCCCTTCTGGGAGTATGTGTTTGTTGTGGCATCCCCTGCATGAAAAGACTGATTAAAGACTTTATAGACATTTCAGTTTCTGAGACCTTATATCAAAGTGCTGAGTTTGAAGAACTATTGATAAACTGAAATGCTTTCATAAGTTTAAACTGAATGACTCTCTTAACTGCAAATCCTGAATAGGAAGAGGTTAGGAGAAGAAAAAAACTGTTTATGCTTATTTTGAAAGTAGAATAAAAGTATCAAAAGGGGGGAAATGTCAGAAAAATATGTATTAGTATATGTATTAGTAATATACTTAGTGCATTTAGAGCTTGAAAAGGGTTAACACATTTATTCTATTTTACACTGCATAAATATGTACAAATTGCAGAAGCTTTCTGACCTTGTATTGTCATGAAATATGCACAGCTAGAATCTTTGCTTATGCCTTGGAAATTTGCTGAGAAGCAGATGATTTCTGCTTGTGTCAGGAAAATAATGAATAGAACAATACCACTTGTATAAATGTTATGAAACTTAGACAAGAAGTTTTGCTTGTGCTGTGATAAAATACACAGCTGCAGTAGCTATAGATAATTAGAACAAATACTGTTTGAAAAGATGAACTGTAATCAGCATTTGCTTATGCCTGAGTTAGAAAAGTACCTTGAAATGTAACACATGTATTACAATTGTACAGTAGGGGCCTGTAACGGGTTAATGCCCACCAAGGCCAGGTTGTTTTTCTCAAAAGTTTCTCACAAATCTAGTCATGTCAGCAGAAAATCTGAGCAACATCTGCTGTAGAACAATACCGAAAGTTGTGTTTGATTACGTCAGCTATAGAAGGCCATGTCTTGTAAAAAGGTATAAGAATAGCATACTTCCTGTTAGTAGTTAGGCAAAATCCTGTATTTGCATGTTTTTGTCCCCTTGCTGCAAGTTATTAAATGTGCCTTAACTGAACCTTACGTGTATTGGTCTTTGAAGTTTTTTCCTTTGACATGTATCCATAATATCATTAAAAGACCACATTCTCAGGTTTCTTTAAGAGGTTTTTGGATTTCTAGATGAAAAGTTCTAATCTTATAGGGTCTCTTTAGCTTAACAGATCTTACACAGCCCCCCTTTTAAAAATATTGTAAGCCTCTTTTTAAAACTTACCTGTCCCATATCATAGTTCCTTTGATTAAAGTACATTTGTACCTGTTTAGTCTGAATACGCTGTGATTGCGAGTTGTCATAATAGCAAAATGCATTGTTATATTTTATAACTCACTGTGTACTATACATACCACTGTTCAATAAATAAAAATACTATGCCTACTTATAAGTGGCATTATCCATGCTTAAGAACTGGGCTACTGCCATAAACACAGCTTGCACAACAACTTGTATGTGGCTATACAATGAGTTTATGAACATAAGAAGTTGCTAATGTTTTCACTGCAAACTTTTTTTGCAGTTTGAACTTTTGAAGATTTTTTTCCTGGCACTCTGCTAAAAATGGGACTTCTTGTTAACTATTCCTGCATGACAAATGTAATAAAGAAACAAAAAAGATGTTTATCTCATAAGAAGAGTCCAGAAATAGCAAGTTAATTGCAGAATGCCCCTTAATGCATTATGGTGCACTAGGAATGTGGTTTCTGCTGTTCATATAATGTTCATGTGTTGATACTAGGCAAGCAGTCATTAGAACCAGAAATAGCCTGGTCAAATACGCCTCTTGCTTTACTGTATAATTCATTATTGTTCACCCACTTTGTTTAGAGGGGCAAAACAGAAACCCAGGGGAGAATTTATGACTGCCCGTCCAGTTATTGAGATTAACATTAAAAGTGACCAGTGTACTGCTTTCACTGACATATTGGGGAAGCTTTTCCCATATACATAGAATGCATTTGGTTAGGTAACTATCCCACAGATAAGTGTTATTTACTTGTTGTTGTAATGTGAGGGCAGCAGAGTGGCACACTGAATAACACTGTTGCCTCACAGCAACAGGTTCTCTGGTTTGATTTGTGACTGGGTATCTTCTATGTGGAGTCTGCATGTCCTCCCTGTGTTCACCTGGGTTTCATCTGAGTGCTCTGGTTTCCTCCCAAATTCCAAAGCCATGCAGTAGGTGGACTGGACACACTAAATTAGCCACAGGTATGAGTGTGCTTGTGATTGTGTAGTGTGGAAGAACTACAGTGGCAGAGCTAGCCAGCTGGCAGTGCAAACCTTGGCACTAGATGATTGTCACTGTTGAGGTGACACAACTCCATGTGCAAAAATGGGAAAAGGGGTTGTGGATGGATGGAAGGATGGATCCTTGGTATGGGTGCTTGAGGAGCTCTTGATTCTGAGAGATTGCAGGAGATTGAATAGAGTGTGGTCTATTTTGATCCTAAAAGTAAGGCAAAGGTTTCCATAAATGAGTCAGCAGAAGACTGAGTACCATGAGAGAGTTGCCATTCTATCTTTTTTGATTAAGGAACTTGAGACCACTGATTTTTCTAGTTAAGAATCTATGAGGCCCTTCAAGTTATGCAATACCCTTAGGAAGATATATCTTAAAAGGAGTCTTACATTCAATATTAGGCCTTATGAAGAATGATTACAGGAGAACTAAGACTTCTTTTTAAACTAGAGGAGATGCCTTTGAAAATTAGTTGGGCCAGACATAAGGACATAATGGATAAATGATAGTGAATTATGAACAAACGCAGCCCAAGTTCCTAATGGCAGTATAACTTTGGAGGGGTGCTTCATTTAAAATGATAGGATGTGGGAAATATTGCTTAACAAATGGAACTGCACTATATTTGTTGGCATTTAACTTAAGAATATTGGTAGTATGCCAAAAGTTGTCAGAGTCAATCCCTTCCTGAAGTAGCTTTCTGTTGGATAGTTTATAGACAGACAGGAGTTTTCGGTCACTGTATCACAATGTCTAACAGGTAACATCATCATTAAACTTAGATAACCACAACCCTGGAACATTAGACTTGATTTCTGAGAAATAGATACTAAAAAGGATTGTGTCCAGTACTGAGCCCTGTGGTAACATCTTTATGTTCAGGGAAACAACTGCAATGTTCTATATATGGATTCTGTCAGCAAATCAATTTGCTATCCAATGGACAACAAATCAATAATCACACAATCTCTGACCAATACCAGTATCAATAAAAAACACAAAAAGCAGGAAATACTGGACCTGAATGGCAATACAAACACAGCCTCAGTCAAATTAACGTACCAAACTTTTTATTAAACACTTTCATCCTTAGACTTCATCAGAATGATATTCATTAAACAAAGACATCTTTTATAACAAACTCCACCCAATAAAACAGTTCTACCCTTTAAAAAACATTTTATATTTATCATATCATTGTGCCCTGGTTTTTAAGGGATAGAAGGTTGCATTTAAACAAATATTAACAAATTTTACACATGTATTTTAATGGATGTATTTTTATGAGTGTTTTTCCTTTAGTTTAATTTTTAATTGGATAATTGATTGAATGAAAGAACTGTTTTATTGTGTAGGATTTGTTTTAAAAGATGTATTTGTTTAGTGAATATCATTCTGATGAAGTCTGAGGATGAAAGAATTTAATAAAACGTTTGGTATGCTAATTTGAGTGAGGCTGCATTGTTTTGCCATTTGGGTCCAGTATTTCCTGTTTTTTGTGGAACATATCAATAATACCTGCATTGTTGGAGGTCAGGGGTTGTACTGAAGGCTTTAACAAGGTCTAGATAAGCAGGGGGAACAAATAGATCATTGTATATGGCTTGGTTTGGGTCAAGGTACAGGAGATACCTATCTCTACATTAATGAACTTGGATATGATGTTGTCCATAGCCTTACATACAAAACTGGTGAGACCAATAGGTCTATTACTGTCTGGATCAGTGGTAGGGCCAACCTTGTTTAGCAGGACCACAGTAGTAGTCTTCTATTCTCTAAATATCAGATATGTAAGGTGTGGAGGGTCTGAGATTAAACAGTTAAGCAGAAGTTCAGTCAGGCTGAATTTAGTACTAAAAAAATAGTACTTTTCCATGACCAATAGAAATAATTTCTTAAGCTTTGAACAGGGCTAGTAGGGAGTAGAATGAATAACAGGCTTAATTTCATGTGAGTGGAGGACCACAATGGTCATCTCTCTCCACAAGGATGGGCCATCAATGGATCCCAGGAACTACAGATCCATTAGACTGACTAGCCTAATATGCAAAGCCACTGAACAAATTATCATGGACATGATTAACAATGACACTGGAAATCTTCAGACAATGGACCCAACCCAGTTGCTTCATCAAAGGCAGATCAAGTCGACTGAAACTGGTGGGCTTTTTTGAGAAAGTCATTAACTCATGGAATTAGGTACAACCCCCCGTGTAACCCGCTGGATAACCAGTTGGCTCCCAAATAGGTCCCAGGAGGTTAGGATTATGGACACTACCGCCACAAAGAGGCCAGTCACCAGTGGAGCTCCCCAGTGCTCTGTGCTGGGTCTACTCCTCTTTACTGTTTATTTATCAGAAGTTAAGTCCAATGTCAAGGGCCTTTGGCCCACCAAGTTTGCAGATCATAGAATCCCCCCCCCCCCCCAAGATACTAACATTTTACAGGAAGGTCTTGCACAGACAAATGGCTACTGCTAAAACCATGACTTAAACCTTAATGCCAAGAAATGTATAATAGTACCTATTGGGATGTTTTCCACCCTGGGGAACTACCTCATCAATAAAACACCCCAAAAAGTAGACAGTAATCAGGGATTTGGGAACTCATGTAGATGGTAACCTGGCTTTTGACCAACATGTGTATAAGGTTGTAAGAAAATAATTTTATGTCACTCAACTTATAAGTAAGAGCATGTCATCTACATCCAGGGAAGCCATTATGCTACTATACTCAGCCCTCATCAGACCTATAGTTGAGTATAATGCTCCATTTGGTATGTACCAGACCAGCCATTTACAGCAACTGGAACACCCATAGAGATTCTTCACAAAAAGAATACAGACTGTCAACACAGTGCCCAGTGCAGATTGTCTCAAAGTCCTACCCTTGTACTCTGTTTCCCACAGACTGCTGAGAGGAAGTAAGTAAAAAAGGGAGAGTAAAGAGGTATAAGGAATGATACAATACTTGTTCACATTTAGGGATATAGTTTGTCCTGGTTTTGAGCAGGAACAGAGCCAGAGTTTAGCTAGGAAGTCTTTCAGAGTGGTTTTGAAAGATGAACGGGAGGGTATAGACCTGATGGATACAGTTAAGGAGTTCCAGGCCTTAGCAACCTTGTGCAATAACAGACAATGCCCTGCAGATCTCCTAGGTTTGTAGACAGCAGGAGTTTTTGGTTACTGGAATGCAATGACCAACTGGAAACATAGCTGTGTAGAATTTTTTTTTGTGTATCTGCAAAACGAACAGCATCAAAACTACTAGATCAAAGGATTTACATTTTGCTTGTAATTTAAATAGGACATGTTGGAAGGACAGGCATTATCTCAGAGAATTCCCATTCTCTGGAATAGATTTCCCATCCATTTGAAGCAGAGCCCTTCCCTAACCCTATTCAAGTGTAATCTGAACCAGTGGACGGGAATAGGAAATCTACCTCTGGTCTCACACCTATGTCTCTGATGGACAGAGACAGCAGTTAAATTATGCCCCAGCTAACATAAAACACCATAAAACAACCTCTAAGGCAAAATAGCATGTGGGATACATTTGGGTTGCCTGGTCAGGCTTATAAAGGCCCTGGTGGTCATTAGCCTAGTATATACCTATGAACCTATGACTGAGTAGGTGGGTGGGATAAATCTTTACCTAAACTTATCTGGTAGGATATTTCCTTGCAATATCAGTGGGTAGCATTACAAGCTTAGACACACATCTGACTTTTGAGTCTTAGTGATTTAACAAGTTAAATTAGGATTTTAATTAATTTTGGAGAGAGTGGCTACCCTGAATTCAAACTGAAATTTACACTTTCCAATGATAATTTAAGATTTTTGCTTTATGGTTTCAGTGCTTTCTTGAGGTGGACTGATGGAGATTTATTGCACAAACTGATTTTCCTTTCTTTTGGTAAACAATTTATTATTATGAATATTCCACCAAAGGGTTCCACCAAAGGGATTGTTCTTAAATTTCCCCTATATCTGGAAAGGATATGGGTGTTCTTCTGAATGCAAGTATTTAGGTGTAAGCAGAAAGTGTAGGTGAAGTGGGCACCTTTGGCAATAGGAAGGTTACTTTTGAATTCATTTAACTCATCTATGGTGTGAACATTGGCTCTAACTGATCGAAACTGTTGATGTGACATGCCACCAACCCCATGTACTAAAATTAGAAAAAAGGGGTCATGGATGGATGGATCTATGAGTTGTAACAGGTTTGATTTTGAGAGCTCCTTAAAGACAGTGGTATCTACAGTAGTGGTAACACTGTTTTAAATGTTATGTAAGATGACTAGTTGTTGTTGTAAGATGACAAGTATAACTACGATATACCAGATAAATAAATTGAAAAATTTGTTAAATAAATTTCAGGATCTTTGTGTTAATGTATTTATTGTTTCTCAACGGGTAAGATGGCTAATTTATACAGACATTTTGACTGATTGATTGGCTATATATCAAGATCATAATTATACAGAGTAATTTGGAACACCTTAATATTTTGGTTGCATACAGTGTGCTCAAGGTTTTATAAATAGCATATAAGATACAGAATAGAAATTGATTTTATAGAACAAAGATGTATGTGCCATTTCTTGGTGGTGACATTTAGATTTCTTTAAAATGATGCAGCTAGAACTGGAGTTTTTGTAATTTACAGTCAGCAGTATTCCAGTAACATATTTAAGTGTCTGTAGTAATTTAGTATATGCTAATATACCTAAATTTGATAGTACAATGCCAATATGCCACATGCAGAACAATATGAACTCTTAAAAATTTTTTTTATTTAACATTTGTTAACCTGGAAAGTTTGACTTGGAACAAAGCCAATTTTCAGTGGAGACCCAGGGAGAAACGCTCCAGACACATGTCTTTTTAATGTGGGAGGAAACCGGAGCACCTGGAGGAAACCCTCATGAACACAAGGAGGACATGCAGACTCCACACAGAAGGCACCCCAGCCAAGAATCGAACCAGAGAACCTCTTGCTGTGAGGTGACAACATTAACGCTGCACCACTGTGCCATCCGCAGCACATGCTAACATAATCATTGCAGTGAAATATACAGTGATTCAGTTTCCAGTATCTGTATTATCCCGTTCAGGCTCACAGGTAAGCAGATGTAAATCTACAAATCTACGGAAAAGATATATGGCAGGAAACCACTCCCATATTGGTTACAAATGCCAGCACTACAATGCAGCATGGGTGGGGGTTGTTACTCTGCCGAGTATACTGTCCTACAGCTGAGACATTAAGTTAAGGCCCCATTCGCCTGAGCAGGCAGTAGCTCCCACAGCACTTTTCAGTAAGAGTATGGTATTTTTATTTATATACACATAATCTCCTTTATTTGCATTATTTCCTATGTAGACACTTTTTATATTACTTACACTTTAACATTCAACATTTCTTTTTACATTTTCTGCACTTTACATTTCAAATTACCCCATTTTCTATCATCCACCCTTAACCACATCTGAAACAATTGCCTTCAACATTCTTTCTCTTAAGAACTGCCTGTTCTAGCTTTGACTCTATTAAATCATATATGTATTTTCTCTATTAAAATATTTCCTATTATTATGCACATAATAATCCAAAATTTTTCCATACCTGCCTATACTTAACCAAAAAGTAAAAAAAGTCATACACACAAACCAGTTTAGTAAAAACTGCAAGAAAAACCTAGCCAAGCTAGAGTTTTCACTGTGTGATAGCTTAAACCTCCTGTAATAGAGACCCATGGGATATATGCAAATAACCCCTTAAGAACATCAAGTGTTTCAGCTATATGACTTCAGAATGTCTATGACTTTTTAATTTTTCTTTTTTAAGTCTTTATGGACAGATGTAGGTCAACACAGCCAAACACCACTAACTGCGGACATGCATACATTGGCCTTCTTATGAACTCATCATCATCATATCATAAGTGGACTGTTTGGCTATACTCTAGAAACACAGAATCTTTAAACCCAGCTGGTGTCCATAACCATTAAGGTGTCTTCAAAATATCTCAATTAACAACTAAACTAGTAAGTAAATAGGTCACACAGGCAAACCAATTAGTTAAAACTGCAAGAAAAACCTAGCCATGCTGGAGTTTTCACTGTGTGATACCTTAAACCACATGTAATAGAGGCCCATGGAATATATGCAAATGCCCCCTAAAGGACATCAAGTGTTTCAGCTATATGGCTTCTGAATGTTCATGACTTTTTAATTTTACCTTTTTAAGTCTTTATGGACAGATACAGGCCAACAAAGCCAAATGCCAGTAGCTGTGGGCATGCATGCTATGGCCTGCTTATGACCTCATCAGCACAGCATAAGTGGTCTGTTTAGTTATACTCCTGAAATATAGAGTCTTTAAACCGAGTTGATGTCCATAACCATTAGGGTGTCTGCAAAATATCCCAACTAACAACTAAACCAAAAAGTAAAAAAGTCACACAGACAGACCAATTAGTACAAACTGCAAGAAAAACCTAGCCAAGTTAGAGTTTTCACTGTGTGACACCTTAAGCCTCATGCCTACACTGGAAATCATTTGAAATATCAGGATGCTCTAGAGCGAGTCTCGAAATGGGGGGGGGGGACTGAATGGCTGAGAGAACAGACATATATACTAAGCCCAAGATGTAATTTCTTGAAATATTCCCTTTTCTCCGAGGTATGGTGATTTTGGAGTTGGTATATATAAAAGTTTGGGGGTGTGGGGGCTTGCCCCCCCTCATGGAGGGGTGCAGGTGGGCTTTCCCCAAAAAGACGTTTTAAGGAAACAGGCAATTTTTGAGATTTGTTCTTCTCTGGGTTTTCAGTCTTTTTTTCTGCTTTTCAGCACTCATCATTTTAGTGCTGACTTTTCAATAAGGAGCCCTTCAGACTCCCTTTTTTCTTTCTTCCTTTTGTGCAATTTCACATACAAATATACTTTATTATATGCTCATGTTCTAAAACATCATGAATATTTCTTGTTTCAATCCCCATCTCTTAACAACTCAATCAGAATATCCTTCTCTCTGAAACAATTTTTTTCTAACACCTCTCCCTCATTACATCCTTATTTTGTTGCTCATATCCTTCATTAAAATTGTCTGTCTTTTTTTCCATGCTACCATGGCATTCCTCCACTCTACTTAATTACTGCAATCATTCTAAAGAACATTTTATGCTGTATTCCCCCTTTATATTGATTATATTTTACTTTTGCACATTTTGGCATTAGGTGTGAAATACTCACTCATAAGTAGTATGTTTTATGGTTTTCCCTGATACATCAGGATTCTTCTAGTACCAGATACAAAAATAGCACTTGTCAAATGCTTAACAACATTCTATTTTACATTTGAAGTAGCATCCATTTCCCTTCCCCATTCTACACATTTCTGTTGTTCTTTGTTTTAACAATGCTTTCTGCATGTGTGCACTATTCCAGTAAACAAGGACCTTAAATCCCTCACATTAAACCACAATGGCAATATAATACTGAATAAAAATATCAGTCAGTTACATATTTTAGCACATATCATCACAGATGGCTTTCTTTTACTTTTTTGAATTTTACCACAGTGCCTACCTTTTGTTTGCAAATTCTACATATGACCTTTTTCACCTTCCTTAATCTCTTCTGTTTGCACCTCCATTTCTGCCACACTCTTGTTGTTTTCCTTTTCATCTCTGAATACATGCTTCAACCCCCCCCCACAAGAAATTGCAGAGTCCTTTCCTGGATCTTCCTTATTTATCATTTGTACCACTTTTTCATCTTTCAAACCTCCCCTTTGCAGTTCTATAATCCTCGCTGCTTCTTCAAATTCTGTACAGCTGAGGGCAGCTAAATGCTGTATATTTGCAACATTCCCTACTTCTGCCAGGCTCTCCGTATTGCAGTCACTCACAGCCACCGACTTTCTGCTCCTTCTGAAGTGCTTTATTTAGTGCTGTACCTCCAATTCTGCCCAGGCTCTCTGTATTTCCATCTCTCACAGTGACCGACTTTCTACTCCTGTAGAACTGCTTTGTTTACCGACATAGCTCCAGTGCTGCACTCTCTACAGTTCTCTGCATCCATTACACTGTTCTCCTGGCCGCCATCATGCCAGGAATGAAAACAATGTGATGTCTGCCTTCAATGAGGAATAGAGTAGGAGAAGTTTCCTGGTGCCCTGGCCAAATTTCCCCCGGTCAGTATGAATACCACCTCAAGTTTTCTCTGAAAAGAGGCCACTGGCCTAATAGGGCTAACCTGATCAATAAAGTGTAAATAAAAAATAAAGTTCACACTTTTTACTTTGGATGGTACAAATTTATAGATGACATCTGCCAAGCAATTTGATTTCAAAGCATATTGCCTTTTTCGCTGGTTTCGATTTGTAAATTAATGACTCAGACAAAAATGATTGGCGATTACTGTTTCTTTGAATATTTGGAACATAATTTGCAAAGGAGCAATGATATGCTCAGTGCAGGTGTATGTACTGGAGAGACGTAGTTTTATGAAATATTTACTATGACTTGTTTAGGAGAGGATGCTCCTTACTGCCACATGTTAATATTTGTTATGTATGTTGATAGGGACTTAATTTGAGGTTTTGAACAATTTCAATTTTTTTTATGTGACGTGCTGTAATCTGGAAACAGTGAACAGAAAGGAAGTATATAATCAGGTTAGAAATACCAACATGAAATTAGGAGATCCATTATGGTAAAACACATTCCCTGCTCATTTAAATTATATACAGATAAAAAAATAACATTTGTTGTTAGATTTGGTATAACTATGTTGAATATTTTTTAAATAAATGTTAATGATAATTTTAGCCAATCTAGATAATGACTTTACTTACAGTTCTCAGACATTGAGTGTGCATATATATTTTTTAAGTGCAAACTAATAAGGAAAGCAAGCTTCAACACTCAGATTTAAACCATTCTTTCTTGAAACTGTATGCACACCAATCAGAGATGTTCCTTCTGTTGCATCTGCATTATTTTACCTTCAGTGAAATGGCAGACTTGAGTGAAATGGCAGACTTAAGTGTATTTGGCAGAAGCGAAGACCCCTCTAATCATACACACTTCGGACAGAAAATAACCTAACTACAAAGCAGCAACTTCCTACTCTGTGCCAAATAAAATTCATTATGACACTGACTACTGATTTCTACCTTAATACCTAACGTCAAACACCTGAAACAGAAATAACTTCTATTATTCAGGAACAGCAATGGGAAAATACCAGTACTGCCTTGAAACATTATTTCACTTTTATGATTTTTTTTACCTGAAAGATAAATATTGTCTCCTGCGCTGACAACACTGAAGAATTCCCTGTCATAGAAAGGCAGACTAGCTAATGGATGCCATTTATTGTTCTGAGGGTTGAAGCAGGTCACAGCTGTCAACGCTCGCTGGTTCATTCCAATCATCTGACGACCACCAACTAGGACAATGACTTCAGCCACTCCTGAAAAGCAATTAAACAGCAAGAAGATGCAAACATATCACTGTCACAGACAAAGTAGATTGCAGACAATTCTGTGTAAAAGATTAACTGTGAACAGGTCATCACAATTTGCAGTTTTATGACTGCTATATGAATGGTTCATTAGAAGTTTCAACCAGAGTGATACTGACATGTCATTTCTCAACAAACACTATGAGAAATACTAGTTTACTGTCTTGGATCCTAGAACAACCTAAAACATTGACAGATGATTTCAATCTCTACTGAATTATGAAACCAGAGGTCTGAAAGCTCCGTCTCCATAATAACAAATTAGAAGGAAAACATATAATCAGTATAACAACAATGACGTTTATTAAACCTGTAAACAAGTCTTCCATTGTTGCAGCAAATGAAACAAAATCTGTGTTTTTCAAGTGTAAGTCCTGCTGTCTTGCAAGCATGCTTAAAATATATAACAGAAACATTCTTTAATAAGAGATGCCTTTATATATAGGATTCATTAAAAACAGCAGCATCAGCTACATATGAACAGATTAAGACATTTTTATCATGAGCCAGGCCTCAGATTGTGTTAGGTCCTTTCAGATTATTTATAAATGCATTCAACTCTTGATGCTTCAAGTTTATATAGTGGTTGAATTTGCGTGACATTATGATAATTTCTTAGTCTGAATCGAGGCTTGTGCTAAACAAAACTGTTTCGGTTTACAGCTACTGAAAGTATCTAGCTAAGCCAGGGTACATATTACATTGAAGCTAGGCTCTAAAATGATTCTGGTGTGACATCTTCTAATGGCAACCTGTGTAAAACAAATGATTAGTCTAAGGCCGTTTCCTGAAAAAAATTGTTTTTAGGAAATAAATCGCCATGATTAGGAGCACGTAAATGTAATTTTAAATGAAATACAATACTGATACACAGTGTACCTGACAGGAAGGCGGCCACAGAATTTCAGTCATTTCATCATGTTGTTGCACTTCTAAATTAACTATGGTCACCACCAGAAACCAAAAGAACAGACATGAATAAAAACATTTTTGGTAAAATACTTTATATTACAAATTCCTATCAGTGGGTATTTTATAGATGTTAATTATTTTGGCATTCTAAGTTACAGCTGTTCTGCTGCCAAACATTGTTATGCAATGATCTTAAATATTTAATTTTCAAACTTAGCGTTAATGTGTACAGTGGAAAGTCTCCCTTATGTTATCTAAATTCCGAGCATTTTACCATATAGCAGGATCTTAGTCACTTAAACATGTACATAATTAATGTGATTACCAAAGATTAATTTATTTTCTGTTACTAAATGCCGGTTAGCTTCGGTTAAATTATTTCCGGCTCCACTAAGTCTCCTCTTCAGTTTTTCCCTTGAAACTAGTCTAACTCTCAAGCTAAGCACTCAAAAAGCATTTTACTGCCCAGCACTTGCTCAGACCTAATAGCAAGCACTAATATACCCTGATACTGATTGCCCAGCAGGGCAAGGCTCTTTATTCACCCCTCACCAACCAAGTGACTAAGCAGCTGACCCTACTATTCAGGCATGACCAAAGAGCAACTTCAGGTGCACTCTCCAGTCCAGCTGGTGAATCTGGGTATCCTGAGGCAATGTTAAAACTGCCTCATGAACACAGACAACCTTCTCCTCGTACCACAAAAAACTAACATATGCGAGAGATGCAACTATACAGCCAAACTGGAAGCTAAGCTGTCTCCACCCAAGACTGGAACAGACAGTCAAGAGGAGAAGGTTAACACTTGCACCACAACTCCAGCCACACACAGACCTACTAAAACAGCACTGGCAAAAAATACACATAAATACACAAAATCATACTCGGAGGCTCTAAATAAAAACCTGCAAAAGCATCAGAGACCTCCAAAGCAGACACCCAAACAACTTGCACATCCTGTCACAAACCAGACAACACATAAAACACAAAATCAGTGTGCCAAACAATCACAGCCCTTAAGGCAAAATAACATACCTAACACACTAGTAATAGGTGACTCTATAGTTAGGCGCACTGACGCCCCACTCACTAGGCTGGACAAGCAGAAGGTTACTGTTAGCTGCCTGTCGGGAGCCAGAATCCGCCACATAACACAAGCACTCAGGTCACTCCAGAACAAGTACAAATATGACTCTGTCATTGTTCATGTTGGTGTGAATGACCTGAGATGTACCTCCCTGGACTACATGAAAAGAGACATGGAAGAGCTCTCTCATCATGTAGCCCAGGTTGGTATGACCCTGACCCTGAGTAGCATCCTGCCCTCACCAAGAATGATACCTCAGTACAAATAAAAAATTATCAATTTCAACAATTGGCTAAGCATCTGGTGTCATTCAAAAGGGATCCAGTGTCTGTCAGCATGGGACGACATGCTCGACAAGCCACGTTGCTTCGCAAGAGACGGCTTGTACCTGTCACTCCTAGGCTTTCGAATACTGGCCAAGGCTCTTGCTGCCCCCATAGTGTCTTTTTTAGGCAAGGCTCAAAAGTCAAACCCACCTCCATAAACAGCACAATTAACAAAAAACTGAGGGTTATGCTACTCACCTCCAGGAGTTTAAATCTCAAAATGCACGCGCTCAAAGCACTCCTCAGTATGGAGAACGCCGACATCTGTGCAGTAACTGAAACCTGGTTCAAGGCTCCAGAGAGCACCCCAGCACTACCGGGCTACAACTCATACAACATGTTTTGGCCACAGAACACGGACTGAAACACAAAAGGAGGGGGTGTATCCATATTCATCAAGGATACCTACACCTCCAGGTTAGTGGTGCAGCATGATACCTCTGAGATCATCCATGTGCAACTAACATCAGGCAAATCTGCAATGCAAATTGTGGCCTGCTACAGATCACCCTCCATGACCCAGGACCACCACTCCACCTTTCTGGAGACACTGGAAAACATGAAGGTCCTACCAAACACATTTCAGCTACCCTACCATTCACTGGGAAAACTACTCGAGTACAAATTCCCAGGCCCAGTGCTTCCTGGAATTCATCAACTCAAACGCTCTGGATCAGCTGGTAAACTCCCCTACCAGAGGTGAAAACATATTGGACCTGGTCATCACCAACATGGGTGACAGGTGTTCCACACCGGAGGGCAACCCATCACTGGTTAGATCAGACCATAAACTAATCACTCTAGATGTCTACACCCCACCACCACCCCCAACTAAGGAAACCACAGTAAAAAACTTTTCTAAAGCAAACTTCACCTTACTTAAGACAGAGGTGGTAAGTTTCACAGCCCGCAAGCTAAAGAATAACACTGCCCAAGATGCAGAAACCTTTACAAATGCACTCTATGAGCACCTACAAGGATGCATGGATCGTGCCATTCCTAGCAAAACCAAGACTCACTCTTCTAAAAGAATGAAACCAGTTTAGTGGACCCCTGCAATAAACAGGCTATATAATAGAAGGAGGAAACTAGTTCAGAAAAAAGCAAATCCCAAGAAGGAAAGACATCCCTGATCAGTATCAGTAAGAAACTGAGGTCCCTCATGAAATCATCCAAGGGTAACTTCGAAAGAAAAATAGCCAAGGATTCAAAAGATAACCACAAAGCCATCTTTAGCTATGTTAAGAATCTAAGTGGCAACTCACAGATATGCACTGAACTAGTGCAAACTAGCACAAAATATACTGAACCTACTGATATTGCCAACATCCTGGCAGATAGATTCAGTGCAAACTTCACCCCCTCTCACCTCCAAAAGGGCCCACAACAATACCAGAAAAGTGTAGTGTCCCAAAAATCACAGAAGCACAGGTGAACACAGCCCATTCAAAAGCCAAAAACACAGCGTCAATGGGACCAGATGGTGTCCCAGGCTGCATCTTACACGAACTACAGAATGAACTAACCCCCCACCTAAACACGCTGTTCAACTTCAACTTCTCCACAGGCTACGTGCCCATAGAATGGCACACAGCAACGCTATGGAGCGCATCATCATGGAACTCATTAACAATGACATTGGGAACCTCCAAACACTTGACCCGACCCAGTTCGGCTTTGTTAAGGGCAGATCATGCCTACTAAACCTGGTTGACTTCTTCGAGACAGTCACCAAGACCATAGACGAGGGAAAGGTGGTTCACACATCCTACCTTGACCTCTCCAGGGCTTTCAACACCATTCCCCACTCAGGTATTACAGAAAAACTCACCAGCCTGAACATAAACCCCTACGTCATGAGATGGGTTGCCACCTGGCTTACAGACAGAACTCACACGGTACGAATAGCGGGCTCCAGGTCCGACTCTAAACCATTCACAAGTGGTGTCCCGCAATGCTCAATCCTGGGACCCCTACTGTTTGGCATATACTTCTCAGAAGTACAGGCAAACACAGGACTATGGCTAACCAAGTTCTCTGATGACTGCAAACTGGGAGCCATAATTGACTCTCCGGCTGACACGGACATCCTCCAAACGGGTCTTACTGAGATGGATACCTGGTGTCAAAGTCATGGCCTCAAGCTAAATGCCAAAAAATGCATAGTCATCCAGTTTGGGAAAAACAAAACACCCACGAATTACCACATAGGTGGCAGCTCCCTTAATACAGAAGAGGTAATAAGAGATTTGGGGACGCAGGTAGATAGTAATCTCTCCTTTGACAATCATATTGCCAAAGTAGTTAGGAAATCCTTCTATGTGGCCCATCTAATTACAAAAGGGTTCGCATCTAGAACTAAAGAGGTTATAGTGCCCCTCTACTCGTCACTCATTAGACCCATCATAGAGTACAATGCCCCATTTGGGATGTACCTCACAAGACACTTCCAACAGCTGGAAAGACCACAAAAGTACCTCACCAAGAGGATTACTGGTCTCAAACATATGTCCTATGCAGCCCAACTGAAAAAACTCCGGCTGTACTCAGTGGCATATCGCTTACTCAGAGGTGATCTTTGCCTGACTTACAAAGCCATGTCCAACTCAGAATTGATGGACATGCTCACCTAAAGAAATCCAAGTCACTGCGAGCCACGCGCTCTAGTGAGCTAAACCTCGCCACAACAATAAACAGAACATGCTGGAGGGATAGATTCCTGTCACAGAGACTCCCCATGCTTTGGAACAAAATTCCAAATTACATCAGGCAGACCCCCTCACCACACTCTTCAAGAGAAACCTTGACGAGTGGATGGGTAACAGAAAATACACCCCTGGGTTCACTTCATAGGCTCTGCTTGACAGAGGATCAGTTAATTAATCAATGGGGCGGCGAAAGCCGACACAATCTGGCTAGGCTTATAAATGCCCTCGGGCAGATAGCCTAGTACCTACCTATGAACCTAAACCGCAGTGACTTCAAATCCTGACTGTTACAGTTTGCGACCTCAAAAATATATGAAGAACATATCTGTATTATACCAAGACTTACACTTAAGACTAGTTTTCAGAATCTTTAGTGGAATCTGATTTTGCATAGTTCAGAGTAGCAAACATCTGTGTACAGTACAGATTTAACATCTTTTTTCAGAGGAGGCAGTCGTTCTCCAGATTTATGTCATATGAATACTGCATATACTAGGTAGTCAGTAAGGTGCATAACTTATGTGAAGGGTTGCGTCTGACCTACGGTACAGAAACACAGAGTAATAGGATGACAAAAAAAATGCATGCTAACTATTCTCAAAAGTACTTTCCAGAATAATCTGCATACAGAAACAATCAATCCTTGAAGGGGACAACAATGTCAACATGTACTCTACTTCTCTTGCCTTAATTATGCACATGGTGACAAATAAGAATACTTATTTTTTTTATAATTTGAATTAATTTTTTATTTTATTTATTAGATGACCATGCAAATCCATTACAAACAACCCTTTTCAGGGATGACACAGAAACAAAGTCTATTACTTAAGTTTAAATTAATTTAACCAATAATGTACTACTTATCACACTATTAAAAATCATATTTAACTCACATACCTCTATGTCTGCATATATAATGTGATAAAAATATATACAGGCACAACTATTATACACACACACACACACACACACACACATATATATATATATATATATATATATGTGTGTGTGTGTGTGTGTATCAGAAATAACGGGAATGAGAATGAATATTCAGTGGCTCAACAAACACAATACAATGTAACTGTAAAATAATATAGCCACTGAATAAAACATGGTAGAAGTTAACATAAAAACAAAGCATTTAATCACTATAAAATAAAATAAAATGGAATCAGGTAAGCACTTTCACATACAGCTTTATCAAATCTCTAAGATCGCTCACTAAAACACCTTGTTTAAATAAAAAGTTAATCAAAATTAACCTATGAGAAATCAGCAACAATTATGTATTCTTACATCAATTCCTATGTAACACATATCACATCACTTCCTTCGTAAACAAAAATGAGATAAAATCCAAAGTTGTAATGACTAACAAAAGTATAGCATCAAAAAAAAGTAATAACAATAATGTTATTATAAAAACCGTAAGGAAAACTAATAAAAAACTAATACCTGATTCCGCACTTCCTCATGATAGGCTTTAAGAAAGCTTTCTCATTTGAACCTTTGCCTTGATTTGCATGCAGTTTAATGTTGTTGTGTCTTTCGGCTTTTCCCAGTTAGGGGTCGCCACAGCGGAACTCCGGTCCGCTAATGATTGGCAGTAGATTTTTACGTGCCGAGTTGCCAGCTCTGATGCACAACCTTCAAAGAAGGTACGCCCATTCACGCATGTCTCCACACAGAAGACGCTCTAGCTGAGAATCAAACATAGGGTTGCCACCTTTTCAAATGCCCAAAGTGGGACATTTTTTGTACAAATGTCAGATTTTGCAAAGCAAAACATACCCACAGCAAGTACAAAGGACAGAACTTCACTTTTTTGCTTACATAAATGCTTATTCTTGTAGCATTTTAGTTGCTTATTCTATTTCTTATAACATTTAGGTGTTTCAGAAACAGAATAGCTGTTTTATGCAACTATTACATTAAATATAGGAAATATGTTTGTCCTAATATCTCAGGACATTTGCCATTTTTTCAATTTTTATGCAGGACACAACTGCCCAAAGAGGGACTGTCCCTCGCAAAGTGGGACAGGTGGTTACCCTAATCGAACATGACAACATCTTACTGTGAGGCGACAACGCTACCGCACGCAGTTTAATAATCCATCTAATTTCCCTGTTCTCAGTGGTGTTCCTGATATCACCTCATCGTACACCAGGTAACACTCTGTCAATAACCATAAATTTAAAGGATATCATAACTTTGCACGTGTTTAGACAGCGCATTATTAACTGAACCTATACGTATATTGTACAGATGTTCTCTTATCCAATCTTAAAGCATACAATCGGTATTACTGACATAGAAAGAGTAACACTGTGTGCAGCGGGCTAAATAAACCACATGTTGGGTACTACAATCTGCTTCAACGTTAAATACATAATTTTGACTGGTGTCAGGATGTAAAAATGTACCAGATGTATCAACACAATTGACAATATTTGCATTTGGAACACTGTTTAGTGAAACAGGCAGTGGAATCTTTCAAATACCCAGCATCACCTTTAGGGTAACATAAAAGTCTTTTTAAAGACTTAGTGTTCTTAGAAACAAATGATGATGGATCTCCTGCTACCTCCTTTATCACTGGATCAATGGTAAGTTCCCCCGCAATGCTTCTTTTCAGTTTTAGTAACATCCCTTACATCATTAGTGTAAAAAGGGGAACATTTAACTTTTTAATAATTTTATTGTACCCACTGCATCCAGTGTCAGAAACTTCAGAAAAATATGGTGCCCCTTTACCATGCCTCATTGTGAAGACCTGCTATATCACATCACTGACCTCGACCTTGCTGATTCGTCTGGTGACAAACTTTTCACTGAGGTCAAGTAATTCTGTACAAAGACCTTCATCTGATGCATTTAATATTGATGCCCTAAGGCCTTGCCCTTTTATTATATTCTTAAAAACATGCGGAGGATGCATGCTCCATCTATGTAGAAGAGAATTTTTATAACAGGGTTTCCTATAAACCCCAATGTAAATATTGACATCCACTGTCTTCTAATGGAGATATCCAGATAGTTAATCTCTGAAGAAGAAAATGTCATAGAAAAATTAAGAAATGTGGTAGTTCCATTCAAATAATCTAAAAAGGTGTAAAGCTCCACCTGTTTACCAGTCCATATAAAAAACAAATCATTCGTGAATCGGCGCCAAAAGGGGACCTTTATTTGACATGTTTAGGTGTCTATCATAAATGTCTCTTCCAAAAGGCCATCGCAAGAATTAGATGTGCCCACAGCTATGCCATCTTTTTGTAGATAGAACCTACTGTCAAATGTAAATACATTACTCTGGGACTATTTCCATGAAAAGAGAGACCAAATCAATTAGCCTGGATGTATGATCACTGTGTTTGGATAAATAACCTTTAATGTAATTTATCCCAATATCACTGGGAATCATTGTAAATAAAGACTGAGCATCAAGTGTCACAAAACGATAATCTGAGCTTGTCAGATGATTTTTAGTGAAACAGTACAGATCTCGTAAGAACTGTTTGGTGTCATTTAGTACCCTAACATTCCTAGCAAGGACTGATCTCAAGTGGTTCTCTACATAAAATGAAAATAGTTCAGTAGACCATTTACGTCCTGCCATAATGGGTCTTAATGGTGGATTTAATGTATCTTTTTGCATTTTGGGTTGACCCTGGATGATGGGTATTAAAGGCTCATGTACCAATAGGAACTTAAACAAATCTAGAGAGATCAATCTATTTGATAGACAGTCATCCAGCATATTATCTATTAATAATTTTATCAATTTCACTGGAACTAGCCTGTTTGTAAACAGAAGTATCATTTAACATATCTCTCAACTGACCATAGTAATAATTCCTATCCATTACAATGATCGAGCCGCCTTTATCGACAGGTCTAATTATAATCATGCCATCATTCTGTAATGTTCTTAAGGCTGCTTTCTCTTTAAAAGTCAAATTAAAGTAACCCCTCCTATTAGATTTCCTATCCCTCATCTGAGAAACCTTTTCAACTAATTTACAGAAAGCATCAGTAAGTGCATTAGGAGATGGTATATAGGCACTAGGTTGTTTAAAAATATTAGGTATTTTAGAATCAAGCTTAGGGGTGTTGCCAAACTCCAGTTTTAACAAAATAGTTCTTACAACCATTGTAATATTCTAAAAAGTATCAGTAACATCAGCCCTTTTGGAAGGTAGAAACGAAAGTCCTTTTTCTAAGTTTCAACTCATAACATGTCAAAGCTTGTGCAGAAATGTTCCAAACTATTGAATTAATGTTTGTTTCCATACTTTTTTCAATGACTGGGTAACATTCTTTTTGGGTGGTAATTTCCTTTTGTTGTGTCCTCTGCTTCTTGATCGACCAGTTCTCAACTGAAAATCCCGATTTATAGGTAAAGGAAAATTGGATGGGGAGCCACCAAGAGGAGTAGTTTTATTGGTACAGGTCTTTCTTCTCACATCATTGTCTGAGTCCAAAGTTTGTGCTTGTTCTATAGAAAAACTATTATAATTGACACTAGTATTAGATTCAACATCGGCACATAGTGCTGTCGCATCACCCTGGCCATTATTAATTGTCGAGGTTTGGCTGATCAGTTCACTGCCGGTACCAACAGTTAAATCTTTCTCTGTTCTGGCCACATTATCAATTCTCCTCAGATGAGAAGCAGTCCACTGCCTAGGCCATGTAAAAACATGGCCATTCCTAAAATCAGCAACATCCCTCTCTAACTTCAACCATTTCTGTAGCAATAACTTCCTCTCAAAGACCAAAACCATATCTACCAAGGAATCTAAGCTGTTATTGACCAGCGTTATCGGAAAGTGCTCATATAGATCTAAGTGCTGTTTTTTAATGTTATCCTGTAGAGTTTTTTCTTCTGGCATAAAAAAGTCAATTAGTAATTTCATATAATTGCTTACCTCGAGGTTGAGTTTTTGCCATCTCGAAAGTAACTCAGGGTACTGTTCCCAATATGTTGGCATCTTGAGCAGATGTAGCCCCCTAGGGACAATCCCCCTTTGTAGACATACCTTGAGGGTTGCCTCTGTGTTTGTAGCCATTTTAATTTCAACAAATCAGATTCCAATTTATCCATAGCTGTCATCGCAGCATGAAGGTCAGTATCAGCAGCAACACTTTTCTCTCCTAAGGAGTCTCTCTCATATGTTAAAAGTGGATTATCATCTCTAGCAATGCATCACAGGAAACATTCTGAATGCCCAATAGGCTGTTCAGTAGTTCTAGTACGACTGTAATCGAATTCAACTCCTCTGGCACATCCCTCAGTCATGCTTCTCATTGTGGTAACAAAACTAGATCCACCAATGATTAAAATAACAGAAATAACAGGAACGAGAATGAACATTTAGAATGAGAATGTTACAGAATGAGGGCACGATTATAATTAGACCTGCTGATAAAGGTGGCTCGATCATTGTTATGGATAGGAATTATTACTATGGTCAGATGAGAGATATGTTAAATAAAATTTATTTTTACAAATAGGTTAGTTCCAGTGAAATTGATAAAATTATTAATAGAATATATAATACGCTAGATGACTGGCTATCAAGTATATTGATCTCACTAGATTTATTTAAGTTCCTATTGGTAAATGAGCCTTTAATACCCATCATCCAGGGTCAGCCCAAAATACATAAAGATCTGTTAAATCCACCATTAAGATGAACGTAAATGGTCTACTGAACTATTTTCATTTTATGCAAAAATAAAAATAAAACAAGTTACTATTCAGACCAAGCACGTTGGTTTGACAAAGCTGTATGCGAAAGCGCTAACCGATTTAGGATCCAAATAAACCTGATTTTATATATCATTGCCTTTTTCTTGTGGGACATTAACAACGTGCTTGGTCTGAATAGACTTGGACTGCATTTTGGATTGTTTGGCTTTTCCAGAGTGAGACCACATACTTTCTTTGTTTGGAGCTTTTACCAGTAACTTGTTTTATTTTTGCATTTACATATACTGGCGTTTTCATTACTGGTGCTCCTATTTTTATCAGGTGCAGTAATTGTCATCTTTTACGTTTGTATTTTCATTTTATGTAGAGGACCACTTGAGATTGGTCCTTGCTAGGAATGTTAGGGTACTAAATGACACCAAACAGTTCTTGAGAGATCTGTACTGTTTCACTAAAAATAATCTGCCAATCTCGGATTAGTGTTTTGTGACACTTGATGTGCAGTTTTTATTTACAATGATTCCCAATGATATTGGGATAAATTATGTTAAAGGTTATTTATCCAAACACAGTGATTATACATCCAGGCTAATTGATTTGGTTTCTCTTTTCATGGAAATAGTCCTTGAGAGTAATGTATTTGCATCTGACAATAGGTTCTATCTACAAAAAGATGGATAGCTATGGGCACATCTAGTGCCAATAGCTATGCCAATATGGTGATAGCCTTTTGAGAAGAGACATTTATGATAGAGATTGAAACATATCAGTTAAAGGTCCCCTTCTATCACCAATTCATGGATGATTTGTTTTTTATATGGACTGGTAAACAGGAGGAGCTTTATGCCTTTTTAGATCATTTGAATGGAACTACCACATTTCTTAACTTTCATATGACATTTTCTTCTTCGGAGATTAACTATCTAGATATCTCCATGAGGAAGACAGTGGATGGGAATTTTGACACAGGGGTTTATAGGAAACCCTGTTATAGAAATTCCCTTCTACATGGATGGAGCATGCATACTCTGCATGTTTTTAAGAATACAATAAAAGGGCAAGGCCTAAGGGCATCAATATTAAATGCATCAGATGAAGTTTCTGACACTGGATACAATGGCTGCGATAAAGTTGCTAAAACATTAAATGTTCCCCTTACTTACACGAATGATGTAATGGATGTTACTGAAATTGAAAGGAAGCATTGGGGGGTACTTGCAGAGTATCCACTGATAAAGGAGATAGTAGGTGATCAACCATTGTTTGTTTATAAGAACACTAAGTCTTTAGAAAGACTTTTATGTTACCCTAAAGGTGATGCAGGGAATCTGAAAGATTCCACTGCCTGTTTCACTAAACCCTGTTCCAAATGTAACTATTGTCAATTTGTTGATACATCTGGTACATTTTTATATCCTGACACCTGTGTATTTAACGTTGAAGCAGATTGTAGTAGCCAACATGTGGTTTATTTAGCCCACTGTGCACGGTGTTACTTTTTCTACATTGATAAAACCGATCGTATGCTTAAAGATTCAATAAGAGAATGTCTGTGCAATATACGTATAGGTTCAGTTAATAATGCATTTTTTAAACACGTACTAAGTTGCGATATCATGCATTCCTTTAAATTTATGGTTACTGACAGAGTGTTACCCAGTGTATGAGGAGGCAATATCAGGAACACCACTGAGAACAGGGAAATTAGATGGATTATTAAACTGCATGTAGATCAAGGCAAAAGTTTAAATGAGAAAACATCCTTAAAGCCTATCTTGAGGAAGTGTGGAATCGGGTATTAGTTTTTTATTAGTTTTCCTTACAGTTTTTATAACATTATTATTACTTTATTTGATGTTATACTTTTGTTAGTTGTTACGACTTTGGATTTTATCTAATTTTTGTTTAAAAAGGAAGTGATGTGATATGCGTTACATAGGAACTGATTTCAGAATATGTAATTGATTGCTGATTTCTCATAGGTTAATTTTTATTAACTTGTTACTTAAACAAGCTGTTTTAGTGAGTGATCTTAGCGGTTTGATAAAGCTGTATGCAAAAGTGCTTACCTGGTTCCATTTTATTTATTTTATTTTATAGTGATTAAACACTTTGTTTTTATGCTAACTTTGACCATGTTTTATTCAGTGGCTATACTATTTTACAGTTATATATATATATATATATATATATATATATATATATATGTATATATATATATATGAGACAAATTAACAAATTACCATAATGTCGAGTTGCAAAATGGTGAGATGGAAGCGACAAAACTGTGGCAAGAAATGTTAAGTGGGTCTACATAACTGTACACATGGCTAGGCATCTTACACATTGGGAGACATCTTATGATTCCACATCACTGCTTGTTCTTATGTTCCAGGTTCTGTTGGTGAATATAACACTGCAGGACACTGTGCAGTCCAGCTGCCAACTGTCACCTATATGGTCATGTTAAGTATGGCTCATAATCCAAGTCAACAGTGATTACTTATCATTCACTCTTTCAAGTAAAAAGCTGATAAGAATGGGTGGTAGTGGAGGGACTGGCACATTAACTTGTAACACAGGCACAACAACAAAAGATCTGATATGGATGTGCATGCTCCCAACCAAGCAACACATCATTCGCAGCTTGGAGCTCAACAGTGTCTAAATGCTTTTACTACAGCAAGCCTAGGATGCCTCTCTCCCTCCTTCCAGAATTTGTGAACCACCACCACTGATCGCTCATTACCATCCTTTCCTGCCCAGCCACTCTAGCACCCATGCCACTAGCCAAACATGGGTTGTTCATTAAGGGCTCTAGCTCTCTGTGCCACTGGACCTTCCCCTATATTTGATTAGACTGAAGAGTGGATTCATATTAGTAAAGTACCCTGTTGCTTGATTCTGAAGTTCTGTTCTCTGCAAGGGTGTGCTACCAGCACTGTTCTAGAATATATAATGGCATAGTCCTGAAGCAAAACAGATGAAATTATAAACCAATGCAATAACTCAGCACCTATTCAAAAATAAATAAGATGAAATAAAAAAAAAACTGAAGGGAAGGAAACAAGAGCACCATTAGTCTCTGCAGCTATGCAAAGCAACCCCATTTCACAGTCTGACTATTCCTTCAGCAGAAGGATCCCATACTCATTGACTCTAATATACCTCAGCTCATAAAACAAGGAAGACAAACACAGCTAAGAAAATATGCAGTAATTAGCAAAAGCAAATATGACATGGGTAGAAGTATCAGTAATGCTGAAAGTATACCTAACTACATTGTGACAAACATTAGTGCAGCCTGCATTGAAATTTCATTTGGCTTCCTATCTGATGAATCAAACAAGAAAGACAGGTTCTCCAGTGCTTGCTTAAGATACCAAAAAAAGTATGGAGACAGTCCACATATGGCAGGTAATCAGGTGACCAAACACAACCACTTTTTTATAATGATCCAAAGCACAGACTTCCTTATCTGGAGAAGGAGAAGTGAAGTCGTATCTGATATATACCAGTGTTAGGAAATAAAGCTAAGTTCCCAAAATGTGTTACAGCAAGCCTACATCATCTCATATAACAGACCTTAAGTCTCTCTAACTGTCAAAACATAACAGCGAACCTCCTTATTCAATGTGCTATACTTCATTGTAAATTAGGAGGGATGTGTACTATTTAGGAGTACTTAGCTTTTCGGTTGGGAGGTTGACATAATGGTTAAGGTGTTCACCTTATAGACACATGGTGCAGGGTTTGATTTTCACATGGGGTAATTGGCTAGGTTTAAAATGTCCCACAAGGGCAGTTAGCCTAGTAATAACCTATGAATTTCATAGACTAGTACTAGGCTAACTATCCTCGTGGGCCATTTTAAGCCTAGCCAATTACCCCATTTGAGAGTCAAACCCTGTACTTTGTTTCTGTAAGGTAAGCACCTCAACCATTATGCCAACCTCTCACTTTCCCATATATACTTTACAAAGCAGACTTTCATCACACACAGTTTAAATATAATAGTATATTTTAGTACATCAATCCTGTACCACTGTTTTGCAGTTAAACACAACATTTTTTTCACTTTTATCCTCACATACTGTGCAACAATGCAATCAACATTTTAAACACACATTTCCAAACTTGTTCAATCCCATCCCAATACAGTCTAGAAGCTCATGTGGCCAGCTGACCTTACAATTTGAGGCACACTAAAATAAGGAAATCACTCTGCAATTTTACAGTAAAGGATACCCGTTTTCAGATCTGCCTAACACAGACCTGTTATTCTGGAGATGGTTAAACTACAGTTCTTCCATGCAGCATACATCCCTAAGCTCTGGCCTCATGGGTGACATGACTAATGCTTTTTCACAAAATTAAGCTACACAAATAAATCCATTACTCTGGTGATAACAGGGTATTTCAGCCAGCAAATAGACTCTTATCATTATCAAGACTTTTTTAAAGGAGAAATCTTCAAGTGAAAACTTAATTGAGGAGGATTATCTGTTATCCCTATTTTAGACAGTCATCCATATCTGTTTCACTACATTTCTGTACAGAATAAATTTTAGACTTTAAAGTAAAAGCAATAAAATAATTTTCTAGGGTATTTGTTGTGATCCCATTCCTCTACTCCACCAACATGGGGTAGGGACATTGAAAATGATGAATAAGTGAATGATAGTTAATGGGATGCACCCAAGTGGAGCTGGCAGAAAGAAGGCCTGTGCTTCAGAGATAAACATATATAGCACTTGTGATATCTGAAGATAGAGATGGGAGAACAATGCCTGGTTTGGTTTTGGACACACACACCTACCTGATTGTAATGCTACCTGTTAGAACATGTTGATAACAGTTCTCTCTGTCAGAATACATCATGTTAAGAACACATTTTTGAAACGAATCAGCATTTGCCCAAGATATGAGCACAAGCTGCCAGATCATCAGTGTTGAGACCTTCTCCTCTGACTTGCAAATATGAGACCATCACTCAAGAAGACATAATCCAGGAGGCATTATTTCATGGGACCAAACTCAGCTGCAACACCTGCTGCAGGAGGAAACAGGTTCTGAGATTTTGACTGCCATTGCTGGCAAAAGGTAGGAAAATGTTGGCTATAACTAACCTCCCCCCACACACATAGTTATGTGTTGAAGTGCAGGTGCTGGGAGGCATCTTCATTACAATGCTCCAAATGCTTGTTGTTAGTTTCTGGATACAGACCCCAGGGGGTGGACTTTTGTGAGGAACAGCCAACAGAAGTGGACTCTGTATGAGATCCACAACTACGTGCCTTAGGACTAGACTTACTTTTTGAGTTGGTTGTGTGTCTCCAAAATGTGAAAAAAAAAACAAGTTATAAGACTCTGTAACATTTACTTTCCAGCTAAAGGCATAGTGCATGTTGACAAGGCTATATCAGCCTTTTTTTTTTAATTTCTCCTAATGTTTTGGGTTTTTAATACTATGACAGGAACGGACCCAAGAAACAGTGGTCTTAAGCAAAACACAACCTCTGCACACAACTTCATATTATACTACAGTCAGAGAATATGCAAAGAGACAAAAGTAACAGGAAATCTTGTGCCTGGATTGCATGGTTCGTGGATTGCAGTCATTGAAGAAAAACTGCAAAGTTTGACAGCTTGGACTATATTGCATTAAAAATGTAACTGCAACCATTTTCATATGCAATAAACATGCACTACAATACTGACTGATAGAGGAAGGTCACAGCTGTGAACAGATAGTAGCTTTACCTGCTGAAAATCTTGGTCGTGTCCGTGGTGTCTGCATTTCTTGTCGTGCATGTGGCAACATGTGATAACGTTTTGCTTCATTAACTAGATCTCGACAGGCCTCTGAAGACTTTATCAACTCTTCATTATCTACTACATTTAATAAGTAACTTGGATGGATGAAGGGTAAGCGAACTACGGCCAACAGTTCTGCAATATGCTGCAAAAAAAAAAAGGAAATAGTTATTGTTCAGCAACTGCTGGCATAACACAACTATCTGAATGTTTGATATACAAAGAAAGACAGCATGTGTCTTTAATACATTGCTGTGCTTATATTAAAAGTAGAAGTATAACTAAACCTTTCATCGATCATACGATTACACGATATAATGCAGAGCAGTTTGCCACTGAATATTAACACTATGAATTATTTTAAACTGTAATTTTATTTTGTTAGCCTAAATCCCACATCATGCATAAAAAGCACCCCTACTGGTTCAGTACACCAGCCCAGACACCAGTATGACAAAATAAATAAGCCATTAAGAAAATGCATCTGCATATGCAATTCATATTTAAATGACTATGAACATAACACACTAAGCAAAATCTGCTTCTCTGCCTAGTATCCACCTGGCTTCTCAAATGTTCTGTTTTATGTACCTTGCATTTATCTTTCAACTGCTATGATTTAGCTTAGCACTATGAGTCTTGCCCTCAGATTTAGCTTTGGTTTTACTAAACTACTGACTTTCTTTAAAAAGATATACTTTTTTAATTGCACATACATTATTAAATTGCTTAAGAAAGCCTATACAAAGGTTAAGTATCCCTAACTATGGGCGATCTAGAATCTGAAGACTATCTATTCTGAAAACTAAGACCATTCCCTTCTTTCTTTTTGGCCCTTTATTATGATTTTTATTGCTGAGAAGTTGACACATACAACTGCATTTCCTAGTTTTCCCAAATAATGTGCTGAGAATCTGCACACAGAATATACTAAATTCTGCAGATAATGCTGCCATCTATGCTGTAACAAATACAGCAAGAAAAGGTTCCTGTTATATTTCAAAGACCTGATGCATGACTATTGGAACTGCAAGTATTAAGTGTGATTACATGTAGATAAGTCATAAATTGTTGCATGTTGGAGTATTCCATCTTCTCTGAGGTATAGCAATGTTGGAATTTGTATATATAAACTGTGGAGATGAGGGATGCGGCTCCCCCCAAACATTGTGGATACATTTCTTGTTGGGAGGGTGGCTTAATGGTTAAGGTGCTTGCCTTGCAAGCACAAGGTGCAAAGTTTGAGTCTCACAAGGGATAATTGGTTAGGCTTAAAAAGGCTCACAAGGGCAGTTAGCTTAGTATGAACCTATGCAAGGAGCTTGCCTCAATTAAAAAGATAGCATTTAGGTGTAACAGTGAGATCTGGACTCTGCTGTTATGTTCCGAGTATTACAGATAATGTTTTGTGACTTCCATTGTACAGCCTTGAACTTCCAATAGGGAACCTACTAGTGACCTCACCACTCTGTTGTTATTCACTGCCAAGGCTTGCTTATCAATCTGTCAGGGAAAAAAGTCAAAGATTATTCTATTTTGCACTTCGCAGAACATACTCCTGCAGTCACATGATTAGCCCCCTCCTGATTTCTGTCAGAACCAGACCTGTAACTATTTGGGCGCTACTTTTTTTTCTATAGCCATTCCCTATCAAGAAAGCCAGTATGATTGTCCACATTCTCATGATGATACAGAAACTCATTTTTGCCATTATATCATTCCATGTTTTTAGTTCGTATTATAAATTACTGGATATAGCATAATAATCTGCTCGGTGAGGACAATGCCCGGACCAATGCTTTTCTTTTTACACTCAGTTGCATAATCTTGTTTGAAATACTATTCTGTTGTGTTTGGGAAAAAAAACTATTCTTTTTGACCTCATTCTTCATCACATCACAAGTTTGTCTTGTTCTGATATAACAATAAAATGGCTTTTCTGTTGTGTTTACATATCCGGCTGCCAACTCTTTCTAGTTATAGCAGCCTTGCCTTCTAAAATCTCTGGACCAACATATGCTTTCAGCACTGGCTCAGCACCTAGCTTGAAGACCTTATTGTTGCAGTATGTTACCTCTCTATGTATTATGACCACTGACTCCGCTAATTAAAATGTTGCCTCATGCACAGTTCTGATCACTTTAAAGTGGAATATTGCTAACTATCTGAATTTCTGTGCTTAAGTACTGTACTAAGATTGCAGTCTAATATTTTTTTGCCTTCATCTTTTCACAGTACAATAAGCATGTTTTGTGTCACAATTGCTGAGTTCCTACAGCTGAAATATCAGCTACGTAGCTTGTCAATCTACAGTTTTTGTAATGCTAGTTTATGCAATCATTGCTTTTCTGGTGGAATATCTGCAATGAATATTTTCATTTTTAGAGGAACACTCAAGACCTTGAGTACTTGTAGCTTTACCTGAAAAAGAAAATGTTAAGTAATAATAAACTGTTTTTAAAATGTGCGTAATTTGGATCTGTAAAACATATTTTATTATAAACATTCTGGGTACTACATGGGACTTGTGGTTTCAGCAGACAAAATGCAGACTTCAAATTATATAGTAACACATTGCACAAATGTTTTCTTTGAATTCCTTTTCACCGCATGTCCATTTATAAAACACAAAAACTTGCTTCACAGTATGCATTTATTCAGATCTGCATTCTTCTACAGTGGCTGAAGCCATAATCTCTGTTTAAAATATTAAGTAAATATGAATGTGTTTTATAAGTGTTGTCCAAACATGAAAAGTTGTTAATATCTCATCATACATTTGTTCACAAAGCTATTGCACCAGTTTGATGTCTAAACTTTCGTCTTGTCATTTAATGTATTTATTTGTTTATGGAGCTGGCCTTTTCATTCATTGTTTACTGGATAAATTAACTAGTCATCTTGGATCATTTTCAATCACAGCCCACAAACCACAAGGCAGAGTAGGCAAACACCCAGCACATGTTTGGGGAAGAAACTGGAGCCCTTGGACAAAACCTACAGTGACACAGGAAGAACATACAACGTCCACATGATTTGTGAATGGAGGTCAGGACTAAGCCCTGGAGGCTGGGCAATGAGGCAGGATTCTTCTGATATCGGTATGCCTATGAAAATTAGACATTACTCCAGTGGTCTTAGTACTGTCCTGTAGAAATGGAAAATGATATCAGCAACTATCACTAGTGTATTCCTTATAACCAAACAGCTACCATACTGCTTAGCTTGATAGTTTATCTTGCCCTTGTTAGTTTTACAAACTCAATCAACCAGGTTATAAATGACAACCAGCTCATCTTGTCTATCTTTCTTGATATGTCTAAGGCCTCTGATACAGTATCCCACCAAAAGCTACTAAATGAGCTAGCTTCCTTAAACCCAACCCAGACAGCCCTCCTCTGGTTCTAGCAACAGGCAGTTAAGTGGCAGAATGAACTCTCCACCCTATTACTGGTCTCAGTAGGAATACCCCAAGGCTCAGTCCATTGCTCTTCACAATATTCACCAACAGGCTCAGCACAGCCACCCAGCATGCAACCATCATTCAATACGCAGATGACTTGTCCCTCATATGTTCAGTTCCACCCCTACCAGAACTCTTACAAACAACCCAACAATCTTTCCAAGAGATTGAAAAATACCTCTTGGGCTCTCAACTCACACTCAGTCCAAATAAAACAAAGTTTATGCTCTTCACTAATAGCAAAGTTCCTGATAACTCTCCCCCCTTCACCATCTACTCAGCCAATAAAACTAAAATTGAACCTGTCCAGCACACCAAACTCCTTGGAGTCACAATTGACAATAACCTAAAATCTGACAAACACCTCGCTCTAACTATCAAAAAGGTCCACATTAAGCTAGGCTCACTATACAGAGTCAAGCCATACCTAACCGAGGCCACTAGGCATTCCATAGCTAGGACTCATCTACTGTCTACCCTTCTGTATGCCTCACCAATTTTCACTAATCTGAGAAAATCAGATTTAAACAACTGGAGTCCTGCTTTAACAAAATTGCAAGATTCACTACTAACCTCCCATATAGATCACATCACTGCACAATTAAATTGGATTGAACTACTCAATATCCTCTTCCCTCAACTAACTGACTTTCATTCATTCCATCTTGCACCATCCAAACAACTGTCTAGCACTCAAGAGCTTAGTGCAGCCCTACTCAGCAGGCTACTAAGATCCTCCAACAAACTACTACTCAAAATAACTAAATCTAAAAATTGTTCTGGTAACTCTCTACACTGCCACCAAATATCTAAGTCCTGGAATTCCATGCAGCAACACATCCAGATTTAAACTATTTCTTATGGCACACCTAACCAAAAACTGGCTTTGTTCCTGCACTAATCCAGGCTGATCATTCTTTCTTTCCTTGTTTTTACAACCAAAATATCTCTTCCCTTACTAAATTCTAACATCCAAACTATCCCTTCCGTCACTGAATTCCAATTTCTCTTTACCTCTGTTAAGCTCACTACTGCTCCTGTTTTTATCTACCTCAAGTTTCCTACAGTTTCATCATATTCCCCTCCTTGTACTTCACTTCAGTATTGTATTATCACTGTTTAGAACAAGTAACACTAGCATAGCAACAATCAGCCATATTCTTGTTCATATACAATGCATGAATCACTAATATTTACCACCAATGTCATGATTTTGATCTACTGATCAGTCCTTTCTCTATGATAGCACAAGCTGTTTTATGCTAGTTTATTTGTTAGCTTTCTTTTTTTCTGACTTTATATTACTCTCTCAGTTTTTGTATAAACTATTTACTACCTATAGTTACCAAAGTTATGTATTCTTGATTGTTATCAATATCTTGTATTGTTTTTAATGTATTTTTGTAATGGAGCTTTTCTCCCTGGGCCTCTGTTGAAAAAGGGGTACTGGCCCAGTTGGACATCCCCGGTAAACAAATGTAAAATAAAATAAATACAATCTTTAGCTTATTCACAATGCTTTGGGTGAGTCAACTGAAGGATTATTATAATTTCACTATGCTGTCCTTTCTGTGCCTTCCTTCATTAGGGCCACTTCAAATATCTAACCTTTAATTTTATATTAAATCTCAACTGTCACCTATTTGTCCACTGTATAAGATGCTTCAGAATTCCCAGGGGACTCTTTCCTCCTTCTGTTATCAACATACGAGTCATAATGACTTTATTAACATGGTTTATCCTGCTCTCTTTCTACAATGTTCAATGTGAAACATACACATTAAACAAGACTGACCCTATCATTAAAACCTGTGGTACCATACTGCCTACCTGCTTTTCTCTAGAGATATATCTTCCTTAATTGCTATCCACTGTTAACAGTTACTTGCCTGTCCACCTCACTGTTTTTGGCTCCATTTGCTCATCCATTAACTTCCTGTGTTGCACAGAGTGAAAAGCCTTGCTAAAGTCAAAATATGTAAGTTATACACAGCTTGCTATATTGGCTTTATTGGTGGTGACTCCCTGGATCAACCTGGACTAGCAACACCTCTGAGGTGTGAAGTTGTGCCTTCTGCACAACTCCACCAACTTGTCTTAAAGAATTTTTCCATTACCTTGTCTGGAACAGACGTACAATTAAAAGGCTTGTAACTACTTGCAACATTCCTAGCCCCCCCCCCCACCCCCTTGGGTGATGGAAATGCAATTTCCATCCATGAATCCTGGGACACAAGATTTACATCCATTAATTTTGAGGCACATCTCTGTTTTATAACAAGGATATGACCGTTTAGCTCATGACTTGGCATGTATTACTTGACCCTGTTTTAGATCACACAGAAGCAGACCTGCCCTTTATTGTTGTGAAGTCCACTGAGTTCAATGTCTGCTTGTTTCCTATTACTTTTGTCTGAATCCCAGCATTGTCATACTTATTTTTTACTAATTAAATATCTTGTAAGTTTCTGTGACCCATCAGAAATAAATAATTTTCACCCTTCACTCATTGGTCGCCATTTTCTCTGTGACCATCCTGGTTTGTTGAATGGTTTTCAGCACCTACATTGTAGTATATTTGTATGTTTTTCTTTTTCTCTACACACACACACACACACACACACACACACACACACACACACACACACACACACACACACACACACACACACACACACACACACACACACACACACACAATTAAGAACCCTCATTTTACCCATCTGTCTCCTCTGCTCACTGTTCTTTCTAAACCTAAAACAGAATTTGATTTTATTCTTTATGGAAGGAAGCACAATTTATGGCTTCTGAAGGTAATGAAGCCTATCATGTGCAGCAGTGGCAGGTCTGTCCTCAGTGAACGTCACAGCGATACTACAGGAACTATGAGTCCCTCAGCTGCTTGAGTACAGATGTACATTAGTTCTCTTCCTGATGATTTATTGTCAGCTCTCATTGTTGAGGAATATGTAAAGAATATTCCAGTATTCCACTTGAATGCTGAGGCCAACACTTTCTACTCAATTCCAGTATCCACGAGAACTCCTGTTACCCTCCTCTCCCACCATGCAATGCATGTTGACACTTCCCAGTTCACTCCTGAATGATTAAGGTCACCCATCACAAAGCTTCTTCTCTACTTTGCCCGTCTTGTCCTGACATGATTTTCATCCTTTTACCCACACAGGGTAACCTGTATACTATGGCCAACCACCACAGATCTCCTGTTATCCATTATCAGCTTTAAGGCAATACTCAGTCTCTGTATGTTTCTGGTTTTCAGCTTCTGCAGCATTCTGAATATTTGCTGTCACCATCACCACTGCAAACACAGGCTGTTTATTTTAGTTTCTCTCCTATACATACCAAATTCAGATTTCATTACATTTGTGTCCCTAATCCAGTATGAAACATATAATGTATCAACAAATGTTAGCATTTAGGCATATGACCATCCAGTGTGAGACACCTATGTAGCAGTAAATATTAGCATCAGTCAAGTAACTATTCAGTGTGAAACACATATGTAACAGTAAATGTTAGCATTAGTCACATGACTATCCAGTGTAAAACACATGTAGCAGTAAACGTTAGCATTGGTTGTGTGATTATCCACTGTGAGACACATATGTGTTGGTAAATGTTAGCATTATGTACATGGCTATCCAGTGTGAGGCAGATATGTAGCAGTAAATGCTAGCATCAGGCACTTGACTATCCAGTGTGAAACACATATGTAGCATTAAATGTTAGAATTAGGCATACGACTATCCAGTGTGAAACACATATGTAGTGGTAAATGCTAGTATTAGGTACTTGAGTATCCAGTGTGAAACACATATGGAGCAGCAAATGTTAGCATTAGTCACATGGTTACAAGTGGCAGGCTACAGCAGGGAACATGCTTGGCTGGTCTGATGCACATTTCTGTTTCACCCTGTATTTTTTGCTCATTCTTATTTGTACAGTACAGAAGAGGTAGCAGAAGTGTACATTTCACTGTGTGTTGGGTGTTATTAATATAGTATATAAGAGGTGGCAGAAGACTAAATTTGCTCGTGCAATAATATAGAAGAGGTGGAAGAGGTGCAAATTTGCTTGTGTGAGGTGTTATTAATGCAGTACAGAAGAAGAAAGTACAGTTAATTAAGTCAAACTTATCATAACAGTAGATGTTTGAATGATTACTGCTGCAGTAGCCTTCGCTATAAGGGATATATCCTACCAAGGATATAACAACTAGCCAGCTTTCAAAGCTGCAGGCACATTCCATGCGCCCAAACTGTCAAGCAACTCGGGATGAGCTGGCTAAAAGACAAGTTTAGGTGCAAAGCCCTTCAGAGCTTTTCTGCCAGTAGAGACAGGGTGGCTGATCCCTGAATGGACAAGACTAGGAACATTAAAACATAAATATATACATCCTGACATAAAAAACACACCAAAAAACAAGAGGGATGGAGGGAGCATCTGCTTTAGCACTGATCATTCAAACATCTATTGTTAAGGTAAGTTCATCTTACACAACTGTATTATGATCTTCATATTGACCACTGCTGCAGTAGCCTTAGCTATATGGGTAGATTACCATAACTGACTATATTTAAGAGGTGGAAGGAGAAGGGTTCAGAAGTAAAAGTATGTACAGAGGACCAAGTAGCAGCTTCTAGAATACTTCTGGAACCAACCTTTTCCAAAAAGCCATAGAAGAAGCCAAGGTCTTTGTAGAGTCAGCCTTGACCCTGCTTAGAATAGATTTGTCATGGTAAGTATAACAAGAGATAATGGCCTGTTTTGACATTGGTTGTCCCATCTTCTTACCTTCACAAGGAATGAACAATTTATCTGAAGATCTGAAAGATTTAGTTCTGTCAAGATAGTACCTGAGTTGTTTGTGGATATCCAAGGTTTACAGTATCCTTCTCTGAGCTGCGGTGGTGGTGCTGCGGTAGCGTTGTCGCCTCACAGTAGACGTTGTCCTGTTCGATTCTTAGCTAGAGCGTCTTCTGTGTGGAGACATGCATGAATGGGCGTACCTTTATTGAAGGTTGTGCATCAGGGCCCGCAACCCGGCATGTAAAAATTTACTGCCAATCATTAGCAGACCGGAGTTCCGCTGTTGCGACTCCTAACCAGGAAAAGCCGAAAGACACAACAACAACAGTATCCTTTCTCTCTCTCATTTTAAGGTTTAGGAAATAAAACAAGGAGATGTATAGTTTGACTTAAAGTAAACTCAGATACCACTTTAGGTATAAAAGAAGGATTAGTTCTCAAAGAAACCCTGTCCATGTAGAAAATGAGGTAGGGTTGACTCACCATAAGAACTTGCAACTCAGATACCCTTCTTGCAGAGGTCAGAGTAATAAATAAAACTGTTTTCCATTTTAAGAACCTCAAGTCAACCAGATTAGTTGGTTCATATGCAGAAAGTGTTAATTTCTGTAAAACAAAATTAAGATCCCAAGGAGGGCCACTGGTTTACTTGGGAGGCCTCTTATACAAAACCCCATACAAGAACATTTTGACATGCGACTGCCTTAAAAGAGGAGGATCCATGGGCAAACATGTTAAAATGGCTGAAAAATTAACCTTAACAGAGGAATAAGAAACAGCATAGGATAGTAACCAACACAAATATTGTAAAACCAGAGAACAACTAGCCGTGAATGGGTGCTGGTTATGTTGTTTGAACCAACTAGAAGACATTTTTTAATTTTCTAATGAATCATTTTCTTGTAGCAGGCTTTCTTGCTTCCACAAGTACTTGCAGCACATCCTTAGAAAACTGGTGCCTAAAAGGAATTAAAACACCATCATCGAGGCAGTCAGCTGAAGATGATTGATGTTGGAATGTGTCAAACTTCCCCTGTTCTTATGTGAATAGATCCATTCTGTGAGGACGCTTGTGGTAATTGCTCCTGGCCATTTCCAAAAGAAGGGAGAACCAGGGTTGTCTAGGCCAGAAGGGAGTCACTGCAGTGATCATGGGGGATTCTTCCAAATCTTCAGAAGTACCTTGGATATTAGTGGAAAGGGTAGAAAGGCATACAGAAACATTCCTGTTCAAAGAAAATGCATCTGTCTTCCAGGCCTGTGTTCTTGAACATAATTTTACCAGTTGATTGTTCAGCGAGAAGGCAAAGAGGTCTACTTGAGAACTTCCCTGCAGATGGATCAAATCTTGGAAGACCCCAGATCTAGTTTCCTTTTGTGAGGTTCTGCCCTGATTCTGCTCAGTTTGTCTGCCACAGATGTTTGCTCTGACAGAATGTAGGATGCCTGTAGAGTGAGATTGTCCTGAAGAGCTATATTCCAAGCTAACATGGCTAGTCTGCAAAGGGGGTATGACCTGGTTCCTCCTTTCTGGCTGATATACCACATCACTGTGGTATTTTCTGTAACCACTTGAGGTCCCAGGGACCAAAGATGGTTCAGAGAAATTAGTGCCTTGATCAGGGAAAAGCACCTCTTTGATATTTATGTACTTGCATCTGTCCCTGGTGTCTCACATCCATGCACTTTTATCTCTCCTGAAACTGATAACTAAGCAAAGTCTGAAGAATCTGTGGTGAGTGACTGCACTGGAGCAGGGAGGGAGAAGGGGAACCTGGATTTAAGAATAATTTTTGCTCCATCAAGTGATTTCTCCTCTGACAAACCCCAGTACTGGGATCTGAAAAGATAAAGGGTGTTGCTGCTGGGACCAAAGAGATTTCAGACACTGCTTTATCTTTCTCATGTGGAGTCTTGCCAGGGGTATCATGAGAATTACTGATCCCACAGGACCCAAAATCCCAAAATATTCCCTCAAGGTGACCAAAGTCTGAGTGAAAAACTTAGAAAATGACCTAAATAAAGATCTATTTTTTTCCTGTGGAAGAAAAGCTCTTTGAACTGTCATGCCTAGATAACATCCCAGGAACATACTCCTGTATGAGGGAGTCAAGAAAGACTTTTGAATGTTCTATTGGAATCATAGCTTGTGCAACAGACGTCTCATCTAAGAGACAGAGATTCCTGACATTTTGAAAAAGACTGGAAAGATAAGGAAATTATCTAACTACAGAAAAATGTGGATACCTTGTAGCCAGCAATGAGCTATAACTGGAGCTAGACACTTTGTGAATACTCCTGGGCTAATGGATAGTCCAAGGGGTAAGGTAGAGAACTGATAATGTGATCCAGACAGACAAAACCTTAAGAAATGCCTGAAGTCTGGACGAATAGGGTTGTTGTGATAAACATTGTTTAAGTCTAGTGTTGCCAGGAAACTTGAAAGAAGAAGAAGAAGATGTAACAGGTTGTAAAGTGACATCATTTTGAATTTGGGAATTATCACAAACAGGTTTAGGAAAGAAAGATCCAGAACTGATCTCCAAGTGTTTTCTTTCTATGAGACTACGAACATACTTGAATAAAAGTCACTTCTCCACTGGGGAAGGAGAAACTGGTTCTATCACTCATTTGGGATGGCATGTGATGAAGAACAGGTAGAAACAAAATAGTCTGATTGGCAGGATGAGGAATGACCCCCCCTGGAAAGCAGGAATTTCCTCCCACTACCATCTGTAACCCTGATGAATGATTTTCAGAACCCACTTGTCTGAAACAATCTGTTGCCAAACAGAAAATTGAGATTCAGACTTTCTGGAAGAGAAGGAGGGCTGTGGTGGGAGGGGATCACAAGGTCTCTTAAACAGTCACCCCGATTTGTTAGACTGTCCTTGGTTTTGAGAGGTTTGAGACTTCTTTCTGGAACCTCCTTGCCACTTCTTCTAAAACGTCTGTTTACCTGAATTCTGTTGAGACTGTTTAGTCTGTTTTTTACTGAAAATGGATAAGGAGAAAGGAAATCCCTAGGACAATTTAGAAAAGCAGGGCTGAAAAATCTTAGATCAGCTTGTCCCTTTCATCACACTTTTTGATCACCTCTGCAGCAGAGGGTAAAAACACTAAATTTCTATCAATGGGAGAATTTAAAATCTCATTTTAACATCATCTAGAAGGTTTTGAGAATACAGACAAATAAACCTTCATAAAGCAGTAAAAGAAGAACTATCAGAGTCATACACGCACCACAAACTATCCCAACAGAGTGTAGCCTCCCTGACATCACAGATGCACAGGTGAGAGCTGCCCTCTCCAAAGCAAAAAACACAGCATCAATGGGACCGGACGGTGTCCCAGGCTGCATTTTACATGAGCTCCAAGAAGAACTGAACCCTCATTTAAAATCACTATTCAGTCTCAGCCTTACAACAGGATATGTCCCCAAAGAATGGCATACAGAAACAGTGGTCCCACTCCATAAAGGTGGTGCCACAACAGACCCCGGAAACTATTGCCCTAGAAGCCTAACTAGCCTGGTCTGCAAAGCTATGGAGCGTATCATCATGGAACTCATAAACAAAGACATTGGGAACCTCCAAACACTGGATCCTACCCAATTCGGCTTTGTTAAGGGCAGATCTTGCCTCTTGAACCTGGTCGATTTCTTTGAAACAGTCATCATGGCCATAGACGAAGGGAAGGTAGTCCACACAGCCTACCTTGACCTTGTAAAAGCCTTCGACACAATACCCCACTCGGGCATCATAAATAAGCTCACCAACTTAAATATCAATCCCTATGTCACAAGATGGGTTGCAAACTGGCTTAGGGATAGAACCCACATGGTCAGAATTGCAGGTGCCATGTCAGACTCTAAACCAGTTACAAGTGGCGTTCCACAAGGCTCAGTCCTGGGACCTCTCTTGTTCGGTATATATTTCTCTGAGGTACAGGCTAACACAGGAGGACTATGGCTGACAAAGTTTGCAGATGACTGCAAACTGGGAGCCATAATCGACTTGCTGGCTGACACAAGCATCCTCCACAAAGGTCTTACAGAGACGGATAACTGGTGCCAGAGCCATGGCCTAAAGCTAAATGCCAAAAAGTGCATAGTCATCCCCTTTGGGAAAAACAAAGTACCCAAAAATTACCACATAGGTGGTAATCCATTAAGTACAGAAGAAGTAATTAGGGATTTGGGGACCCAGGTAGATTGCAATCTCTCCTTTGACAATCACATTGCCAAAGTGGTTAGAAAGACATTCTGTATAGCCCACCTTATCACGAAGGGGTTCACATCTAGATCAAGAGAGGTCATTGTGCCCCTCTACTCATCACTCATCAGGCCCATAATTGAATACAATGCCCCATTTGGGATGTACCTTACCCGACACCTGCTACAACTAGAAAGACCCCAAAAGTACCTCAACAAGAGGATCAAGGGACTCAAACAGATGCCCTACGCAGTTATGCTAAAGAAACTCCAGCTCTACTCAGTTACTTACCGTCTACTCAGAGGCGACCTGTGCCTGACGTATAAAGCCATGTCCAACCCAAAATAAATGGACATGCTCCACCTCAAGAAATCCAAATCCATCAGAGCTACACACTATAGTGACTTAAACCTCAGCACAGAAATAAATAGAACATGCTGGAGGGACAGATTCATATCCCAGAGGCTCCCCTCACTCTGGAACAAAATCCCAATCCATGTTAGACAGAGCCCCTCAATGACCCTCTTCAAGAAGAATTTTGACGTTTGGATGGGAGATCGTAAATTTACCCTGGGATCTCTTCTGTGTCACTGCTATTCAGAGGCACGGTAAACTAACCTTAAATGGGCTATCGTCTGTGACCTACTATACAGAGGCACAGTCAACTAATCTAAAAAGGGTGGCGAAAGCCAAACACTCTCTGGCTAGGCTTGTAAATGCCCTAGGGCAGATAGCCTAGTATCAACCTATGAACCTATGAACAAACAATGAGTAGTGACCTGCACAATAGAATAAACTAAGTTATTTAAAGCAGTTTTGTCTTCACAAGAAGAAACTGTAGAAAAAACATTCCTCATACTTTCACATTATGTCAGAATAAACTTTTAACATATGAGACTGACAATTAAAAATTTTGAAATTGAAGTTGTAGAAGTATACACTTTTTCCCATACCTATCAATAATTGTCCATCCTTATTAGAAAGAGTAGGATTGGAATTAACTAAGTGGTTAGCTGCAGAGGAGTCAGCTAAGGCTATAGCTGCTGGGTTAGGTTTCAGAATAGCGTATAAAAATTTAAAACAGTGAGGAACTTTCTATATCCTATCTGCCTTTTTAGGGACATTTGGCTGACTATCAGGAATATTGCAGGTAGTAAGACACACATCCTCTAAAGCAGAAAGGACAGGAGAAATGGGTGTAGGTTCTGGACAATCCTTCTGTAACAACTCATAGTATTTTCTGAGGGACTGAGAAGCCTCAGTGCTCTCCCACTGAAAACACTGGGCCATTCCAGCAATAGAAAAAGAATCTCCCACAGGGAGAATCACAAAGAAAGCTCTCCTCTGAGTCTGAATCAGAAATCTGAGGACAAAACCCTGAATTCATCCTTGCATCTTTCTGGTCAGATTCAGAATCTTGAATCTCTTTAGGAAATGAGGCATCCTTCTTTCGTTTACTGAAAAATGCTCTACAAGAAGGATCAACAGCCTGAATCAAATCCTGAGCAAGTCCCAGTAAACTACACCTAGCCAAAGAAATTTGAGGAAGAGTAGATACATGCTTGGTTTTCTGTTTCATTTTGGCCAGAAAAATAGGACCAGCTGTGTTACTAATGGCAAAAGAGATGGGCACAGCATTCTAATACAACAGGGAAATCTTCCCCGTTCCATCTCCCAGGAATGACAGGAGTAGTGGCCCCTTACCCACTGAGGGGTCCCCAACAGGAGCAGAGGACATGACTAACCCATGGTCCGTAGTGGCTGTAGGTGCTATAGCAGAGGATTCTGAGGTAAAAGATGAGTGCTCTGAGGTACAACAAATGGCCACAGCCGAGTCACCCACCTGCTGGGGAGGCAAATTGCTAGCCTGCTGTGGTGCAAAGGCAGTTTGTTTAACTTTTTCTTTTTGTGGCTGGAAGAAGGACCGACCATTGGAGTGACAATCCGTTCCATGGTCAAGCCAAAAATGGTGCCTGGATCCTGCGGAAAACAAGCAACAATACCAGTAAAACTACCAGTGCACAAAAGTTACTTTTTTGACCGAAAAAGCACTTTCAAACACCATGGCAACTGCACAAGATTAAAATAAACAATTTCTTCACAGAAGATATTTTATCAGTTACATAACACTACTTTTAAACTGACAGAAACAACGAATGCTCTGTTTAAAAGTATGTTACACTCTTTGAGGAAATCCATTAAAATGAAACACTCAACTTTAAAATAACTTTCCTGAAGAGGAAAGTAATAAATCATTAGTAGAAAATAACAAAATAGAAGTTTTCTTTTCACCAAAGGGAACTTATCTGTCCAGCTAAGGAAAGCATAAGCCGACTGCCTAGCATCAAAAGCCTCAGAGGAGAGTACTCTTTGATGGCAGTATGCCCAAACATGTCTTTTGGTCAGCTCAGCTCAAGCAGCTTGACCATTTGGGGTGGATGGAAGGTGCCCTAAAGCTTTGGAAGCTGGCCACCTGTTATATCCTTGGCAAGGTATAACCTATATAGCTAAGGCTACTGCAGCAGTGACAATATGAGAATCATCTAGTAGTGCAGCTTTATTTGTTTGGGGGGTTATTATTAAAATAGTACAGAAAGGGTGGTCGAAGCAAGGGCAGTCTATGGCACGGGCTGCTGGGCTGTGCCTCCCCCATTAAAAAAAAAAGAAAAAAAATTGCAGTTTCTATTTATTTATTTTTTTCCCCTTTTACAACTTTTTTTGCATTGCCATTACCTTTACTGATGATATTTTCTCAGGTCTACTGAAAAAAAAAACAGAAATCTGTTTACCCTGCTTGCATCCTGGCACTATGATTACTTCTCACTGAGAATAATGCTATCATGTCATATTATAGGACTTCCTGCAGAAGGCAGAAAACTTAGAAAAAAAGTGCTACTGTGTAAAGCGGCAAGGAGCCATTTCTATTGGCTCAGGCTGCTTCAGGTGATTGGCTCAGAGAGAAGCAGTCTGACACCTAAAGTGAAAGACTTTCCTACTGGACTACTGCTAAAATACAAGCAAGGGAGAAAGTTTATTTACTTATTTGTATTTTACTAACCCTACAAGAGACACAACATAGAATGTAGGTAAGAATGTAACTCTTTTATTTTAAATATGTGTGTATATATGTGTGTGTGTGTGTGTGTGTGTGTGTGTGTGTGTGTGTGTGTGTGTGTGTGTGTGTGTGTGTGTGTGTGTGTGTGAATGGTTGGGGGCATATATCCTTTCAACTATTCCTGATATCACCGAATGTCACAGTCTATGGGAATGGTGGGAGTCATAAATCCCAGGACCCTGAAAAATTCCCTAGCTATGAGTGAGGACATAGGAAGAAGGGATTGGAAAAAGGCTAACAGAGACACAGCTTTGGGAGGGGGGGGGGGATGCAAGCATAGAAACTGTCAGAAGCCTGCATCTGAGGAAAACATTATCCTGGGAAAGTATCAGAACTTATTCCTGTAGCAGACTGCTGGGAGAAGGAGCTTGAATAAACAGATTGTCTAGAAAGGGGAACATGTGTATATCTCGAAGCCTACAAAAAGCAATGACAGGAGTGAGGCATTTGTTGAATACCCATGGGGCAGTGCAGAGGCCAAAGGGCAAAGTAGAGAACTGAAAATTCAAGGAAGAGACAGAAATATAAACATTTCCTGAAGAGATGATGAATGGGGATGTGAAGGTATGTATCCTTGAGCTCTAGGGACACCAGAAAGGCCTGAGGAAGCAGAAGAGGAAAGAATGTTTGAAAGGATAACATCCAAAAAGAAATCATCTTGAGAAAAGTGTTAAGTAGGGAAAGATCTAGAATTGGTCTCCATGTACCCTCCTTTTGGGGGACCAAAAACTTTCTGGAATAAAACCCTTTTCCTACCTGAATGGGAGGTACAGCCCAAATGGTGCCCTGACTCAAAAGAGATCGAAGAACCTCTGGGAAATGAGGAAACTGTTTATGAGCAGGTTGTGTGATACCTGAAAAGGGAGGAAGAGACTTTGAAATGAAATGCCCCTGATGGATAATGGACAGAACCTAAAAATCTAAGGTGATCTGATGCCAATTTGAAAGAGACAGGGAGAGGCAGAGAAGCAAAGGGACCTGGCTGAGGAGAGGAGAAAGCCAACTATCAAATAGAACCAGGCTTGTCCTGAAAAGAAGGCTTCTGGGAGGCAGGAGTCTGAGTAGACTTAGCAGGAAGAACACACCTAGAACTCCTTACCCTTAGGAGGGGGGACAGTTTGCCTATAAACAAAGGTACACTAGAAAGGATACTTCGTTTGAAACTTGGAAATAGAGGAAACAAAAAATATGTTTCAGCTCTTGCAAGGCTTTTCTCTTATCCTGGAGGGACTTAAGTCAGCAGCAGCAGACCCAAAATGACTTTTATTATCCAAAGCAGAATCCAAGAATTTGGCCTTGATGTCAGTAGGTAACACCTAAAGATGTAGCCAAAAATAATACCTCATGACTGAACCAAAGGCAGCAACCCTTGAAGAGGCATTAGTTACATCATAGCAGCATTTAATTGAAGGTGGGCAGCTTGAGAAGTGGATCCCAAAAGGGAAAAGGCAGAAGCCTTTCTTTTAGAGTCACGGAGGACAAAAACCACCTTAGAAACCTGGGAGAGGAAAGACATACATGGTCATATGGATCTGGCAGTTAATGGACCTAAAGGATAAAGTGACAGGAGTGTAAACCTTCTTGCTCAACCTTTCCATGGCTCTTCTATCCTTATCAGAAGGCTTGGTAGAGGCAACAAATTTCAGGGCTTGTCAGAAGACACTGACACTACAGAAAGGTCAGCAGAAGGGCACTTATAAAGAAATTTGCAATCCTCAGGCACCTTGTAGAACCTATCCGGTTTCTTTGGTGCAGGAGGCTGAGATTCAGAGGCTACAGAAGCTGCAGAAAAGGTAACCAAAAGGGCAGGCAAAACAGGAGGAATAGCAGATGGTTTGGTAGACTCCACTTGTTGGGGTTCTTTGTACCTGTTTTGAATTTCAGAGACCTGGGAACAATCCCACTTATAATAGTCCATCATGCAGGCAATAATATCCCCAAAAGACAACTCTTCAAAGGGTGAGTCTCAACTTAAGCAATTCTCTTCCTTTGAACAGTAGTGCAAGGGGGAAGAAATTTGGGAAGAATAGGCCAAGGATTCTTCCCCAGAATCCAAATCCTCATCTGATGAGGTTTTAAGCTCAACAAAGAATTAAATAAACCCCGAGTGAAATCCTGGATTTCACACCGGGATCCTTTATAACATGGGGAAATATACTTTCTCTTTTATATCTTTTTCTGCTGGATGTCCGCATGAAATACCCTTGGAGGGTCAAACCCCTGACATGCCTCAATAATGGTGGTGGGAATTTCCTCCCTCAATAAAATCTGAGGAATCCCCTCTCGGTCCCTCTGACATTAACAGCCAAGGCTTTCCCCTCAACGTTTGGTACAAGCGTTTTGAAAAGTCTCTGTGGATATGTGAGAATTCTGAGCCATGCCAGCCTCCGATGCTGTCATGAGAGAGAAACCCATAGCGACCACTGGATGGCCTTTAGGGCTTTCACTAGCCTCTAGAGAGATGTCTGGGGAGGCTGGACAATAGCAGGATCAGGCATGACTTTGCTGGCCTTCTTAGCAGACGGCTGCTCTTTGGGACAGGAGGATTCTGTCATAATACCCTGAGCCAATAGCTTAAGACACTGTTTCTCAAAGGTAAATGGACAAAGAGGACAGGCAGCTACATAGGGTCTTAACACAGGTGCCTGGCAGATAGAACACTGAGTATGATCGTGGGAAGCACCCAAGCAAAAAAGACAATGGTGGTGATGGTGTTTATGGAGAATCTGCCTTCCACACTGACATTTTCCTTTTCTGGATGACGTACACAATACCAAACAAATATAAAAAGGAAAAGAAACCCCAATAGCGCACTTAATCTGAAAAAACAACTTCATAACCAGTAGCAGGGGGTTCAGACCAACGAACAATAACGGCATTCTGACTGGCAATAAAGAATTTCTGAGTGTTTGCATCTGTATGTCACTTTTATGCCCTATATCTTGCACAAGGAGTATACGTGTAATGTATGGTGCCTATAAGAGCTGTAGGCTTTGGTATACTGGCCAGACTTTGGGCTATCCTTGGCAGGAGATCCCTTAGGTGAAGAATACTGGAACAATAATATGGAAGGACATGAAGGGATCTAAACCTGCTTCAGTAGATCGATAAAACAAAATGGAGACAGATTTGTTACTTAGCGTTTGCTTCACCTGTAGAATACACTCCCTATGCAGATAAAGCAGTGTAATACACTTATCTTCCTACAAATAGGACTCGGATAATTGGATGGTTGTTAATAAATTCACCTTAGATTTGACTGTCCTAGCCCTCTTTGGGAAGGCAGATACATTTTAGGGAGGGAAATGGCAAGGCATAATGTTAGCAAAACTACTACCCGCCCTATATTGTACGTAATTTAATGTCAGAATGAAAATATAAAATGTAGCAAAAGATTACAAACTGTTCTGAGAGCAGTTGTGTGATAAGGAAGCAGGAACTGGAATGTTTGAAGCACATCTTGACTGTTAATGCTGTGATGTAATACTTTTCCAACAGGTGGCAGCAGTGTTTTAAATTTTTAGATGCAAGTTACACTGTAGAAAGTGGTTAAGCTGCAGAGGGATATCAGCTGCACTGCACTGATCCGCTACAGCTTGAAAGCTGGTTTACAGTTACTGCTGAACTGCTTGTTAATACTGGATTGTACATTTTTACTAACTTAGATTATTTGTACCAACAATGCCTTTCCTATGGCTAGGCTTGTAAAGGCCCCAGGGCCATTAGCCTAGTACGCCCCTATGAAACTATGAACACCATCTTACTTTAAATAATGCGCCTCATTTTGTCTACACATAAATTTATAACATAATTTATTTATGGGTTTCTCTCATTTATTGATGGCCTATTAATGTAATTTACCAGTTAAATCATGTCTGTGTGTGTGTAATTCAGGTTTTATCCATGTCTAGATGTTTAATTAATTTGTGCAGTTGTAGGAAACTCTTCTTTACCCATAACACAAGCATTGTTTGTTTCTGTTGTACAGAATTTTTTTTTGTATTAGTATGTTATTTTATAATTGATTTATATATTGTATTTCTCCACTGCATTTCTCTGTCTTCCCTTTTATAAAGAAATTATAGTTCATATTTGTATTTTTTAGTAGAATGAATTTTGTAGTATGGATTATTTTGTTTCCTCTTTAAACTTCTGTGCAAGTACCAGTCACACAGCATATTTGTTATGTTCTTCCTCCTTGAGACTATATGTGTAAGTTGTTGATAATGTACATTTTCTGTAATATTTTGCTGCACTGTAACACTTCAGCAGAGAGGTTTGTTTTAGCAATTGTGGTTAATTTTTGAACTACCGAGGTGCAGCTAAAAAAGCAGGATCATAGACATTAAGAGATAATATTAGCTTTACATGTGGGACTTGAACCAAGACCTCCACTATACTGTGCTGGTACTACTACTACTGCCAGACCAGCAAAAGCTGCTAAACAGTTAAGGGGAAAACTCATCACCTAATGCCCTTATACTTTCAATCAGAAAATCCCCAGCTTGGTCAAATTATAAACACATACACAAATGCGGAGAAAGCCCTCTGTTCAGGCATTACTAAAATCATAGAAGTGAAAGGATAATATTAACCCTTATTTGGGGCTCGAATCCAAGATTTCCAGCATACTCTGCTGGTGTCAATGCTGCTATACAGACAGGTGTAAAGATTTCCCTTATTTTTCAGCTAGGAAACCCCTGCATGGTGATTTAGGTCAAATTACCAACAAATACACTCAAGTACAGAGCAAGCCCTCTAGGCACTATTAGAAGAACAGGTCTTACTTTGAATTTAGATTCAAGACCTCCAGCATGCTATGCTGTCGTCACTACCACTAGACCAAAAAAATAAAAGCTGGCGGACAGATAACTGTTGCATTTGTGTGTCGGACAGCTGATACTAGCATACTGTGTACAGTGCCAGTGCCTAAGTGGAGGGATTTTCCTGTATTTGTGTGTGTTTGTGTCTGTAATTTGATCTAATCACCATTCTGGGGCTTCCTAGTTAAAGGATACTTTTCTTAAGGGAAAATGCTGGTGGTATTGGGTTTGAGCCCCAGATGCATGCTAATATTATCCTTCCATTTCTGTGACTGCAACAGTACCTAAGCAGAAGGATTTCTCTGGATTTTATGTGTATACATCTGACCTAAATTACCATGCTATGGGTGTCTTGCGAAAAAGGATAAGGCTCTTAAGGAAAAACTCAACACTTATCTATCCAGAGGCTCTTTCTGGTCCAACAGCAAAGAAATGCCACAATATGCTTGGGTCTTAGGTTTGAGTACCAAATGTAGGGTAGTATTATCCTTTTACTTTTATGATTTTTACAGTGTCTAAGCAGAGGACTTTCTCTGTGTGTGCCTGGGTTTCCTAGCTGAAAGGATAAGGTTCTTAATGAAAGTTCACCACTTATGTATATAGAGGCTGTTGCTGGTACAAGGACAGTGACATCCACATAATATACTAGAGGTTCTTGCTTTCAGTCCCAGATGAGAGCTAATATTATACTTTCACTTTTATGATGCTAACAGTGCCTATGCAGAGGGCTTTCTCTACATTTGTGTGCATGTGTGTTTGTAATTTGACTAGCAAAGATCTGAAGGCTATGTATTTTCACAGAGAGATGTTAAATGCTACCAGCTGCAGTGGGTTGTTTTTGAGCCTGGGAACTGAAGTCAGGTGACAAAAGGTGATATCATCCAAGCTAACCCAGCAGTAATATTTGATATTAATTTAAGAACTCTCTCAGAGAGAGACTGTGCATTTTGTATTTTGTCTTGGACCTAACAAGAACATCCACTTATCACCACCTTCTACACTTGCCTTGCTGTAAGTTTTTAGGGAATAGTAACTCTTAAATTCAGATAGGAATACACTAAAGTGTAGCTTAGATGTTTTCTTTATTTATTTGAGACTGTCCTGCAATGTTGTTTTAAATATTTCCTGTGATTTTGAACTCTGATGTAATTGATTACTTACTGACTATTGTCTTGTTCTTTTATTATTTATTATTAAATATATTTAAACCTTTTAATTGTTGCTGGTCTGTTTAGAGATATTTAAGTTCTTAGAGTACTTGCATATATATTTGGTGACAATGTACAGGCCACTCCTAAACAGCCTTGCTCTTGGTCAGATTACCATTTGGATTAATAGTAACATTACACCCTACGATTGGGCACCCTTTGTTAAGGGCCTCAAAGTAGCTGATAAGGGGTTCTGGTAGCAATGATAACTACCTTATAGTCTGGGCAGAAGGGGGCATAGGGAGCTAGTAAACTTATGCCAGCCTTTCCCAGGTGTGTGTTTGTGTATAAATCAAATCAAAGTGTGTGCATGTGTCAGCTACTTTGGCAGGGACATGAAGGTCTGGTTGGACAGAGAGGGTGTTGGCAGGACTTGGCTTGGAACCCTGGCTAAGGACTCAACTCTATAACTGTGCCAGTGGGGAGTCTTACTAGGGATCTGGAGAAAGAGGGAGAAACCAGCCTCAGACTGACTGTGATCTCTTTGTGCTCTTAAAGGGAAATTGCACTTTACTGTGTGTATACTTGTCATCCTCCCAGTGTGTATGTTCCCCACTGTTGAAAGTGATGAGGATTGAGGCTGCTTGATTACTGGGCCAGTGCAGGCGCATCACAGATGGATGGATGGATTAAAAGAAAGGGGACACGATTTAACGGAGAACAATAAAATGAGCAATGGAATAAAACGTATACAAACAGTAGTATGTTACACACCCTAAAACCACCCAATAACAATAATGTAACACAACATATGTTACACACACATACACATACATACATTAATAACATTAACATTGTTTAGTTAGGGTGGGTGGTTTTCAAACAGCATATCTACTATTCTACGTGCGTTTTATTTTTTCTCCAACCTGATTTCTCTCTTAATGTTCGTTCTCATTTGTTTGTTTCTTTGTCACTTTTGTTTGTGGCTTGGTTATGTGTTTTTTGGTTTGGTGTGGTTGTTTTGGATAGGCTTTTGGGGTTCCTCCCTTTCTCAAAGCTTTGCTCATGGCGAATGTGCTAAGATGGCGTGATAAGCGACAAAATTCATGACAAGAATCAGATGAGCAATTTGAATCTCTTGGTTGTGATTTATTGATTGTTATTGTGAGCGTATGGATTCCACAACTTTCCAATGGCGTTTACCCTTTAAAGCTCCCTGTTTCTTAAGAATCCCTTACCAATGTCTTTCCTCAACAACCAATCCAACTGTTGGGCCGAGATGCGACTGGAAATCTTTTCTTTTCTTTTCAAACTGGAGGGTTCAGTGAACTCATCTGAACCTATTGTTAGTGCCAGTCAGTTAAAGGTGCTGGTCGTTTAGAGTTTAACAATACAACAACAACACCTAAACAGATAACTACAGCTAACACTTCCACACTAAGTGGTTTCACACTAAGTGGTTTCTTTTTTTCAAAAGGTTTTTTGGAAGTTTCTGGTAAGAAGAGCAAGAAGGAAGAATTTAATAAGTGTTAAGATCAAAATTTAAAAGTTTTTCAAAATTTTTTCAAATGGAGGGGAGCTGCTTGCAAAGTGTTTGGCTAAACAGCTGGTTGCCAAAACAGCTGGTCCCAAAAGGACTCGGCAATGGCGGTTTTCGATCCGGGCTGGTGGTTGGGTCTTCTAGCCTTAATTAGATAAGCAAGGTTTTTTGAAGGTTAATAAGCAAGGTTTTGAGTTCATAAAGGAGATTAGTTATTTAAAACCTGAACTGGAAGCGTTGTTTTAAGCTATATTAAAATATGTAAAATTTTAATATAAAAAATGATATTATCGTTTTTAAGGTATTTTCGACTAGATGGTTAAGTCAACTAACATCATAATAAAAAGATGAACAAGGATATTCAGGAGAATGCTACCAATAGAATACCAATAAAAGCGTACCCCCGCCCTCCATTATTGTTTAACAAACCACAAACACATTGACAGAAGGTATGGTATAATGCAGTGTCCCCCATGATATTAATAATGATTCAATGAAGAGATGAACCACATGCCATGAAGTATGAAATATGCCGCAAAAATAATAACAACAACACATATATACAACAATAAGATAATAATAAATAAATAATAACAGGGTTAACATATAATGTCTCAGGGTCAACGATTATAATGGTCAGAACCTCCAACACAAATGGACAGGGGAAGAAACAAGAGCAATTTTTCAAGGAATCAAGAATGGGTGATAAATGTGATAATATCATATATTTGATCGAAACTCTTCTTAGTAGTTTTTTTTTGAACAACTTTATGTTATATTTAACAGAGCAGTTTGCCAATATTGTTCTGGCCTATTGGGAGAAGACATTTCTGTTCTTCTCTAAAATGAATTGTTTGTGAGTGCCTGGTGGTACACTAGGTAGATATTGATGATTTTCTTGTTGAATGTGAACATTTATGTGAGATGTTTATTGATAGAGGCTATCCTTCATGTCTGGCTCTGATCAAAAAATGGAAGTTGGGTAAAAAAGAAATTCTGTTCTCTATAAACCTATCTTCTCAAGGTGTTATAGGAATTTCAGGTCAAAATGCATTGCTCATTTTATTGTTCTCCATTAAATAAAGAAAGGGGAAAATAGAGTTAAAGGAGGAGTAGTAGAATTGGTTGGGGATATGTCAGTAGTAGCTGGGTTAGGAAAGCTAATAGACACCAGTAAGATGATAGAGGGGACTAGGATATGCATAGCTGGTTTAGACCAGTAATGGAGTGCTAAGCTGAATGACAGTTTACTGTAAATGAGTTAATCAGGTGGATTAAGTATGGGAGGTGTAGTATACAGTTGGAGCTACTGGTTTGGGTGACATGTCCTTTAAATGGATAGTTGCCTTCAATTTTTTTTTTTTTAATTGTGGCCTGAACAGAGAGTAATTTGGTTGATCAGGAGGAAGTGATAGCCATAGGTCTGGGACCAGCACAGAGAAACAATGGCTATTAGAGTCCAGCCTGAGAGAAGTGGGTTGTAGGAAAGGACCAGCTCTGTCTGGGCTTCTTTGGTAATATGTAGGAGTGGTCGTAAAATGATTGGAAGAGACAGGGGAGAGGTATCTAATTTAAGTATTTGAAGAGTAAGGAACCAAGAAGAAGATCTGACCTGGCCTGTATGGGAAGCCACGTAGCCTTTGAAAACCTAAGGCAGTGGTGTTCGTTCCATGGTGAGTAAGATAAGAATCAATATTTTATTGGCAAGGTCTGAAGGGTAGCATTGTTTCTGACACAGGCAGATGCAAACAAGAGGAGGCCATACTCAAGTTGAGCAAAGGGCAAAGGAGATGCTGGGGACTCTACTCAGAACCTCACAAATACATGCACTCTACCACTGAGCCACATCCCCTTAAATAAAAATCATCAAAGCTTTCCTGACTGGGAACTGAATATGGGATGCAGCGGTGGCAGTGCCAAATCCTAACCACTAGACCACCAGGGACCTTCCCCCTTAAAAAACATCAAATACAAAGAGGAAAAGGAGATTTGATCTCTGCACCCTGGGCACTCAAAATTTCAGCATTAACCTGCTCTGTTAACTGATAAATGTATTTAAAAAAGGTCCATTCACAGGTTCACAGGTGTATACTAGGCTAATTACCACTAGAGACTTTATAACTAGTCATGCAACCCAAATGTAACCCACAATTTGATTGGGTCTATATTAGAACATCGAACTTTCAAAATTTCGAGTGTTCTAATATTGACCCATTTTCAGCGAATGCTGAAAATATCGAAGAAACAGAAAACCAAATTTTTTCCTAGGGAAAGAATTCGATGGTCCATTTCTGTTGCTTTGGTATTTTCAGCGCTGTGGTGGAAAGTTATGGGTCGGGTTCAGCTAAGTGTGTGATTGTGTGGACATGATGGTTAGGGCGGGTAAGGGTTAGGGCTCGGATCAGATAAGTGTGCGATTGTGTGAATGTGAGGGTTAGGGCGGGGTAGGTGAGTTAGGGTTAGGGCGCGGGTGAGGTGAATGTGTGATAGTGACAGACCTTAGGGTTAGGGTTTGGGTTAAGGTAAGTGGATAGTTAGTGGTGCATGTATAGTTTAGTGTAGGGTTAGGTGTAAGAGTTTAGGTGTATGTGTGTGGATTGCTGTTTGTTTGGTGTGCTTGTGTTGTGTGTATGTGCTTTGGAACAGCAAATTTATTCCCTAGGAAAAAATTTGCTGTTCTGTATGTTCAATGTTTTAAATTTTTGATTAATAGGGTTCGATATTAGAACACAAGAAATTTTGAAAGTTCGGTGTTCTAATATAGACCCATTTGCTTTATATAGGGGTGATTTGCTGATGGCCTCTCTCCATCAGAGACATAGGAGCCAGACCAGGGGTGAATTTCTGATTGCCCATCCATTGGTTCAAGTTGTGCTTTATTTTATTTTATTTTATTTATATTTGTTTTCTGGAGTAGAGCACTGATCTCTAGGGACCTTTTTCAGACTTCGCTCGGGAGAAGTTAGAAGTTGAGCAAAATAGAAGGAGTATTTCCTACCATGGATACATGCCGTTCGAAGGCTGGATTACTATGTACATGAGTTACAAAATCCCTGCCTAATAAATCAACTTTTAGGGGTGTTTTATTGATGACATAGTTACCTGGGGTGGCTGACTTCCCAAAAGGTACTATAATGCACTTCTTGGTATTGAGTTTTTAAGCCATGGATTTGTCACCAAGCACTTGTCTGTCTGTCTGTTAGACCTTCCCGAAGGGTGTTCTCATCTTTGTAGGATTCAATGACTAGTCCCAGTTTGCAATAATCTGCTAACTTGGTTAGTTAGAAGCCTTTGACATTGGCTTTGACATCTGCCAAAGGTAAGTGGGCCTAGCACACTGCTCTGGGGGACTCCACTGGTTACCAGTCTCTCTGTGGAGGTGGCATCACTGATTCTAACCTCCTGGATCATATCAGTGAGCCAGCTGGCTATCTAGTGTGTTATAAAGGGGTTTATAACTAGTTCTGTAAGTTTAAGTTTGTTGTCAATGCCAGAGAGGGGTGTTGTATTAAATGCTTTAACCAGATCTAGGTAGCCAATATGCACAATTTTACCCTTGTCTGTTGCCTTAGTGACTTTTTCAAAGAGATCCACCAGATTCAGTAAGCATGACCTTCTTTTGAAAAAGCCAAACTCGGATGGATCCAGTATCTGGAGGTCTCCTACGTTCTTGTTGGTAATTTCAATGATAATTCTTTCCATGGCTTTGCAAATAAAACTAGTAAGACTAATAGGTCTGTAGTTTCCAGAATCTGATTAAGGTCCTTCTTTATGAAGAGGGATGACTATTGTAGTCCTCCATTCATGCGGCACAAAGCCTGTTATAAGACTATAGGTAAATAATGACTCCAGGTGTCCTGTTAAATCATACTTTAGACTGTTGAGGAGACATCCTGGGATGTTACTGGGGCCCAGAGAGGTCATGTTCTTGGCTTTAGTGAGTGCAGCCAGTACATTCTCCCTAGTTATAGTTGGCAGGGTTATGTTTGAAGGTATTTTTGAGGGGATGTTTGGGGGTGAGGGGAGGGGTAAAGTTGGAACTGAATTTGTCAGCTAACAGGTTTGCTATATTGCCAGGCTCTGTGAATGTGGCACATTAACCACCAGTTCAGCTCATTGCTGTGTGCAGGCCTTGAGGTTTCTGATGTAGCTGAAGAAGGCCTTATGGTTATCCTTCAACTGGAAAGTTATCTTAACCTCAGAGTTGGCTTTGCTTGACCTAACTAGCCTCCTTTGCTGCCTATTTAGTTTAATGATAGATTGTATCATCTTTATGGGAATTACACTTCCAGATTTTTGCCATATTTTTTCCTTTTGTTGTATATCCTGTTTAATTTGGGATGTCACCAGGGTGGTTTGCTTCTATGGCTAGTCTTGAGCTTACTTCTGGTAGGTACAGCAGCCTCTATGTACCCATTGACATGGTCGTACAGAGTTTTTGACAGCAACTCAGCATAGGTTGGTGTGTTCTCAGGGTTTGGATGGGTATTGAAGTTTGGCAAACCATCACTTAATAAAAGGTCATTTGCCTTGTAATAGTTCCTAACTATTCCTGGTTTTAATGGGATTATGGATTTAATTTTGATTTTGAAGCAGACACATTTAAGGTTGGACCTTAGCAGGGGAGACAAGACACTGGGGGAGGGATGTAGCATTCTCTCATATTTGTGAGCATGAGGTTCAGTATATTGGAGCCTCTAGTGGGCATATTCACTATTTGGTCAACAGTGTTTGCATTTACAAAGTCCAGGAATCTCTGTGCCTGTAGATCTGAGGCTACATAGGATTCCCAATCTAATACAGGGGTAATTAAAGTCTCCCATAAGTAAGGCCCATAAGGAGGCCCCTCCCTCCTAATCAAAGGTAATCCAATGCAATGATTGTCTCCTATCTAAAATTCAAATATTCTAATTCTTTATGAGGTGCTGGATAGCACCCACTTTTTCTAAGGGTTTCCTTGCTGAAAGAAAGAAAAAAAGGCTTTTAACGGAAAACTCAACACCTAGCTGCCTAGAGGATCTTGTTATTTCAGAGGCAATGACATCAGTACAAAATGCTGGAGGTGCTAGGTTCAAGTTCCACACAAGTGCTAATATTTTCCTTTATGTTTACAATGCCTAAGCATATGTCCATGTGTGTGTGTGTGTGTGTGTGTGTGTGTGTGTGCGTGCGTGTGTGCGTGTGTGCGTGCGTGTGTGTGTGTGTGTGTGTGTGTGTGTGTGTGTGTGTGTGTGTCTGTAATTTGATTACCCTGCTAAAGGTTTCATAACTGAATGGAAATAGGTTTTTAAGGGAAAACCCATATGCTAGTAGCCCAAAGGTTCTTGTTAGTCCAGTGGCAGTAACAGCACAGAATAGCTGAGGTCTTGAATTCAAGTACCAGACAAGAGATACTATTTTACTTTCACATTTATAATGTCTATTAGACAGACAGGAATATTTGTAAAACCATTCAGCATTGCTGTTAGCTAAGTGTGGTCAGTGAATGTCCGGCCAGTGGTATATGGGCTATCCTTCCATCCCTTAATACTGGTTATATTCATTTATCATGCAGATTCACTGTACTCTCATCACGGGCAGTATTCATTTTATCCTTACACGTGTGATATAACCATTTAGATGCATTATGTGATATCTCCTTAGCTCCCATAATGAAATGCTTAGAGTAGGAAAGTAAATAACAAATGGTCCCTAACAACTAGGAATAGAGAATACTAGTTAGAGATGTGTTTGTGGTCAGTCATCATGTTTATAGGCAAAACTACTATTCACAAATTCAGTCATTTGTCATTTAATGCATTTTAAAGTATAAGTGTTCTTGTTTTTTCAGCTTTTTCCCGGTTAGGGGTCGCCACAGTGGATCACCTGTCTGCTCATGATTAGCAGTGAAGTTTTACGGTGTCGAGTTGCAACCCTCGCCCAACCTTCCACGGAAGGTACACACACGCACGCACTTTGCAGAAATATTTAACATGTTCCCATCATGTCAAATTTTAGTAAGACTTTTCAGTGCACTATATGAGAAGTGATTGGCCAAATGACTACACAGACTGGATTAAGTTGCAGAAAATAAAATGCATTATACATTGGGAAGAGTATAATGACAATTTTAGTAGTCTAGGAATTAACTTAATTAGCAACCAAAATATACATGAAAAATTATAAGGCATATGAAAGAAACTGGAAAAGGTCAGGGTATTCCAACAAATATGTACTCTGACATTCATTTATTTTAGAAATAATTTCATTTTTCATTTACTGTTAGTCTAGTACAATACAATCCAAACTGTATTTTTGTATCTACCTGACACAAAAGCCACTTGAAAGTCATAGAAATGCTAAAATATTTGGTTATATATACAGATATACAAGTATTCTTTCTGTCACTGCAAAGCAAGATTTTTTCTTTCAATGGTTTAACATTTCAAGTAATTTATTTATTGGTTTGAACGTAGACACAGGGAGCATTTAAGTTTAAAACACTACATATTTAATACTTATAGTAAACACACATACGCACACAATGACCTCCATTTTCAATGCAGAGTAGAGTAAAACAGAAAAACATCATACTCTTAACAGCTACGAAAGATCATAGGTGAAATGTGACTCAGGCACCTTTAGCAGAGTTCAGTAAACAGGTATGGCACTAATATGCTAATTCCAAGTTGTAAGGGTAACCAGAAATAATGCTGTCACACATCTGTGTATTAGATGACCTCAAAGGAAGTAGGTCAAAACACTTGCTTCCCACTGGTACTGCGATCCATCCCACTTCAAATCACACCACCCACATCTGGTGTCAAAAAAATAAATAAATAAAATGACTTGCATGAAGTGTTCATACAGTGCTGTGCATGAAACTTACAATACTAAAGTCATTTAGAAACAGCTAGTTATTTTCATTATGGTTACAACTTGTTTTTTGACTTCTAGTTTAAAATACTGAATGCTACTAACCAGTATTTTTTGAGTAATGGTGGTTTTAAAGAAAAGTAAAGTTTGTGTCTTTTATAAAATGCTCCTCCTGCTAGTATGGTGCTTTGGGTTCAGATATTACAAGCAGCATAATGTCTTTGCTGTCATTCATATCACTCAGCTGTCCAGATTTTCACAGGATTTGGCCTCATATTGTTGTCTTTTTCACATAAAATCTGTTGTTTTCTGGCAAATCACTGAAGGTTGAAGTCCCTAAATAATAACATGCATTTCAGTTTCACACTTATATCCTTCAGAATATGCATGCAGACAAAAATTCTGTTATTCTAGCAACTTTCTAAGTTTATAAGAGCAGTATTTAAAGGGTCTATATTAGATCACTGAATGCTTAAAACAGCGAATGGTGATTAATTGACCCTATTTAAACTAAAGCTTACAATGTCGAAGTGTCAGAACACATTCTAACAAAAAAAAAAAAAAAACTATTTCAAACATTGCATTAAGTGGGGGGCTTTACCCCCCACCCCCCTACTTAAATATATCAACTCCGAGACCGCACTACAGTGCCGAAAGCGGCAAAGTACCAAAGCGGCCAAGCAAATTCTTTCCCAGGGAAAGAATTCGCTTAACAGCAGCTTCAATATGTTGTGTATTCAGCCTTTTAAGTTCGGCCAAGACGCATTTGAAAGAATGCGTCTTTGGTCTTCTACTATAGACCCTATTTAAAATGTGTCCCTATTTTTGGAACTTTGTCCCCCCATTATTTTAGGCTTTGTCCAGATGTCTTGTGCTGAGAGGTTGAGAGGTAAACTGGCATTCTAGAAACAGAATGCTTGATGTGTATTGAATACCTACATTGAAACATCTCTTCAATTTTGCCAGTAGTATGTTAACCCTTACATTCAGACAAAATAAGGTTTTAGAAAGAATCTAATTAGGATTATGATGGTGTGATTTTAGCAGTATACAAATTACATCAGAAACTAGAACAGAATTGTGTTTAGTGAGCTTGAATCATCACAGGATTATGTGGAGATGGACATACTAAGCACTCAGAGGGAAATATTAATTTGGTGCAAGATCAAGGATGGCTTTGACAGAACTAGTACATCAGAACCCATTACTGAAGGGAATGGGGTATGATCTCAATCTGGGTAGGACAATGGTAAAAGGTATTGTGTCTGGCCTTAAGCAAGTCCCATCACTTAAACTATAAGCTAAGTCAGAGAGCAATTTCATGTTGTTCAATGTTGCTCAGACTACACACAAAGAGGTTGATCTACAAAGGTGCTTTGCATGACAGTGCAACAAGAGACAGCTTGACAAGTTGCATGGTGCTGAATGAGGAAGCAGGTGAAAGGGTTAAAAACAAGCAGTGATTTTAGTCCATCCATCTACAACCTTTTTTCCCATTTCTGCACATTAGATCGGGATATCTCTTCAACAGTGAATCATTTAGAGACAAGGTTTACACCGCTGGGTGGCAAGCCCTGCCATAAGTAGTTTTTCCACACCCTCACCCACACTCACACCTATGGCCAATTTAGAGCATCCTTTCCACCTACTGCATGTCTCTGGAATATGGGTTAAAACCAGAGCACCTGGTGGAAACCCACAAACCACATGGAGGACATGCATACTCTGCACAGAAGGCACTGAAGCTGAGAATCCAATTGGGTTACCTGTTGTGCTTTAACAAAATAAAGAAAGAGGCATAGAAGCCTGATCATGAGCATTGTGTTAGTGCACTGAAATTCAGGAAAAAAACTTCCTGACATACAAAATTCATAAGTAAACTCCCCCAAAAATAGAAAAATTCCACACAAGATACTTTTGTCATAGTGGACAGTCATGAAACTTTTAGAAGCAAAATTCACAATAGCTAGATAAAACAGGAAGGCTACATGTTCTCAATGCCCTTCGCAGCAGAGAGCCCTCCATTCATGCACACTGTGATGACCGTGCCCTGGCCCAGCAATCAAGGAGCCTCAATCCTCACCACTAACACCAGGGAGGTCATCTCCTAGAAGAGGAGAGGATAACTAATACACACAGTAAAGTATAATTTCCCTTAACTGCACACAGAGATCACAGTCAGTCTGGGGCTGGTTGCTCCCTTGCTCTCCAGGTCCCCAATAAGACTCCCCACTGGCACAGCTATAGGGTCCAGATCTCAGCCTAGCTGGCAAGCTGACCTCCAGTACCCTCTCTGTCCCACCAGTGCTTCATGTCCCTGCCCAGATAGCTGACACACACCCACACTTTGAGATAAGTATTTATACAACTTCACAGACACTCCTGGGAAAGGCTGACACAGATTCTCTAGCTGTGCCTCTTTACCCAGACTATACAGTAATAATTACTGCCACCACCAGCTTAATAATCAGCTACCCAAAGGCCCTTGAAAGGGTGTCCAGTTATTACTGTGCAATATTATTATCCAATTGGTAATGTGACTATTCAGTCTAAGGCTTATTAGAGTGGCCTATTACAGTAACCTCTATAAATATGCAATGTACTCTAGAACCTACTTCTCTACACAAAGCAGCCACAGGTAAAGTTTTTAAAAATATTTAATAATAAATAAAACACAAGACAATACTACTACACCACAGAGATATCTGAGTTCAGAGATCACACAGAAGCTTAAAATAATACAGTAGGACAGGTCTGATGTCAAAGAATAACACAATCTAATTGTCTAATCTTTAGCTAATCTTAAGAGAAAACACAGTGCTATAATCCTATTTACATACATAAAGAGCAAGCAGTACTGGGGTTGATCGTCCAAGACAAATGCTTTCCGTCTCTCACTGAACAATAGTTTTTAAAACTCTAACAAACAGCTCTGCTAAGGCCATCCCAAATTACATCATTTTGACACTTAGGTTTTCCCAGTATTCACATTACATCATCTTGACACTTAGTCTGGAGTTCCCAGGCTAACAACTGCATTATTTAGCAAGCTAACACCTGCTCAGGAAACTACAACAATAAAAGGCATTTCACATGTATACTCTAACAATTATTCCTTAAGTTAAGACAATAGAAATAATGTGTTCGGCCAGATGCTTCAGCACCATTTTTTTAGATAATTGCAACTTCAAAGAACATTTGAAATGCTTGGCTTGATTTTCCTTACAGCAGATGGCAATGTTGTAACAATCTTGAAGTTCACATTTTACAGTGTTTTCTTTCATTTAAGAACACAAGCCTGTATTTTACATTTATTTATGCAAATGATAGAATTATGTATCAAATTCTATTTGACTACTGGCAGCCTTCGCCCATCTTTCCCCAGTCTTCACACACACAGACAGACAGACACACACATACACACACAGATACACATAAATATCCATTACCAAGATGACATTTTATACATAAACATAAATACAGACCATGGAACATGGCAACACAGCAGTAGCAAGTAGCAGCTACAATAGTCCAAAACAACAAGAAGGTCAAATGTCCAGAAGGCCCAAGGTCACATAAATGCCCACATAATATTATCACAGGAACAGCACCACTGGGTCCAATGGAAGGAACAAAAGAGTACACTCAAATGGGAGAAGGTTTAGGCATACATCCAAGTCACTAGAGCTAAGCTCATCATCCAGGTGAAAAAATGCCAAACAGAAGCTCACAGTGTATAGATATCCAGTGGGTACTAATGTTATGGCAACTGGGCATTGCGCACCACAATTCAACAAATATAAGCAGCACTGCACAGCATAAAAAAGTCCACAGCAGTAAGAAATACAGTACTGCTCATAAACAGCAAGGGACACAGTGGGCAGAGGGGCAGTGAACACAGGGTTTATTCACAGAAACTGTGACACAGCCACAGAGAGTATGGTCCCGCCAAAGTAAGGATGCCAGGCAGTGGCATACCTGTGGTAGTGCACAAGGCAGTGTAGTGTGCTGGAGGCTAGTCCAATGCATCATATGTGGGATATGTAGCACAACAGAGGGAAATTAGCAGACAGACAGCAAGAGCAGGCAGGGTACATAAAGATAGGGAAAGGGTACAACCACTTCCCATTCAGATAGGATAAACAACCAGTTCACAGCTAAGATTTATGTCTGTAGTAAAGGTCTTTGTTCCTGGACCATGATTCTTTTTTCTCACCACTGTTACCAAGTGCTGCAAATCTCTTTTATGTGGTAGGAGTGGTATCAACAATGTGATGCAGCCTTATACACATCTCTCCATGATTTTGACTAAGAACTTGTTGGCAATACGTGCCACCTCCTCAACTGCTGTTGTACGTCTGACTGTTTCTACCTCCTTGGGCCTCTGCAGGTGATGATGAACCACTGATTTTAGGATCTCAGCACCAGTTATTGCTCCCAGGGTAATTGCATACCCTTTGTTATCCCTTGCCCATTTAACAATGCAGCCCCAGTATGATTTGCCATTTGCAGGCCTTTCTCAATGAAAGGGGTGTCTGTCTATGACAAGCATTTCCTTTGGATATGTCTGTAGCATATACTTGCACCACAGCTCCAGGCTGCATGTTGACTGTCATCATCACTGTCCCTACTCTCCACAGCAGGTGTGTAGCTAAAGTATAGAAGCCTACTACAGCCATGCATTTTGAAACTGGACTGAACAGAGGATGTTCCATCACGTTCCTCAATAGATAGATGAAGAATGGCAACCTACAAACAAAACAGTCCGACACTCAGCAAGCAGCTGAGGGTTGTTACCGTTCAACAAATGAGTCAGAATTTTGGGTACCTGAGGGCCTGTTATATACCAATGGAAGAGCTAAAAACTCAGCTTGTATTTCCATGCTCATAGAGTAACATGGTCACTGTGACTTGTGAGAAACTAAGCTTGTCCTGTTGTACTTTCACTGAGATATCTGAGTGACTCCCAGTAGAACCAAAGAAAGGTGTACCCCAATCAGATACACACACACACACACACACACACACACACACACACACACACACACACACATGCATACATTTATGTATGTATACTATCATGTACTTAGAATACATCTCCTCCCACACCATACTACAAAATGTTATGAGACAACTGAATAACTCACACACTGGCATACATTGCTTGAAATAATGTTAACTGAACAGGATGTCGACAGTGTAAACTGCAGTATCACAGAGTTGACAGTTCAGAAATTAGACTGAGGTAAGTGAGTTGGTGTAGGGAGTGGAAGTGTGTGGGTGTGTGAGTGTTGGCAGGTTAGAGGTACAGTAAGGGTTAGCCAAGGGGATAGCTTTCATGTTGTGTGTGTTTTTTGGTGAGTATTTCTGTGTCTTGAGTCTGTCTTATACAGTGGCAGTGTTAACGAAAGGGATTTTGTTAGGTAAGGTGCAGGGTTAGGGCTAGGGTTAATGTTATCATGCATATATAAAGTGGTAAAGAGGCTTTCACTCTCACCTTCTAATGTGTGCTAATTCTAACGCTGGCCCTGCCATTAACTCTAACTTAGAATCTTACTTTTGAAAAAAAAACCTTTCTGTAACACTACCACTATTCAGGAAAAAACATATCATATGGTATTGCTATGGTTTAGGATTTTGTATTGGTTTTATTTTATTATATTTTATTTTTAGTATAAGATAATCCAAAAAGTAGAGTATTTTTTGTGATTTATTTCTTGCTTTTGTCTGTATTTTGAATGTCAGTATTTTGATGTGTATGCATTTTGAACTGCTGGTATTTTATTTTGATGTGTCAGTATTTTTAATCGTTTTATATATATATATATATATATATATATATATATATATATATATATATATATATATATATACATATATATTTATGGACTACCCTTGGTTCATCAGTCATCAAGTCCTGGTAAAGTTACTGTCACTGATTGATGTCCATTTCACCGAAGAACTGAAATGTTGTATCTTTCGGCTTTTCCCGGTCAGGGGTCGCCACAGCAGAACTCGGGTCCGCTAATGATTGGCAGTAGATTTTTACGTACCAAGTTGCCAGCCCTGACGCACAACCTTCAACCTTCAACGAAGGTACGCCCATTCATGCATATCTCCACACAGAAGATGCTTTAGCTGAGAATCGAACAGGACAACGTCTTACTGTGAGATGACAACGCTACCGCAGCACCACCACTGCAGTTCACTGAAGAATCGAAATATTTTCAGCAAATCACTGAATTGTAAGAACTGGATGTGTTCACCCTTCAGAACCCCTATTAAAGCCCATTTCAATGACTAAATAACATGGGGAATTAATTGGTTTCAGTGTATGTGCTGGGAGTCAACAAGTAAGTAGACCTATGATTGGACACACACACACACACACACACACACACACACACACACACACACACACACACACACACACACACACACACACACACGCATACATTTATGTATGTATACTATCATGTACTTAGAATATATCTCCTCCCACACCATACTACACAATGTTATGGGATAACTGAATAACTCACACACTGGTATATATTGCTTGAAAAACAATCTTAGACATAAAATAATTTTTCACATGATTTGAGTATATTTGTAAATTTTATCTAAAATTATTATGGTTACACACAGTATTACGTACTCACACACATATGTGAGTATGTGTACCACTATAACTATAATAATGAAGCAGCATTGTTTTGAGTAAATTGGCTAACGAGTAGGTGTATTATTGTTCATTAACAATGCTTCAAGGTATCACCTAGAAATAACATCACTATGCATTTAAACCAAGTTTCTGTCATGGAACAGATTTAATATTCCCTAAGCAATGCAATGTCTCTAGCTGACTCATGTTATTGTTCAGACTCTTTGCATTTATCAAGCTTGCCTTCACCCTTTTCTGTATGCATTTTTTTCATATTCTAGTATGTTTTCTTCATTTGTAATGTGTGTCTGAGACACTGCAGGTCTGTACTTCTCAAAAGTGAAAGGTGAAGCCCATCAGTAACCATCAGCTTTGATGCGCATCTCATACCAGACTTGATGGCCCTCTGTCCCCTGTTTGGGCAATATCTCTTTATCCACATACTGAAGACCTGGATTTTAGTTTGAAATTCAGGTGCCATGTAGGTGAAGGGTGGATTTCATTTAAGTGGGCTTTACACTTGCTTTCTAGTAATGTCTTTGACCACCATTCTGTACCTGCCAGCACTTTTTAAGTGGACCTGCTGCCATGCTGCATGGCATGGCTTAGGCCATCCAGGAGTGGTGTCTGGGTGAAAGGTGGGGAGATATTCCCTTAGTCCACAGCTCTGTTAAATGAGGCCAAGGTCTGCAGAAATCATGTATGCCATCATCCTCTGAATCAGCATATTCTGTCAGAAATGTTCTCCCTTAAACTCTGCCAAGACCTGGACATGCATTCACATCAGTATAGCAAGGCATACAGCTTTTCTTCAATGATGGGGGAGGTTATGTCATCTGGCACTGACCAGATATTAGCAATATTAGCATAGCTTCATCTCTTGAACACCCTCCCTCCCAAAATAAAGCAGCACATCAAGTGTTCAGTCTTTTAAACATAACTAGTCCTTTGACAACTTGGATCCATAACCAAATCTGGGTTATTGTTGCTGATATTGGGCATGTCACCTCTCTGCCAAAAGAGTAGCTGCATGTATATGGTCATCTTTTCAGCTATGCCACAAAAGGTAAAGTGCAGATGCACAGTACAGACACAAGAGGAGATAACATACTTGATCTCATCATCACGAACATGGGAGCACAATGTTCAACACCGGAAGTATACCCCTCACTGGTGAGATCAGATCACAAACTAATCTCGCTGGAGGTCCTCATCCCACCCCCATCTGAAATAAAAAAGACCACAGTAAAGAACTTCTCAAAAGCCGACTTCACACTTCTAAAGACTAGTGTGGTCTCCTTTCAGGCCCCCGAGCCGGAAAACAATACTCAAGCCGCTGAATCACTTACAAACGCCTTCTACCAGCACCTGCAGGACTGCATGGATAAGGCAATCCCAAGCAAAACAAAGACTCTTTGTACCAAAGGCAAGCGTCCAGTCTGGTGGACCCCAGCCATAAACAAACTCTACAACAAAAGGAGGAAGCTACTACAAGATAGAGCAAAATCCTTAAAAGGTAAGACACCCTTGATCACTATAAGTAAAAACTAAGAGCTCTCATAAAATCATCCAAAGCAAATTTCGAGAGAAAAATAGCTAAAGACTCAAAAGACAATCATAAGGCCTTCTTTAGCTATGTTAGAAACCTAGGAGGAAACTCCCAGATATGCTCAGAACTAGTTCAAAATGATGTGAAGATTACTGATCCTACAGACATTGCCAACATACTGGCTGACAGGTTCAGTGCAAACTTCTCCCCCTCCCCAAAGGAGAGATATCTATACCAAATGAGTGCAGCCCCCAAACATCTCCAGCGCCCAAGTGAGAACTGCTCTCTCCAAAGCAAAAACACAGCATCCATGGGACCCGATGGTGTCCCCGGCTGTGTGCTCCACGAACTCAATGAGGAATTAAACCCACAGCTAGGACAGCTGTTTAATCAAAGTCTTACCTCTGGATACGCACCCAGGAGTGGCGACTGCAACTGTGGTCCCACTTCACAAAGGCGGTGCCTCCACAGACCCTGGAAATTACCGCCCATTAGCTTGACAAGCCTTATCTGCAAAGCCATGGAGAGGATCATAATGGACCTCATAAATAAAGACATAGGGAATTTGCAGACTTTGGATCCAACCCAGTTTGGCTTTGTCAAAGGCAGATCATGCCTTTTAAACTTGGTTGACTTTTTCGAAACAGTCACCAAAGCCATTGATGAGGGAAAGGCAGTCCATACAGCCTACCTCGATCTGGCTAAGGCCTTCGATACAATACCCCACTCGGGTATCATTGAAAAACTCATCAGCTTAAATGTTAACCCATACATCACAAGATGGGTTGCAAACTGGCTGAGTGACAGAACCCACAGGGTCAGAGTTGCTGGCGCCATGTCAGACTCAAAGCCTGTCACAAGTGGTGTCCCACAGGGCTCAGTCCTGGGCCCACTCTTGTTTGGCATCTACTTTTCCGAAGTACAAGCAAACACAGAAGGGTTATGGCTGACAAAGTTTGCAGATGACTGCAAACTGGGCGCCATAGTAGAAAACACATCTGACACAGATATCCTTCAGAAGGGTCTCACAGAAACGGATAACTGGTGCCAGAGCCACGGCCTAAAGTTAAAAAATGCATAGTCATACCCTTCGGGAAAAACAAGGTTACCCCTAGCTACCAAATAGGTGGCAATCCACTGAGCACAGAAGAAGTTATCAGGGACCTGGGGACCCAGGTTGATAGTAGTCTGTCATTCGACACCCATGTAGCTAAAGTAGTTAGGAAGTCCTTCTACATTGCCCACCTTATCATGAAGGGATTCTCATCTAGATCAAGGGAGGTCATAGTCTCCCTTTACTCATCACTCATCAGACCAATGATTGAGTACAGTGCCCCATTCGAATGTATCTGACCCGACACTTGCAGCAGCTGGAGAGGCCACAAAAGTTCCTCACCAAAAGGATAAAGGGTCTCAAAAATCTGTCCTATGCTGCCCGACTGAAAGAACTCCAGCTCTATTCAGTCGCTACCGCTTGCTCAGAGGTGACCTTTGCCTAACATACAAGGCCATGTCAAACCCAGATTTGATGAATATGCTTCACCTCAAAAATCTAGATCCATCAGAGCCACAAGGGCGGAGACTTAAACCTCGACACGGCTATTAATAGGACGTGCTGGAGGGATAGATTCATCACCCAAAGACTCCTATGCTGTGGAACAAAATCCCGGTACATGTGAGGCAGAGCACCTCGCTGGCCTTGTTCAAGAGAAATCTTGACCAATGGATGGGAGATCGCAGATATACCCCAGGAATTACCTCAGTGTCACTGCTCGACAGAGGCACAGCAAAATAATGGGTATAGTTCCCCATACTAAAGGGGTGGCGTAAGCCACAAAACAATGGGCTAGGCTTATAAATGCCCTCGGGCAGATAGCCTAGTATGAACCTATGAACCTATGAACCTATGTAAGGCAGCAGTTTCAGAAAGATGCAAATAACACATTACAGATTATGCTATAGGTAGGGCATGGAGAAAGGTTCATTGACTAAATTGCTTTTTGTGCCACATAAGTCGAGATGATTACCAGTTTTGCTAGCTTCTTCACAGATGGCACGTGACTTCATGTCACATTTTAAAATACTTAAAGTATGATGAATGTCAGCATGAGGAATTTGGACAATTTATTTTTAGATGTTGGAGGAGTTCAAGCAATGTGGGTCAGAAACCGTAGGTTTACCCCGGGAATCATCTCTGGGTCACTGCTGGACAGAGGCACAACAAACTAATGGGCACAGTATTTTTTCATATAAGGGGTGGCGTAAGCCGCAAAACTTTGGGCTAGGCTTATAAATGCCTTAGGGCAGATATCCTAGTATAAACCTATGAACCTATGAACCTATAAGTTAATGCAGAAAGTCAGCTTGCCTAATATTTTATGTGAGAAACAGTGGTATTCATCTGATGTAAGAGTAGAATCTTCAGATTTTTATTTGGAAGGATTTGGAGAAACCAAGTTATTACAGGCAAATTCAAGAACTAGAAGATAAGTGTTGGTGGTTAAGATGGAAGATGGAAAATAAGAACGCATTTTCCAACAGCACTAGCTTTAAAGGGAAGTAACACAGGCTAGATAGCCTCTCCTCTTCACCATCTTGTCAGCAGTCAGCCATCCAGCATGTTATGGTCAATAGCTACATTTTGAGCAATTCAAGATGAAGAGCTTAAATTGAAAAAAAAAAAGAAGAAAGAAATCTGCTGATTGGAACCCATGCACAACCAGCAATTCGGCTGGGACCAGCACAGTTAGATTGCAACTGAGATCACACAAGTCTCATGAGAGTACAGACATGCCTAAATTAAAAAAAAAGATACAAGATTCTTTTTATCAGTGACACTATAGACAAGACGGTTGGAGAGTTGGCTGGGGAAACGGTTAAACAAGTGGAGTAGAAAACAGAAGGTGCAGGGCTCAGACAAAGCATGCTGAACTAGAGCAATAAAAAATAATATAAATATCCCCACAAATATAAAGCATAGAGTTAAAAGGAAATATGTAGTGATGTAAGAAAGGTTAACATATAATAATTGAGGACATATTTATTACCTTCATCATTAATAAGAAAGTATATATATATATATATATATATATATATATATATATATATATATATATATATATATATATATATATATATATATATATATGGTGTTTACCTTACAGACATAAGGTGCATGGTTTGATTCTTACATGGGATAATTGGGTAGGCTTACAAGGGCAGTTAGCCTAGTACTAATCTATGAATAATAAACAATGCCCTATGAATGAATAATAAGCAACAGGATAAGATAAAGTGTCGTAAATATGATGAAGAGAATATATAAAAAATGTTTAGACTTAAAGCTGTAGAAGGGTATCTATGTATATACACACACACACACATACACACACACACACACACACACATACAGTTTGCTCTCTATCTATATATAATACGGATATATGGGCATACTGATATTTATACAGGTATAGATTTATATATTCTAGGGTTCAGATATAGTGATATATACTTAAGTATTTGAGATGCATACAGATAAATGCATTTAAAAGAGTTAAGGGAGATAGGGAATGCTGGGTACAGGTTAGAGTAGTGCTGGCTACAGGGGAGTTCCAATGATGTAAACAGGATCAAGTTAAGCAAGACAAATCAACTGTAATGGATGGATGGTGGTCACCCTAGGCACTGTGCAAGCTAGGGCTAAGGGAGCACAGGTACATTTTTGTGTTGTTTCAACAGCAAGCAGGCAGTTGCCAAGGGAGATTAAAAAACATAATCAGCTAAAAACAATTATTAGTGCAAAAGGGAAGGAGTGGTGGGAGAAGCTGGTGCATCAAATGATGCAGGGTAGAAACAAAGTAGTACCAATCACCGTAGTCAGCAAGCAGATACTTATTCAGAAGATGACCAAAGGGGGAGTTATACAACAGGAGAGAGGCCAAGTTAAGTTGTAAGGAAACCCAACATGAGACAAAAGACAAAAAAATACAAGGCACACAGGGGTAATAGCCAGCCAGTGGAGATGGGGCAAAGTAAGGCTCAAGGGAAGGAGGAGGTGCAATGTTTTGGGGAACAGTTAATGCAAAAAGGATATTTTGACCAAGATGGGTCATCATCACAAGTGTTCAAAGTAGAAGAAAGGAGAAAGGGTAAAAAAGAGGCAGGTGAGTTAGCAAAACAGAATGCAAGAGGAGGGTACACGGTAGGCCTAGAGAGTCAATGGACACAGATTTTGGGGTTGAGGTAGACATTGCAGAGTCCAGTGGGGTACAAGGCTTCAGGCTAGAAGCACAACAGGTAAGTACAGATGTTAGCTGAGCACCAAATAGGAGTCAACAGATCTCAAGAGTGGGGGACAGATGATCAATGGTCTCAAGATATATGCAAAGATAACACAAGGACAAATACAAAGGGGGGGGGGCACACAGGCCAGAGACATAGTGAAACAATTCTGGAATAGATTGTGAAACTATTAAGCCAGTTAAAAGAGTCTGCAGTGGGGTGCCAGGTTCAGAAAGAAGAGATCAAAGCAAGCCAAGTAAAGGTTAGCCCAGTTCCCCCATGGCAACAGCAACATTATTATGGTATTACCATGATGAAGCAGCCCCTGGGTTTTTATTTAATAGTTAAACACATATCCAGTGGGGAACTCATAGTTGTTTTTTCATTATTAAATAGGACGGAAGAAGAAAAGGAAAGGGATAATGATAAGACTTCTGCGTATACATTAGAACAAAGAAGGAAGGCATTTGTAAAGAGAATATGGGAGAATTGGACAATCAGTTTTTCCATTTATGTGGAAATATTTGGGGAAAGAAGCCCCCAGAAGGCAATATGGATTTGTCTGCACTTCAACAGAGTGGTGACAATACTGTTCACTCATGAGGGCAACAAATGGTTAAGATATGATGAGAATTATAGGCCTACCCAGAGAGGGCATGGCCTTGGGTATATCTGAGGCTGTTCTGCTGGATCAAAGAAGGGGTGGGACAGTCACAACAGACTGTGGCCTCCCAGTAAAGAATTCATTTACAGTTTGGAAGACTGGCCAAGGAGGCTGGACCACTGCTGGGCAAGAGTTTCAAGCAGGAAAACCCAAAGGGGAAATTATCAGGTGTTTCACATTCAATTTCAGTCAATGACAAAATGTCTCGAACTGCAAGTTGAGACACCACTGAGTGGCATGTGGGAAGACCAATCACCCAGGCAATGCTTGCTTCAAAAAAGTAAGGACAGGGAGAATGGCAGAACTATTTAAAAACACCAAGGCAACATTTTAGAGTCTCCCCAATAGGACTGGTGCCAAACAAGCAACCATGAGCATTTAGACTTATCCCCACACATCATATCCACAAAGTGGATCAGTGAATGACTACATTGCTGAGAAAGAATCTCCAGTCTCCTACTCATCCTTTGATGGGGCATTAAACAAAGTTCAACTGATGTAGCAAGGAGCTTTGTTAGCAAAGGCAGGCACTGAAGTAACCCTTAGGATTTTATCGATACATAGAAATGGCCAAGGATGGCTGGGTCTGCAACTTAAAGGACATTGTTACATGGATAAATACATGTCCATGGGCTGCTCAGTAGCTTGTATGACATTTGAGAAATTCAGCACATTTCTACATTGGGCTGCAATTCAACTGGCAGGCAAGGACAGTATATTTCACTACTTGTATGATTTGCTGTTTAAGGGTCAGGCAAACACAGAACTGTATCAACAAACAGTGACTTGCTTCGACAACATATGCAGGGAACTAGGTATGCCATTTGTATCAGAAAAGGCAGAGGCTCCATGCACCAAGACTGCATTCCTGGGGATAGAGACAGACACGGGGGCGGAGGGAGGGGGGTCTATGCCAGTTGCCCAAAGAGAAGATTGGCAAGCTACAACATGCATTGGAGCAAGTATTAGCAGAAGAAAATATCACCTTAAAGAACCACAAGAATTGACAAGGCTGCTGAATTCTGCATGCAATGTGATCATATTAGGTATATCATTCACATAGAGTTTGGCAGAGAAAGGAGCAAGATGTACAAAGCCATATCGTAGGATTAAGGTCACAAGTTTCATGAAATGGGATTTGGAAATATGGCATAGATTAATTCAGGAATTTAACGAGATTGTCTTGCGGCAGAAAGATAACAGAGATGAAGAAAGAGAGTTATTCACAGATGCTACTGGGGTAATAGATTTTGGAGGTTATTTTAAAGGAAAACGGTTCAGTGGTACATGGCCAGCAGAAATCAAGGAGAGAGAAAAGGTAGCAGTAACTTAACTATAATTTTATTTCCTAATATAGTGGTATTATAGTTGTGGGGCCAACACATGGCAAACAGTGAACAATCAGCTGTGTGGCAAATGAGTTATGGGGACACCGGTGAGGCACATTACTCCTTGTTGTTTAGAATGGGATGTGATAATCAGAGCTCAACATGTATAGCAGACTGATAAATCATTGGCTGATTTCCTTTCTTGCTTGCAGTGGCCCAGATTCAAGAAGCTAGCACTGGAGGCAGAGTCGTTACCAGAGCAGGTGCTAGTACGATTATGGGGATTGTGGAACCATAACAAAGACAGATGATTAACTCTCTCAGTACACATACAAGGAAGGTTTACAAGAGGAGATTGTAATATTTTATCGAAATGAGGAGGACACAAGTCTGGGCAGTATCATGGTTCATAGCACTCAAACAGCCAAGGGCCTACATACTGGTTACGATGGAAGATGGATGATGGCAACAGAAGGCAGCCACACACCTAAAAGCCCTCGGCTGGATGTGACTAAGTGCTCCCAAGTGAGAAGCATGCTTAAAGGAGGGGCAAGGAAATACCCAAGCAACCCACATAGAAGATACCAGACTGGACCAGTGGTAATGCTGATTTTATGAGGTAAACTCTCAGATGTGAGTCATGACAAACATGAAGTAACCCTGATTAGATCCTATTTTCTGAAAGCCATGTGTGGAGCATTTAGATGAAGATGTAAGAGTCAAAGGCAAGCAAGTAGGTATACAGATGGCCAGTTTGAAGACTGACCAGGAGGCAAGGGGGCAGTGGGCATGGCTACAGAAACCAGCAGGCACTAACTGGGATATAGTACAATGGAATTCAACATTACCAAACCCTTAAGGATAATACAGAAGGGTCAAAGGGTCATTTTTCTATCTTTAAAAGAGTACACCACTTACCCCGTTCCACTGAGGACAAAAATAAGGAGAACAATTGAGACCTGTGGGTAAACCCCAAAAGATATACCCCAAATTCTTTTACTAAAGGAATGGCTTCACAAGCACAGTGGGCAGAAGCCTCATAAAAGAATATCAAGAAACTGGGTAGGTGGAAGTCTAATGCTTACAAAAGATATATAATGACTAACTTGCTATCATGTCCTAACATTGTTATTCTTGTATTAAAGATTCAAGAAATTTTGCTGCTTTAGTTGCATAGAGGGATAAAGCCCTAACTACAGCCTAGCCAACTTGGTTTGTTTAACAGCCCAGGTAACTAATGGAGTGGCAAGGAGGGATGGGTATGCCTGTCCTGCAGGAGGGCATATGCTGGCGATGCGCTCTAAGGGGAGGCATGGTCCAAAGTGGGGAGTTGTTCTCAGATGAAACCAGCAAGCATGGGGGACAGGTAAAAGGAAAAGTGGGTAAGGCATATAAAATAACCTCCTACTGGATGGAAACACAGACAGCTTAGGCCCCAGTATGCCCTTAAGATCCATGACTGGCCCCAGCAGGTCTGAGTGGATCTAAAAAAAAAAATGAAACACACCAAGAGGTGCGGATTTTGAGTCATTCATATGTGAAAAGACTACAGAAATGGCTGAAAGGAGAACTGACAATATATAAAGCAGAGAGGGGTTCCCAAAGATCAGATGGCTGATAGCTTGGGTTAAGAGAAGGTCACAGTTAAGGTACAGACTGGCAAGTAGGTATCATTTTTTTGGGGGTAACCAGACAAGATCTTGTTGCATCTAAGGTGGATGACATACCTCACTCTCCTGTTGGGGAGTGGAGGAAGGTAATAAGGCAAAGATTAGGATTCCTAAGGCACAAGCACAATTGTTATGGTTGGAGATAATTCAAAGGTTGGAGTGGAGGAATGCCATGTCCATAACAGCAGCAAAAAGAATCAGACATAGGATGAATGCCACCATTAACTGGCTCCCTATCGAAATTTCAGCACTCACAATGTTAAACACGGACAGTTAAAAAAAAGACTGAAAATCCAGAAGACCAAATCTCAAAAATCGCTCTTCTCCTTTGAACTTCTTTTTTTGCAGGGGGCAAGCCGCCCACAGACCCAAAACTTATATAAACTAACTCCAAGACTGCCATAACTCTGAGAAAAGGGAATATTCATGTAAATGGTAATCTCAGACTTAATTTTTTCAGCCATTTAGTCTCTGTGTTTCAGGACTCATTCTAGTGAGTCCGTACATTTCATATAATTACCCCATGTGCCATCTCATGTCCGATTTCAGGGGAGTATACATAACACATTCTAATAAAAAGGGAAATGGCCTGTAATGTATCAGGCTGATGGGTTTCATTTGTTTCCCAAAGGGATGACATGCTGTTATGAAGCTTTGAGGACAGGACTGCAAACTGGGAGGGAGATGTGCTTGACGGATGGGGGAGAATACTTTACCCTCTTCTGTGATGGAAGGCAGGATTGGTAAGGGAGACCCACATAGGCTGGGTTGGCTTAGTGGTTAACTACTGTGACTATAGTGTACAGGGTCCTGGGTTCAAGTCATGTAAGGGCTCTTTATTTTTTGGCTAGGCTTGTATGGGCCCTAGGGCCGATAGCCTAGTACCTACCTATGAACCTACCTACCTACCTATCTATAGGTGGGGGTGAGGGTCTGTGAAATATTCACCAGCCCTCTCACAGAGTGGGTAGCCCCATGCAAGAGTGTAGGACTTTTTTAGCCAGCTCTTTCTTGGCACATTGTAAGGTCATCTTATCTAATCAATGAATTTAAGGAAGGGGTAAAATGGATGAAAAGGTGCCCTAGAAGTAAAGTTGAATAAGGATGGATATTGACAGTACTACTCCACTGCAAGGAATTTGTGCATAAAATGTTGTACAAGGTCTCTCAGAACATTGTCTGAATTCAGCTGGCAAACAATTGGCAATAAACACATGGCTGCAACCGTTTAACTCGAGTGCTGCTGTCTCTGTTTTATTACATGATGATGGCTATTAAATATGTTAAGCAATACATTAAAACTGCTTGTTGGGAAAAAGCTTATGGCGGAACCAATACAAAATGTCTGGTGATGCTGAAGGGAAAAAAAGAATCTAAAGTAAAATATTTGGTACTGTTTTTCTTGTGGTTAGTCAGGAGAGAGCTCTTCCCAGTTTCAGATAATGTTTGAATAATGTAAAAAGCTTTCTAGAAAAACATAGTTTTTTTCTGTTTTTGCAAATGAGACAGCACTGTAATATAGGATACAGTTCCAAGCAAAGTTCTGTAATTCTATGTTTAGTTTTTAGCAGTATGTATCCTGACTTGTTTGCAATGCACTTCTTCAGTGTAAGTTTACTGTTCTATGTATCTGTTTCTTGTAAAATAATATTTTATGTATGTATTCTTGTCATGACCCAATCTACTTAGCCTTGAAAGTAAGCATTCTATGCCTGCTGGAGTCAAGTGACTTTCTTTACTAGCTCGGATAGCATATTGTCTCCCGCTAATTGCTACAGCTCCTAAATGAGATATATTTATCGTTAAGTTCATTTCAAATGCTGTTTACCGATTCATCACTCTCTCCCCAAGGAATGTACACCACTGCAAAACCACTGAAAAAGCTAACTGGCTACATTTTTAAATAATGTACTGACTTTCTACTTGTCTCTCAACTACATAAACATCTCAAGAATGGCACCTTCTTTCCATTAGCTTCCAGACTATTCATAGATGCAGCAGTATACATCCTTAGATAGCTTAACCGCTTATGTCCTGTCCTCCAAACTGCCCAAACTAGGCTTTGCTGCACAGACCATGCTTTCTCAGTCCTTGGTTCCAAACTGTGATAATCTCTCCCTTTTTCTCTTAAAAATCATTCTTCTTACCCCATTTTCCATTCACAAATAAAAAAACACATTTCAAGACTCTAGGAAAATGCAACTGCTATCTCTCTGGTCTTATAACATAACTTTTTCATTCCTTTCTACTGTCTACATACCTTGCTCTGACTACATTTTTGATTCAAATTCTTTTAGCATGCCAGCTCTTATGCTAGTGTGTGTGTGTGTGTGTGTGTGTGTGTGTGTGTGTGTGTGTATATATATATATATATATATATATAATGCATGTCTATATTGTATTTTTTCAGTCACTCTGTATATAATGTCTTTTATCTATTGCCTTTATACCTTCAACCCAATTATAATATTCACTTTGTACATAGTGTATGTATGTATATTACATTTTGCCATTCACTCTGTATATAATGTCCTGTATCTATGGTGTTTTCCCTGGGCTGAGCCTGGAATGGGTCCAATGGGATTAGTGCACTAACTGGGTTAACTTCTTCTTCTTTCGGCTTTTCCCGGTTAGGGGTCGCCACAACGGATCACCTGTCCACTCATGTTTGGCAGTGAAGTTTTACAGTGTCGAGTTGCCAGCCCGGCACCCAACCTTCCACTGAAGGCACACACATGCACACACTCACATTTAGGGCCAATTTGGAGTGTCCAATCCACCTACAGCATGTCTTTGGGATGTGGGAGGAAACCGGAGTACCCGGAGGAAACCCACGCGACCACAGGGAGGACATGCAGACTCCGCACAGAAGGCACCCCAGCCAAGGATCGAACCGGAGAACCTCTTGCTGTGAGGTGACAATGCTAACCACTGCACCACCGTGGCCGGGTTAACAAATTCAAAATAAAATATAACAAAGCAAAATAAAAGAGTTAGCTACTATAAATTCTTAAATACTAGAACAAATTCAATGGATATTTTAAGCATACTATAACTGCTTAATATTACTTAATTTACGAGGAATAAAACTCCAGTCTACATTATGAAACAAAATATATTTTAAATATTTAAATAAATAATAAAGTAAAAACTCAGAGGCAAATCCTTAGTCCAGTTTGCTTGTAGGTTATCTAGAAAGAAGTTCATAAAGACACTGCAATATTTAATGTAATAACCTCCAAGAGTTCATACAGGTAATCAATTGAAATATCAGTACCTGAAACTACACTTGCCACTACTTATCTCCTCCCCACACTTCTTTATGGCACTCTATTTACAGCAAATACCCCTTTCAGAACCCACTACTGTATAGCACTAACAAGCCAAAGTTGGTTAGAATTGCCTCATCAACTAACATATATACAGTTTCTTACCACCTATAAAACTATCCAGAATTTACCTGCCTGTCCAGCACTAAAAACCATTCTACACAACTATGTTCCTGGTCGGTCATTATAGGTTCATAGGTTCATAGGTTCATACTAGGCTATCTGCCCAAGGGCATTTATAAGCCTAGCCCATAGTTATGTGGCTTTTCGCCACCCTTTGAATAAAACTATGCCTATCATTTTTCTGTGCCTCTGTCAAGCAGTGACACTGAAGTAATCCCTGGGGTATATCTGCGATCTCCCATCCATTGGTCAAGATTCCTCTTGAACAAGGCCAGCGTGCTCTGCCTCACATGTACCGGGATTTGTTCCACAGCATAGGGAGTCTCTGGGTGATGAATCTGTCCCTCCAGCACGTTCTATTTATAACCGTGTCAAGGTTTAAGTCTCCCGCCCTTGTGGTTCTGAGGGATCTAGATTTTTTGAGGTGAAACATATTCATCAAATCTGGGTTTGACATGGCCTTATATGTCAGGCACAGGTCACCTCTGAGCAAGCGGTATGAGACTGAATAAAGCTGGAGTTCTTTCAGTCGGGCAGCATAAGACATATTTTGAGACCCTTTATCCTTTTGGTGAGGAACTTTTGGGCCTTTCAAGCTGCATCAGGTGTCTGGTCAGATACATTCGAGCGGGGCATTGTACTCAATCATAGGTCTAATGAGTGATGAGTACAGGGGACGATGACCTCCCTTGATCTAGATGTGAATCCTTCATGATCAGGTGGGCTATATAGAAGGTTTTCCTAACTACTTTAGCAACATGAGTGTCAAACGAAAGACTACTGTCAACTTGGGTCCCCAGATCCCTGATGACTTTTCTGTGCTCAGTGGATTGTCACCTATATGGTAGCTAATGACTATGCATTTTTTGGCGTTTAACTTCAGGCCATGGCTCTGGCACCAGTTATCCGTTTCTGTGAGGCCCTTCTGGAGGATATCTGTGTCAGATGTGTTTTTTTCCTATATAGCAGTTTGCAGTCATCTGCAAACTTTGTCAGCCATAACCCTCCTGTGTTTGCTTGTACTTCAGAAAAGTAGGGACCCAGGACTGAGCCCTGTGGGACACCACTTGTGACAGGCTTTGAGTCTGACATGGCTCCAGCAACTCTGACCCTGTGGGTTCTGTCGCTAGCCAGTTTGCATCCCATCTCGTGATGTATGGGTCTACATTCACGTTGATGGGTTTTTCGATGATATCTGAGGGGGGTATTGTGTCGGCCTTTGCCAGGTCGAGGTAGGCTGTATGGACTGCCTTTCCCTCATCAATGGCCTTGGTGACTGTCTCAAAAGTCAACCAAGTTTAAGAGGCAGGATCTGCCTTTGACAAAGCCAAACTGGGTTGGATCCAAAGTCTGCAAGTTCCCTATGTCTTTATTTATGAGTTCCATTATGATCCTCTCCATGGCTTTGCAGATAAGGCTTGTCAAGCTAATGGGGCGGTAATCCAGGGTCTGTGGAGGCACCGCCTTTATGAAATGGGACCACAGTTCCTGAGGTGAGGCTAAGATTAAACAGCTGCCCTAACTGTGGGTTTAATTCCTCGTTGAGTCATGAAAGCACACAGCGGGGACACCATCCGGTCCCATGGATGCTGTGTTTTGCCTTAGTGAGGGCAGTTCTCACCTGGGCTGGAGATGTTTCCTCTGGAATAGATATCTCTCCTTTTGGGGGGGAGAAGTTTGCACTGAACCTGTCAGCCAGTATGTTAGCAATGTGTGTAGGTTCAGTAATTTTCACATCATTTTGAACTAATTCTGAGCATATCTGGGAGTTTCCTCCTAGGTTTCTAACATAGCTAAAGAAGGCCTTATGATTGTCTTTAGAGTCCTTGGCGATTTTTCTCTCAAAATTTGCCTTTGATGATTTTATGAGAGCTCTTAGTTTTTACTTATAATGATCAAAGGTGTCTTACCTTTCAAGGATTTTGCTCTATCTTGTAGTAGCTTCCTCCTTTTGTTGTAGAGCTTGTTTATGGCTGGGGTCCACCAGACTGGACGCTTGCCTTTGGTACAGAGAGTCTTAGTTTTGTTTGGGATTGCCTGATCCATGCAGTCCTGTAGGTGCTGGTAGAAGGCATTTGTAAGTGATTCAGCGGTTTGAGTAATGTTTACCACTGGCTCAGGGGCCTTAAAGGAGACCACACTAGTTTTAGAAGTGTGAAATCGGCTTTTGAGAAGTTTTTCACTGTGGTCTTTTGGTTTATGATCTGATCTCACCAGTGAGGGGTATACTTCCCGTGTTGAACATTTTGATCCCATGTTCGTGATGATGAGATCAAGTATGTTTTCACCTCTTGTGGGGATGGTGACTAGTTGTTCCATGGCATTTGAGTTTATGAACTCCAGGAATCTTTGGGTTAGAGTGTTCGGGCTTGAGTAGTGTTCCCAGTCTATATTAGGGTAGTTGAAGTCACCTAGTATGATGGTGTTTGGAGATACATTTATCTCCCCTCCAATGTTTTCAGGAAGGCCATGTGAGGTTCCTGAGTTTGAGAGGGTGGCCTGTAACATGCTACAAATTGCAGAGCAGTCTTGCCTATGGTTAATTGCACCTGGATGGTCTCCGATGCATTGAGGTGTGGGTGTCCTTTATGAATATGGACACCCTCCTTTCTTGGTGTTGTCCGGATTTTGGGCGGAGCATGATATGAGGTGAAACCTGTTAGTGCTGGGGTGCTCTCAGGAGCCTTGAACCAGGTTTCTGTCACAGCACAGACATCGATGTTCTCCATATTGAGAAGGGCCTCGCATCTTGAGATTGAGACTTCTGGCATTGAGCAGCATTACCCTTACTTTTTCCTTTTTGGTGTTCTAGGGTGGTAGGTTTAGAATTTGAGCCTTGCCTAAAAAGGCACTATGGGGGTGGCAAGCCTGGGGTGGCAAGCCTTGCCAATATCCGAAAGCCCAGGGGTGACAGGTGCAAGGCTTGTCCAGCATGTCATCCCAGGCAGACAGACATTGGATCCCCTTTGAATGACACCAGAATTTAAGCCAATTATTAAAGCTGATCATCTTATCACTGTATTGTGGCATCATTCTAGGTGAAGGTAGGATACTGTGATCTAGTGATCAAAAACTCCTGTCTGTCTAAAAACCTACCAAATCTACTGGACATTGTCTGCACTTGTACAAGGTTGCTAAGGCCTGGAACTCCTTACCTGTATCCATCCGGTCAATAACCTCCCTCCCATCTTTCAACACAACTCTGAAAGACTTCTTATTTAAAATCTGGCTCTGTTCTTGCTGAAAACCAGGACAAACTGTATCCCT